>NW_023601851.1:8794666-8824613 GCF_014898055.3 Talpa occidentalis | reverse complement strand
CCCTCTAGTCTGCCTTAATTGAGCCTTCTGCTGTTTATGTCAATACCACTCGTGATCTGAAAATTCCTACTTTTTGCTTTTGTCACTGCCTCTCTGGTGATTTCTTCTCTTTCCCCTGAATGCTTGTGTTTCTTCTCATAAATGTCATCCACCCATGTGTTCAGTTCTGTGCCCCGTTCTTCATACTTCAGTTCTCTCTGAGTCAGCCCCTGTGATTTGACTGTCCCTACTGTTTCCATCCAGCTTGGACCTCTTCCCCTGGGTTTACACATTGATTGAATCCTTCTTGAATGTTGTTTTTTTTTTTTTTTTATCTGACCACAGCACTTCAAATCCCCTTTTTTTGTAGCTGACCACAGCACTTCAAATCCCCTTTTTTTTCTCATATACACGGTTTTATTTCCTGCCAGCCAGTGACTCAAAAATGAATTGAAAACAGGGCCTCCGTGGTGGCACAAGGGATTGAGACACAACCTATGAAGCTCTCTACAGCCACTGCAGCACGAGTTCAATCCCCGGCCAGGTAGCTACCCACAGTACTGTACAGCAGACCTCTCCTGCCTCGCCTGCTGCTCCCCTCAGCAGTGTATTTCAGTGGATCTGCCTGTTCTGCTCCCCACTCTGTCTCTGGTGAATCTTCTCACCCCTGTAATGCTGACCTACTCCCCAGCTCTTGTGTGCATAAATAAAAAATGTTTAACAAATCATAATTTGTTATACCCAATACTTGGAAAACCATAGTGAAACACAATTACCAGGCTCTAAAAGTAATATATACAAGTCCTCCATACATGAAAACACTCAGCCATGGGATACTGGCTGCGTTATAGCAATGGTAGATCCAGTTTCTGAGTCTTGCATGCACAAGGAGTCGCCAGAGTTAGGGCCTAGAGTGCTGGCACTTGCAGAACATCAGTAGTGTGCCAGCCCCTGTCACCTAGGGACAATGTGTGACGTGCAGGCCTGCATCAAGCAGGGAATTCACCCTTCAGACAGCCAAGTATTACCCAGTTCTATTCCATTCCTCCCTCACTGCACTCTGTGTTAGGGTTAGTGCTGTGTTCTATATGCCTACAAGTCTGCTACCACAGTATACGTAATGCTGTCCCTCTGCTTTGTTCTCTGACTTTCCCTTATGCATTTTCCCATCCTCCTGTTAGGGGATGACTGTTAAACTGAAAATTCCACCATGTAACTTACTTACTTTATTTTTTTTAGATTTTTATTTATTTATACATAGAGAACAGGAGTGTAGGCCAGAGATGTGGGGGTGGTGAGAGGATTCACCAGAGATAAGAGTGGGGAGCAGAACAGGCAGATTGCCTGAAATACACTGCTGAGGGGAGCAGCGGTCAGGACAGGAGAGGTCTGCTGTGCCATGTGGGTCAACTCCATGCCTGGGAATTGAACTCAAGCCACAGTAGCTGGTGATAGCTTGATAGAACTGATACTTTAACCCCTGCGCCACCAGGGAGGGCCTGTAACTTACCTATTTTTATTCCCTTGTTATTTACACCCTGTGGTTTAGGAAAGTGTTTGCTCATTTGGGAATGAAAATAAGTCTTTAGGTAATTAGGATGTCTGCAAACTTTAAATAGGTTATTAGAGACATGTTGATTCACCTAAGACTTTTATTGCCAGAATCAGGTTGTATCTGGAAATGCAAACTAACTTCGTATTCAGTCTTTCTCCTATTTCACCTCACAAGCTAGGAGCACTTTAATTTGCTAACTGCTCTTTATTTCCTAACATCTTGATTTCTTCTACTGCCTCATATTCATAAGAACATGTGGTTTATAGAATTGCTAAACATCTTTGGATGTTCAGTGAAGTACAACCTGATAACAGAAAGTGCTGTTTACCCGCCCCTGCTCCTTTTTTAACCCCAGTCTACACTAAACTTGTTTTTGTCATAGTTGCTTTAGGACATTATTCCAGATGTATGTCTATGCTTAAGTCAGCAAACTAGATGATTAGCTTCTTTGAGGACTAGGTTTTTACTCATCCTTTCATCCTTAGCATGAAGGACATTTCCAGATTTATAAGGAAAGCTATAAAAGTACTTCTAAGAGCTAATGAGTTAAGACAAGTAGGATAATTCTACTGTGGAATCACTTTTGTACCATATAGAGTACCAGTGATGGCTGCTTCCTATAAAAGATAAAAACATAAAATATTGAGCTCCCAGTCACATCCTATACTTCTGACATAGGCTGATGCCTTGAATTGAGAAATGTTCATTACAGGAGATGTTGTCATTTGAGGACGTGGCTGTGGTTTTCACCTGGGAGGAGTGGCAGGACCTAGATGATGCTCAGCGGACTCTCTACAGGGATGTGATGCTGGAGACCTACAACAGCCTGTTGTCCACGGGTAAGTAAAACTGCCCTGTAATAAACAAGTGAAAGCACTGTTTTATCTTCATTGATAAATGTACAGCTGTTTATGAAATTAATGTTATTTAGTTCAAGATGGCAAACCTGGAAGGTAAGGGTGTTCACCCCTGTCAGAGAGCCACACCAGCCTTTCATTGCTCAGCTCTTAAAGCTGTGCTGTTGTTGTCTTCAAAGACTGAGACTTAAGCAGTTTTGTCTAAAGTCAACATTTTCTCTTATCAACAGGGTTTTGTGTTAACAAACCTGAGTTCATCATCAGATTGGAGCAGGGAGCAGAGCCATGGACTGTCAAGGAACCCTCAAACCAGAGCCTCTTAGGTCAGTCACTGCATACTGGGCAGGGAGGCTGGGAGGAGGAGAGCCCAGGAATTCTTGGCCCTACTGAGCTATTTTCCCCATATCCAGACCTTAGAATGGTTGGTCTCTGTGTATGTGATTCATTCATTATTTGTTCTCCAAATATGGCTCCCTAATTAATCTTCCCCTACTTTTATAATGGTTGTAAGTATCCTTCGAGTAACTGGTGTGCAATCGCTAACTACCTTCCCCTAGAAATGTTTTTGGTTTATCAATCTCTGGAGTCTCAGTTTTACGCCATTCTTAGGGACTGTCCTTTCAGGCATTTACTCATACATTTGTTTATTCTTTCAACATGGTAATGGTAAGTTGTGTGGATAACAACAGTAATCAAAGGAATGTGCCCCCCCTTGTTTTTAAAGATTTATTTATTATTTATTTATTTATTTATTTATATAAGCACTGGGTACAGTCAGAAGCGCAGGAGGGTGAGAGGATTCACCAGAGCCAGAGCATGGAGCACAACAGGCAGAAAGGCTGAATCACACTGCTGAGGGGAGAAGCAGGTGGCAGGAGAGGTCTGTGTGCCATGTGGGACCCTCACCCAGTGGCCGGGGATCGAACCGGTGCTGGCAGAGGATGTGGGCAGCTTCACAGCCCAGCGCTCAACTGCTGCACCACCAGGGAGGCCCTAGCCAACCTTTTGTAATGGAGTTTATTTTCTGTGAGAAAGGGAGAGGAAGCAAATACTCATTAATTAGATAAATGCCATAGTATGACCAGGGTGAGAGAAAATGGACAGTATTATTTTAGAATGTGGGTTCAGAAGGGACTTTTGCAGAGACTGTTTACATTGTAGGGTATAAGGTTGAGATGACTTGAATGTGCAATCTGGAGTAGAGGTTGGATATCACTATTAGGGGTGCAGATTAGGAATTTGTTAACTCAAACCTTGTCGGTTCCAAAGGCACTGAACCAAGAATTTCAGGTTGTGGGGACAGGGGCCTTGGAATCAGAGACTGAAGTTTGTGATGTCACCTTCTTTTTTGGAAATAGTTGGGAGAAAAACCAAAACAAAGAAAAGAAACAATGGACTCTGATTTAAGTTTAACTAGGATGCAATGAAATTCTAAAATATAAGCTAAAATCTTCAGATGCAGTGAATTTCAACTAGGAGCAGGTGCTGAGAAGTGGAGTTAAGAATACTAGGAATCTTAGTATCAGAGGAATGTGGGATACTTTTTTTCAAAGATGTTGAGTATACCCTTAAGTTGCAAAACCTAAATGTTTTATATCATCAGGGAAGGGTTGCACAAAGTGATGAGCCGGTTTTCTGTACCTACTATGGTTCTGAGAAGCCACTGGTGTATGGTTTAGTTAGGGATTCAGAGACAAATGAATGTGTCTTAGAGAAGGAATAGTTTTTGCCTTTGAGAAAACCCCCAGATGCCTGTACATGTTCCCTAAGGAGAAATAAACACTAAGCAAATGTAGATGCAAAGTCCTTGTCCTGGAGCCAAAGTCCTGCTTAAGTGACAGAAATGGCTCTCCTTAAACCTAGTAAGTAGCTGATCAGGATGATCATGCCATTTACAAAGTATGTTCTGATTGTTCTGAAAAGACCTGCTCAAGATGCACAGTTACAAGAGAAAATATAGAGAAGGAATAGGATAAATAAATGCTAGGTGGAAAGCTCTCAGTCAAAATCTCTACCTACAGTGTATGTCAGTATGTTGACCAAGTATACCCTTATGAATTTAAAAAGTAAGATATCAAATCAGTGTTTTTCATATCTTTTCCATCAATGTGTTTGACATTAGAAAATCTATTAATGTAATTTCATACTTTCATTTATTATGTAAAGGAATCATTTGCATCATAGTATTAATGCCCTTTTTAAAAAAAAATAGTCTTGTCCTAGTGTGGGAAGAAACTCCTTTACCTTTGTATCAGAAATGCTTAGATGCCTAGAGGTTGTTTATGGAATGGTTATTTTTATCTCATTTTAGATGTCCATGCTGTGGATGACCTGATTGAGACAGACCAACCAGGAAAACCAGGGCAGGCATTTGTGGCAAGTTATAATCGCCAATGGCAAAACATCAAGTAAGGAAATAATTGACTTAGGAAAACCACTTAATTTGCATCCAATATATAATTTGAATTTGAGTATAAATAATGACATTCATTCAGGAATGATGCCTGTAGAGTTTCATACTTGGAAGAACATGTTCTTCCCTGGTGAGCCTGATGAGATGCATGCAATAGAGAAAATTGAGAGGCCTAGTGTAACTTGAAAATGCCCTGGATATCCCGAGTATCCTAGTCTTCATCGTATGATTCAAACTTTGCAGCAACCTTTGGAATTTGGTGGAGAAGGGAGAGACATCAACAAAGAAACAATATTTTTTTTTTTTACCCAAAGAAGGGATTTGATGGGAGAGAATGCCTTTCAATATAAGTGTAGGAAAGGCTGTTATATGTCAGCTCTCATTGTCCAAGGTAGAGCTCAGGTCGGGCAGATATACTATGCATGTAATGAATGGGAATCATCCTATTTTGAGAAACCAACACATTTGAATCTTCATAAAAATTTTGAACACTACAAATGTAATCAAAGTGGGGATTATTTTGGAACAAAATTAAACCTTACTCAGCTTCAGGAAGTACCACTAGGTGAGAAAGTTTTTGACTATAATATATGTGGGAAAACATTTTATAAATACTCTTTCCTTACTCAACATGAGAAAATACAAGCAGCTGATAAACCTTATGAATTAGGGAAAATGTCCGATAATTCAACCCTCAAAAGATGTCAGAGAACTTGGACTGGAGAGACACCCTTAGTGTCTAAGCAGTGTCAGAAAACTTATTTCTGGAAGTCAGGTCTTACTGAACATCAGCAGTCTCAAACCATGGAGAAGACTTATGAATGTAAAGATTGTAGGAAAACTTTCTGTCAGAAGTCAGCCCTTATTGTACATCAAAAACTCACACAGGAGAGAAATCTTATGAATGCAGGCAGTGTATGAAATATTTTCACTGGAAATCAGCCCTCAGTAAACATCAGAAAACTCATACAGGAGAGAAACCTTACAAATGTCGTGAGTGTAGAAAAACTTTTTATTGGAAGTCAGCCCTCACTATTCATCAGAGCAATTCTCCTGCACTGTTGGTGGGAGTGCAAACTGGTCCAACCACTATGGAGAGCTGTGTGGAGATTTCTGGACCTACTAAACATAGAGCTTCCATATGATCCAGCAATTCCACTCCTAGGTATTTACCCAAAGGACACAGAAACATCAATTCCAAAGAGCACCTGCACCCCTATGTTTATAGCAGCACTATTTACAATAGCTAAGCTTTGAAAACAACCCAAATGCCCCAAAATAGATGACTGGATCAAGAAGATGTGGTACATATGTGCCATGGACTATTACTCAGCATTCAAAAAAGATAAACACATGCCATTTGCAGCAACATGCATGGCACTGGAAGGGATCATGCTCAGTGAAATAAGCCAGAAAGAAAAAGAAAAATACTGGATGGTCTCACTCATAGCGGGAATCTAGAAAACTTAAATAAGGGACCAAGAAAATGAATAACTATAAGAAAGTGAAAATTAAAATCAACAAAATACTATGAACCAGAGACACTTTTTTGGGGGGTGGGGGACGGGAGGGGAGGGATTGGGGTCAGAATGGGGGGGTTGCAATTGTATGGGGAATATAAAAATAAAATTTATTAATTAAAAAAAATAAAAACAGAAAAATAAATAAATAAAATGGTGATGCGGGACGCACTCCCTGTGCGCCCTGTCTGCAAAGGCGGTGGGTTCCCGCTCCCCGTCTGGGCTTGGACTTCAGGCCACAAGGGGCCTGGTGTGGGCAAACTTCCCAGCTCACCTCTAGCTCCTCCAGGAGCCTTCTGCTGGTTTCAGACAGTCTTTACTGAAGAAATGTCCCTGTTCTACAATGGCGATGCAGGATTCACTCCCTGCTTGCCTGGTCTACCCCTGCTGTAGTTTCCTGCTCCCCCTCTGAGCTGGGACTGCAGTCCAGAAGCAGTCTGGCATGGTCAAACTTCCCAGCTCACCTCTGGCCCTCAGGGAACCTTCTGCTGGTTTCAGACAGTCTTTCCTGAAGAAATGTCTCTGTTCTAAACTGGCGATGAGGGACAAACTCCCTGCACACCCAGTCTGCCCCAGCCGTGGGTGCCCGCTACCACTCTGAGCTGGGACTGCAGGCCACAAGGGGCCTGGCGTGGGCGAAATTCCCAGCTCACCTCTGACTACTCCGGTGGCCTTCTGCCAGTTTCAAGCAGCCTTTATTGAAGAATGGTCCCTGTCCTAAAAAGGCAATGCAGGTATGTAATCCCCTGAGCATTAGGTCTGTCCCAGCTGTGGGTGCCCGCTCTCGCTCTGGGCTCAGACTGCTGGCCAGAAGGGGCTTGGTGTGGGCAAACTTCCCAACTCACCTCTGGCCCCTTGGGGAGCCTTTTGCTGGTTTCAAGCAGTCTTTACTGAAGAAAGGTCCCTATTCTAAAATGCGATTCGGAGACACACTCTTCCGCGCACCTGGTCTGCCCTGGCCGGGGGTGCCCGCTCCCCCTCTGGGTTAGGACTGCTGGTCAGAAGGGGCCTGGCGGGGGCGAACTTCCCAGCTCACCACTGGCTCCTCCAGGAGCCTTCTGCTTGTTTCAGGCAGTCTTTACTGAAGAAAGGTCCCTGTTCTATGGGGTGTTGGGGATTTTTTTTCTGGTCACTAGGTGGCGCCAGAGATCTCTCCTAGTGTCCTTGGGAAGCTGTTTTTTTTTTTCACCCCGTGGGATGGGGAACAGAGTGGGAGTGGTGGGGAAAGCCTCAACGGCTTTAGTGTGCTGTGTCTGCCTTGTGCCCCACCGTCGTGGGGAACCCATGCCCCGAATTCTGTGCCCCGGGTCTTAGTTCCAAAGCCCTCAGGTCCAGGACGCGGGCTGTTGCCCAGTTCAGTGTCCGCAGAAATGGTGCCTTTTGCACACTGCTCCCGTGTCCAGGCGCCTGGTTTCTGATTACTCAGTGAGGGATATTCACCTCAGTGAGGGCCCCTGTGCATCTCCTCACAAGCCTAGTTCGCAGGTGCGGGGTCCTGGGCAGCCGCGATCTGCATTTGCTTTTCATGTGCGCCACTTTCCCGCACAAGCTTACCGGCTGGCTTGGGGCTGTGTGTAGGTCTCTGGGAGTCTTTGTTTTTCTCTAATGGGCCTGGAGCCATTTGCTCACCTCCACGGTGAATCCTGCAGGGTTCTCCACAGCTCCAGTTTACGGGTTGTGGTGGCTGAAATAGTTCCTTTCCACTCACAGTCCTGCTTGATGCATAGTTTGTTCTTGTTGTTTGTTTTAGTTTTGTTTTTTTGTTTGTTTGTTTTTTCCTCCTTTCTGTTGGTCAGAGAGTGTTGACTTTGTGGTTGGGGGAGGGTAGCAGGGTTCTGAGCTTTCCTCCCTTCTAGTCCTCTTTTATGGCAACTTTCTTCTTTGGGTAGTTTGCTGGAGTCATCCGTTTATCTTCCGTGTCACAGTTCTCACTGGGACCTGCCGCTTTTCCTCCCTATTAACTTTTATTTTTAATGGGAGATCTTACTCGCAGTGTTTCCTCACCGCCATGTTGATCCTCCCCCCTAGCTGCATTCTTTTGCATGTTGCAATCCAGTTTCCCCAGCACCATTTATGGAAGAGGCTATTCTTGTTCCAATGTATAGTCTTAGCTCCTGTGTCATATGTTAGTTCACCATTGGTCTCTGTGTCTGTTTTTGTTCCAATAATGTTTTTATTATAATAGCTTTGTAGTATTCTTTGATGTCTGGGAGTGTAATACCTTGTGGGTCTGCTACTCCTAAACAGATTGTTTTTATCACCTATAGTTTTAAGCAAGGTCAAGATGGCCCGGTCAGTTAGGTGCAGAGCCCAACCCTTCAAGGTGCCCTTTCAAATCAAACAAGAGCACAAAGCTGGATCACGCTGGGAAGGCTATGCATCTGTGTGACGGGGAACACCCAGGGGGCTGAGGACCAAGGTATAACATGTACTTTCGACTTATGCATCATCAAGGTATGACCAGGAACGCCCGGGGGTTTGGAGAACCGATGTATAACAAAGGACCCCAGAAGCTGATCAGTGGAAGCCTTGTTGATAAGATTAGAACCATGGCTGGAGATTAGGGTGTGATCTCAAAGACAATACCGAGAGTCTTCCAGCAGATGAGAAGTGCCTGGAAGACAGATTCACAATCCCTGATCTTCTACATTCTTCCCATTTCTTTCATCTCCTATCCCTTAATCTCCTTCCCCTTTCTTTTTGCTCCTCGCCCTTATAACTAATGCTGTGAATCAATAAAATGGCCAGGATTGTGCTCTTCAGCAACATTCTGCATTATGTAGCCTGCTCCATGACTCCGGTTTCTTTATCAGTGTGGTGTTGCCTGACACAACCATACCTCCTTCCCCCCACCACTACTTTTAGTCAGAAGAACTTTCACTACTAGAGGTTTTTGTGATCCTGTTAGGGGGAAAGGATTCCTGAGCTAATCCCATACAGGCTTTGTGGACTCCACTCCCACTCCAGACTAAAACCATCAAGACATTGGTAAAGACAAATCCCGTCACCACCAAAGGGAAGGTGGCTGGGACCTGAGGGTGGAGTTAAGCAGTCAGGTTGGATATAAAAACCAAACACGTAGGCCTTGGGCTGGCACACTGTTGCTTGCCTCCTGGCTTCATGGCTCCTGGCTTGCAGCCAGCTCTCAGAGTGCCATTTGGGATTCCAGATTGGTGGATCGGGTAGGACTCATTTAAAACTTTTTCTCCCACTTTTCTCCCTGAGCTGTACATTTCCTCACTTGCCCTTCCCTTGTAAATAAACCTTTCATTAACCTTTCACATGTGCCTGCAGTAGAGCATTGATTAGTCCTTTTAAGTGCACGGGTGAGGACCCACAGTCAGGCACCCCCGTTTTGTATCGGGGCTGCCCTATAAAAATCCCATACGAATTTGAGCCATATTGGTTCCATTTCATTGAAGAACACCATTGTGATTTGTATTGGAATTGCATTGAAACTGTAAATTGCATACAAATAGGAAGTCCCATCTAGGTATGTTACTTTTTTCCAATTATGGAACATTCATAAAACAGAGTGTTAATAAAAAATGTAGGTGTTATTTTCTGTAATTTCTAAAAAGGTGTTATTTTTATAACTTCTAAAACAAAGTAGGTCTGTTCTTTAGAGATGAAGAAAGAATGTTTCAGATTGAAAGGCAAAGGCAGTTTATCATATAATAGATGACCAGTTATTGATTGTATAATATTAGGATATACTTCCACTTTTACACTGATGGAACACTAAGTAAGATCGTCCTCTTGTTATCTGCTTCATGGTGCCACCACAGAAAATGTTGCACTTAAGTGACTTAATTGTATGCTTTATAAAGGAATCAAGGAGGAGGAATTAAGTCAGGAAATTCAAAACGTGAAACTGAAAACATGAAATTGATAATAAAGGTAGAACTGTTACAGGGCAACCCTGAAATAAAATGGGTCGCTGACTGTGGGCCCTCATCCATGCGTACTTAAAAGGGACTTATTAATACTCTACTACAGGCACATACAAAGGTTAATGAAAGGTTTATTTACAAGGGAAGGGGAAATGAGGAAATGTACAACTCAGGGAGAAAAGTGGGAGATAAAGTCTTAAATGTGTCCTACCTGTTCCTCCAACCCAGAAACCCAATGGCACACTGCAAGCTGACAGAGAGCCAGGAGCTGTGAAGCCAAGAGGAGCCCCCCAAGGCCCACATGTCTGGTTTTCTACCAAACCTGGCTGAATAACTCCACCCTCAGGTCCCAGCAACCCTTTTGGTGATGATGGGATTTGTCTTTCCCACTATCTTGATGGCTTTGGTCTGGAGTGGGGGTGGAGTCCACAAAGCCTGTATGAGATTAGCTCAGGACATCCTTTCCCCCTAACAATTGGGTAGTTCACCATTGGTGTCTGTGTCTGTTTTTGTTCTAATACTGTTTTCATTATAACAGCTTTGTAGTATTCTTTGATGTCTGGGAATGTAATACCTTGTGGGTCTGCTACTCCTAAGTGGATTGTTTGGCGACCATTTTGTCACCTATAGTTCTAAGCAAGGTCAAGATGGCCGGGTCAGTTAGGTGCATAGCCCAACCCTTCAAGGTGCCCTTTCAAATCAAACAAGAGCACAAAGCTAGATCATACTGGGAAGACTATGCATCGCGAGGTATGACCTGGAACACCTGAGGACCAGTGCATAACAAAGGACCCCAGAAGCTGATCAGTGGAAGCCTTGTTAATAAAATTAGAAACATGGCTGGGGATTAGGGTGTGCCCTCAATGACAATACCGAGTCATCCAGCAGATGAGAAGTGCCAGGAGGGCAGACTCACAATCCCTGATCTTATACATTCTTCCCCTTTCTTTGATCTCCTATCCCTTAATCTCCTTCCCCTTTCCTTTTGCTCCTCGCCCTTATAACCCATGCTGTGGATCAATAAGAAGACCAGGATCTTGTGCTTCAGCAGCATCCTGCATTATGTAGCCAGCTCCACGACTCCCAACTCCCGTTTCTTTATCAGCGTGGTGTTGCCCAACACAACAATAGCTCCTTTCTCCTCCACCCTTTTAGTCAGAAGAACTTTCGCTACTAGAGGTTTCTGTGATCCCATATGAATTTGAGCCCTATTGGTTCCATTTCATTGAAGAACATCATTGTGATTTGTATTGGAATTGCATTGAATCTGTAAATTGCATACAAATAGGAAGTCACATCTAGGTTTGTTACGTTTTTCCAATTATGGAACATTCATAAAACGAGTGTTAATAAAAAATGTAGGTGTTATTTTATTTAATTTCTAAAAAGGTGTTGTTTTCTATGATTTCTAAAACAGACAAAATAGGTCTGTTCTCTAGAGATGAAGAAATAATGTTTCAGATGGAAAGGCAATGGCATTTTATCATAGAATTATGACCACTTATTGATCATATATTAGGATATTAATCCACCTTTCTGCTGATGGAACACTCAGTAAGATCATCCCTTTGTCATCTGCTTCATGGTGCCACCAGAGAAAATGTTGCACTTAAGTGACTTACTTGCATGCTTTATAAAGGAATCGAGGAGAGGAATTAAGTCAGGAAATTCAAAACGTGAAACTGGAAAACATGAAGTTGATAATGAAGTTAGAGCCACGTCTCTGATCACGTGTGTCTGTAAAATCCACAATCCTCGATTGTGGGCTGGTCACCCGCCACTGGACAAGGCAGGGCCAGACCCACTGATCCGTGGATGGTCCTTTCTGAAGCTGGGCCTGGGGTCTGAATGTGTAGCTCGCTGCTGTTTTGGGTGGTTTGATTCACGTCCTCCTAACTTTGCCTCCCTGGGGAGAGGAAAGGGAGGAACCAGATGTTTCCTGAGGGCTGTCTGTAGTCCTTCCCTCGGTCCTTGCTGCCCTCACAAGTCAACCTGTTTGTCACGTCATTTATTTACAGCCTCAAAAATATCTTCAGTGGCTCCCACTGTCCGCACTCAGGCTAAAGTCCAAGCCTCCAGACAAGCTTACGAGAGTCTTGCCATCTGCTCCTGCTGTCTCAGGCCCGCGGCCCCTCTCTGACAACCTCCTTCTCTCCAGCTTCCCCATTTACCTGACCGAGTCCGTGTCAAGGCTCATTCCGCAGCAGCCCTGCTGGTCGCCCCCTCGGCCAGGAGCATGTCAGGTGTCCCTTCCAGGGAAGGCTGTGGCGTCTCAAGCACCCTGTCACAATTCTTGTGGGTCTGTGAGGTTCCCTGTGCTCCCGATTGCTCCTGAGGGTGCTCTGAGCTGTGGGCTCAGCTCAGCCTGTGTCGTCATCCAGCAGACAGTGGTCGCTCAGCAACAACAGGTGAAGGGGTCGTGTCTGCCACTCAAGTCAAAGGGATACTTTCCTTTGTACAGATATGGAAATGGAGGCTCAGGTATTAGAGGAAAAAACTATCTTCCACGCCCCTGGGCCTGTCTGAGAGCGTAGAACCTTCCATTTTGTCAGAGGAGGTGGTTTCTGGGCTCTGGCCTGTTGGCTCCTCTCTCTCCCCTACTGGGTGCTGGCAGAGGCGCGGCCCTGGTGCCTGCTGCGGGGAGGTGCTGGGGCAGCACCGTCCGCCTCTCTCTCAGCAGTCAGGGGCCTCCTGGAATGACACTGCCGGGCTGGCGCTCATCCCTCGTAGGCAGTGAGGAGAGGGTGCGGTTGTCGTGCCCCCAGGGTGGGGCTTCCGGCCACGGGGAGGGTGCAGGGGCTCAGAGAGTCTGTGCAGCTTCTGTCCCAGGCGGTGACCATTTCCAGTGGGACCGGGGTATGGTGGACACTGCTGCAGGGCGAGCTGCAGGGTGGAGCGCAGTGCATTTTTACCTTGTTCCATTGGGTCCTCCGCTCAGAGCGCTCAGAGCTCAGCTTCATGTGCTGGTGGGTCTCCTGGCCCCACCCCCTCCACAGTGCGGGTTCTGACCGAGTGGGCTGCTCAGAAGTGAACCCGGACCTCTGTGCTCCATGCCCACAATGCAACCTGCCAGTGCCTGGCGGATTTCCACATCCAGTCCTCCCTCCCTGGGGTCCTCCCGGCTGGTGCCCCCCACTCTGCCATCAGCCGCCCACAGGATATGCTCCTCACTCTCCCCTCTCTGTGGGCTTCCCTTCTGCTCCGATGGAAGCACAGAGCGTGCCTCCCCGCTGGGTCCTGCAGGACCAGTTCCCTGCCCCCACCCTGCCGGCCCCACTCCCTCCTTAACAGTCCTTCCCCCACCTGTAGGCCCAGGCCGGGACTTCACTCCAAGTCTTACGGCAAGCAGATTCTGAGGAGAGGACAGGACTCTGAGGAGAAAAAAGTGAAGATAAATACTGTAGTTAGTAGGAGTGTAGAGGTGAAATATCTGATGATAAATGACACATTGGGAAGCAGATTCTGAGGAGAAGACAGGCCTATGAAGAGAAAATCTGAGGAGAAATACTGTAGTAAGGACTGTTGAGGAGAAATATCTGAGGAGAAATGACACATTGGGAGCACATTCTGAGGAGAAGACAGGCCTCTGAGGAGAAAGAACTGAAGAGAAATACCGCAGTAAGAAGTGTTGAGGAGGAATGTCTGAGGACAAATGACACATTGGGAAGCACATTCTGAGGAGAAGACAGGCCTCTGAGGAGAAAAAAATGAAGAGAAATACTGTAGTTAGGAGTGTAGAGGAGAAATATCTGATGATAAATGACACGTTGGGAAGCAGATTCTGAGGAGAAGACAGGCCTCTGAAGAGATAATCTGAGGAGAAATACTGTAGTAAGGACTGTTGCAGAGAAATATCTGAGGAGATATGACCCCCTGGGAAGCAGATTCTGAGGAGAAGACAGGCCTCTGAGGAGAAAAAACTGAAGAGAAATATTGTAGTTAAGAGTGTTGAGGAGAGGGCCTCCCCGGTGTTGCAGCAGTTGAGCGCTGGGTTGCGAAGCTGCCCATAGCCTCTGTAGCACCGGTTTCATCCCCGGCCGCTGGGTGAGGGTCCCACATGGTGCGTAGAACTCTCCTGCCACCCACTGCTCCCCTCAGCAGTGTACTTCGGTCCTTCTGCCTGTTCTGCTCCCTGCTCTACCTCTGGTGAATTCTCTCACCCTCCTGAGCTTCTGACTGTACCCAGTGCTTGTATGTATAAATAAATAAATTAATCTTAAAAAAAGAACAAAATGTTACATTAAAAAAAAAAGAGTTCTGAGGAGAAATATCTGATGATAAATGACACGTTGGGAAGCAGATTCTGAAGAGAAGACAGGTCTCTAGGAGAAAATCTGAGGAGTAATACTGCAGTAAGGAGTGTTGAGGAGGAATATCTGAGGAGAATTGACACCCTAGGAAGCAGATTCTGAGGAGAAGACAGGCCTCTGGAGAGAAAATCTGAGGAGAAATACTGTAGTAAGGACTGTTGAGGAAAAATACCTGAGGAGAAATGCCACGAAGTGAAGCACAAACTGAGGAGAAGACAGGCCTCTGAGGAGAAAAAACTGAAGAGAAATACTGTAGTTTGGAGTGTAGAGGAGAAATATCTGAGGAGAAATGACACGTTGGGAAGCATATTCTGAAGAGAAGACAGGCTTCTGAGGAGAAAATCTGAGGAGGAATACTGCAGTAAGGAGTGTTGAGGAGAAATATCTGAGGAGAAATGACACCATAGGAAGCAGATTCTGAGGAGAAGGCAGGCCTCTGAGGAGAAAAATCTGAGGAGAAATACTGCAGTAAGGATTATTGAGGAGAAGTGTCTGATGAGTAATGACACGTTGTGAAGCACAAACTGAGAAGGCAGTTAGGAGTGTTGAGGAGAAATATTAGGTGAGAAATGACACGTTGGGAAGCACAAACTGAAGAGAAGACAGGACTCTGAGGAGAAAAAAGTGAGGAGAAATACTGCAGTAAGGAGTGTTGAGGAGGAATATCTGAGGAGAAATGACCCCCTGAAAAGCAGATTCTGAGGAGAAGGCAGGCCTCTAAGGAGAAAAATCTGAGGAGAAATACTGTAGTAAGGAGTGTTGAGGAGAAATATCAGGTGAGAAATGACACGTTGGGAAGCACAAACTGAGGAGAAGACAGGCCTCTGAAGAGAAAATCTGAGGAGAAATACTGTAGTAAGGACTGTTGAGGAGAAATATCTGAGGTGAATTGACACCCTGGGAAACAGATTCTGAGGGGAATACAGGCCTCTGAGGAGATAAGTCTGAGAGGAAATATTGTAGTAAGGAGTGTTGAGCAGAAGTATCTGAGGAGAAATGACATGTTGGGAATTATTCCCATACAGCAGTCTTAATTGCTGCACCTACCAGAAAAAATGTTCTAGAAAAAATATCTAGAACAAATGGTGAGGAGGGGATGTCCCAGCAGTGGCTGCAGTATTGTTCAGGACGAGACTCACCTTTAGGTGCATTTATTTATTTATATTGTTTTAGGGTCTTCCCTGTCCTTAAAGCCCATCTCTTTTTTATCCTTCTTTTCTTACATCCTTGTTCATTTCTGTTCAGTTATTGGTTTCTCCCCTCAGGCGTGGCCCCCGTAGTGCTCCCACACCATAGCAGCCGTGACCCATCACCATAATCCCTTGTTCTCTTCCCTCCCCTTGGTGATCCCCCTCCCCACCCCCCGCTGGATGCCTCAGCTCTTGGTCAGGCTGCTAGGGTTGTCTTTATTTACATTTTGTTCAGTTTCTCTATATTTTGCATATAAGTGAAACCATCTGATATTTCTTTCTCCTGCCTTATTGTGGCTAGCATAATTCCTTCCACCTTCATCCATATTGCCGCGAGTGGCATGGGTTTGTGTTTTTTAATTGCTGAGTAATATACCATTGTGTATTTATACCACAACATTTTGATCCATTCATCTGTTTTATTGCATTGTTGCATTGTTCCATATAGTGGCTATTGAATATAGTGCTGCAATAAACATAGGAGTTCAGATTTCCTGTTTTTTTTTTTTTTTGTCCCTTGGGTAGATTCCTAGGAGTGGACTCACTGGATCATGTGTAGACCCATTTTCAGTGTTCTGAGGAAGCTCCACACAGCTGCCCATAGTGGCTGGACCACTTTCCCTTCCTACCAGCAGTGTAGGGGTCTCCTTTGTCTCTGCCGCTTCTTCAGCATTTGTTGTTTACAGTTTTTTTTTTTTAATGTAGAGCATTCTTGCTGGAGTGAGGTGGCATCTATGTGGTTTTGATTTGTGTTTCCTTGATATTAGTGATGTTGAACCTTTTTTTCTGTGCCTGTTGGTCATTTGCATTTCTTCTTTGTAGAAGTGTCTTTTGACTTCTGCCCCTTTTTTGGACTGGATTGTTTGCTTGTTTGTTTTCAGTTGTGTAAACTCTTTGTAAATCTTTGTTTTTTTTTTTTTTTTTTTTGTTTTTTATAGAGGCATGTTTTATTTATTTAATTATTTGTTTGTTTGTTTTGTTTCTACATGCACTGGGTACAGTCAGAAGCGCGGGAGGGTGAGAGAATTCACCAGAGCCAGAGCGGGGAGCAGAGCAGGCAGAAGGACCGAAGTACACTGCTGAGGGGAGCAGCGGGCGGCAGGAGTGGTCTGCGCGCCATGTGGGACCCTCCTCCGGTGGCCGGGGAGCAGTCGGGGATCGAACCGCGCCGCAGAGGCCGCGGGCAGCTTCGCAACCCAGCGCTCAACCGCTGCGCCACCGGGGAGGCCCCTCTTTGTAAATCTTTGATATCAGTCCCTTATGTGTCATATGGTTTGCAAATATTTTCTCCCATTCAAGGGGGCATCTCTTTGTTTTGATCACTGTCTCTTGCTGTTCTAAAGATTTTTAGGTTTATGTGTCCACAACTGTTTACATTCTCCTTTGTTTTCCTTGCTTCTAGAGAGGAATCCTCAAAGATGTTTCTGAGGATTTTGTCATTGAGTGTTTGCCTATGTTCCCTTCTATATAGTCTATGATGCCAGGTTTCACATTCAAGTCTTTCATCCACTTGTGTTGGTTTGTGTATGGTGTGAGATAGTGGTCTAGTTTCATTACTTTGCATGTTGCAATCCAGTTTTCCAGCACCATTTATTGAAGAGGCTATTCTTGTTCCAATGTCTATTCCTTGCTCCTGTGTCATGGAAGTGTGGTATTATTTCTGGGCATTAAATTAGATTCCATTGGTCTCTGTGTCTGTTTTTCTGCCAATACTGTTTTTTTTTTTTATATATATATAATAGCTTTGTAGTATTGTTATAGGGCAACCCCGACATGAAATGGGTTGCCTGTGGTTCCTCACCTGCGTGCTTAAAAGGGACTTAATGCAGGCACACACACAAGGTTAATAAAAGTTTTATTTACAAAAAGATGGAGAAAATTTGTGAATGTGTCCTACCAGTTCCATTGACCTGGAATCCCAATGGCACGCTAAGAGCTGGTGAAAAGCCAAGAGCTATGAGGCTAAGAGAGAGAGAGAGAGCCAAGGCCCACATGTCTGGTTTTATACCAAACCTGGCTGCTTAACTCCACCCTCAGGTCCCAGCAATCCTCACTTTGGTGATGATGGGATTTGTCATTCCCAGTATCTTGATGGCTTTGGTCTGGAGTGGGGGCGGAGTCCACAAAATCTGTATGGAGTTTTCTCAGGACATCCTTTCCCCCTAACAGTATTGTTTGATGTCTGTGAGTGTAATACCTCCATTATCCCCCCTTTTTGTCAGAAGAATGTTCACTGCTAAAGGTTTTGTGATCCCATATGAATTTGAACAGTATTGGCTCCATTTCATTGAAGAACACCATTGTAATTTTTATTGGAATTGCGTTGAATCTGCCAATTGCATACACATAGGAAGTCCCACCTAGGTATGCTACTCTTTTCCAATTATGGAATATTCATAAAACAGAGTATTAATAAAAAAACATTGGTGTTATTTTCTATAATTTCTAAAAAGACAAAGTAGGTCTATTCTCTAGAGATAAAGAAGGAATATTTCAGATTGAAAGACAGAGGTGTTTCATCATATAATAGATGACCAATTATTGATCGTATAATATTAGGATATTCTTCCACCTGTCTGCTGATGGAATGCTAAGTAAGATCAACCTTTTGTCATCTGCTTCATGGTGCCACCAGAGAAAAACATTGCAGTCAAGTGACTTAATGGCAGGATAGTGCCAGTATGTTTTATAAAGGAATCAAAGAGAGGAATTAAGTCAGGAAATTCAAAACGTGAAACTGGAAAACATGAAGTTGATAATAAAGATAGAACCACGTCTCTGGTCACCTGTGTCCGTAAAATCCACAATCCTTGATTGTGGGCTGATCACCTGCTGCTAGACAAGGCAGGCCAGACCCACTGATCCGTGGATGGTCCTTTCTGAAGCTGGGCCTGGGGTCTGAATTTACCTGGAGAGCAAGGGCACATCGCTGCTGTCCTGGGCGGGCTGGTTCCAATCCCCCTATCTTTGCCTGGCTGGGGAGAGGAAAGGGAGAAACAGAATGTTTCCCAAGGGCTGTCTGCAGTCCTTCCCTCGGTCCTCTCTGCCCTCACAAGACAAACTGTTGGGTCACATCATTTATTTACAGCCTCAAAGAGCTCTTCAGTGACTCCCATGTCCTCACTCAGGCTAAAGTCCAAGCTTCCAGACAAGCTTACGAGAGTCTTGCCATCTGCTCCTGCTGTCTCAGGCCTGTGGCCCCACGATGACAACCTCCTTCTCTCTCCCCCACCCCATTCACCTGACCAATTCCACTTCAAGGGTCGTTCTGTAGGAACCCTGCATGATGCCCCCTTGGCCAGGAGTGTGTCAGGTGCCCCTTCCAGGGAAGATTGTGGCATCACAAGCTTCCTGTCACAATTCATGTGTGTCTTTTGAAGTTCCCTGTGTCCCCAATTTCTTGTGAGGGTGTCCTGAGCTGTGGGCTCAGCTCAGCTCGTGTCCCAGGCATCTAGCAGACAGTGGGCACAAGGCAACAACAGGTGAAGGGGTCGTGTCCACCTGTAAAGTTGAGGAGATACTTTCCTTTGTACAGATAAATAAACTGTGGCTCAGGTATTGGAGGAAAAACCTATACCCCGTGGGCCTGCCTGAGCCTAGAACTTTCCATTTCGGCAGAGGGTGTGGTCTTGGTGCCCTTGCCAGTCAGCTCCTCTCTCTTCTTATTCAGTGTAGGTGGAAGCACAGACCTGGCAACTTCTGGGGCGGGGGGAAGTGCTGGAGCAGCCCTACCCACCTCTCTCAACTGTCAGGGGCATCGATGCCTGGAATGACACTGCCAGGCAGGCGCTAATCCCTCGTGGGCAGTGAGAAGATGGTGCGGTTGTTGCACTCCCAGGGTAGAGCTTCTGGCTACGGGGAGGATGAAGGTGCTCAGAGAGTCTGTGAAGCTTCCCTCCCAGGCAGTGTCCAGCTCCAGCGGGACCCATGGTGTGATAGACACAGCTGCAGGGCAAACTCCTGTGTGGACCACAGTGCATTTTTACCTTGTCCTATTGAGACATCTGCTCAGAGCCCTAAGAGCTAAACAGTGATCAGACCTTCACGTGCCTGTGGCCCAGGTAAGGACTTCACTCCAAATCTTAAGAGAGCCCTGACAAAGGAGGATAGGACTCAACGTTGGCGACACCCACCCGATGATCTTGCTGCATCACAACGGTGTGGAAATTCAAAGTGAGATAGAGGTAAATAGTCCATTTTTCCTCCAAAGATGGTGCCAATCTAAAAATTCTAAGATAAATGGGCAAGACTCGAGTGTCTTTACATCTTGGGGGAAATGTTGGTGAGGATGTCCATTTTGTAGGTCAGTACGCAATTTCATTTCAACATTGCTCAAATGGGTTGAGACTACAACATATTGTCGCTATCGTTGCTACTTTGAAAGTCACACCGTCAAAAACAATAAAGGTCACGGATAGACATTGCAGTAGTTGTCTGCTATGTATTAGTGACTTACTTGCATTGACAGTTGACAAAATTCATTGATAGGGTAGCTTTTTAGCAAAAAATAAAATTCCCTTTTTAAAAAAATGGGATTTAAATATTTTTGGCATTCTTTGGCTCCTCATATGACTCTTGCTATTCCCACTGTTTTTTTCTTTCTTCCGTTTCCTTGAGCCTTAGCACCCTTTTCTTTTATGATGCTTCTGACCTTGTATGGTTTGCAAGCTTACCCAGAAATAGACTCACTGTTGAACTACCACAGATGAATCAATATAAATTTTGATATGCCCATCTTTCTTGTCAATTATGGAACCTCCACTGAAATAATCAGGTTTTCAGATCTTGGATGAGACAGAAAATGAAAGTGGTCTGTCTGGTAGTGTTATCTACCAGGGAGAGGGACATCCCAGGCCCTGCAAACCTTCTGGCTCTAAATAGGTTCTGCCATCTGCCACATCAACACAAAACATATGAGACTTTAACGAAAAGGAACTTTAATACAATTAGTAAACAATACAGGACAGGCAAAGCATATAGTTTCTAATCCAGCACCCAAAGTCACCCGTTGCCCCGTGGGTCAAAGTCCACCCAAGCAGGCTTGGCCTAGAGCAAGGTCCTAAAGCTTCCACAAGTCTAAAGCATCTTCCAGCAGGGACCCACAGACAAGGATCAGAAACCACCAGACAAGTCTGGGAGGAAAAGAGCAAAATCAAAATCAAGACAAAAACTGCCATTGTCACCACCCCATGAGTCTCACCCACATGTGTGTCAATCAGTCCAAAAGGCAAACACTGTTTCTTCATGTGTCTCTCGGCTCCCTGTGCCTCCTCCGGGACTTCTGGCTCCATCCTGCTCCCTTCTTTCCTCAGTCTCCTCTGCAGCTTCTTCTTGCACTCTCAGCTCCACCCTCCTTTGGGTGGGGCAGGCAACCTGGAAACTCCCCCTTTCCTGGGGACCACCCTGTTACAGTAGGACACTAGATTTATATTGATTTGTGACAAGTTGACTTGGAACACAGGAATTTCATTCTATTATGTTCTATATTTCTTTTTCTAAAGGCAATGAACTAGTCACAGGAAGGTTTTATCAGCTATTTCAAATTTTGTTTTATGAAATGTCATTGCTCCATTCAAAATTTTGTCTTTTTCTTCCCATAATTCTGTTCAACTTTCAGCCCCCTTGTATTTGTTTATTTTGTAAAATTTTTATTTATTTATGCATACAAGATGGAGTTGTAGGCCAGAGATGCAGAGATACTCTGCTGAGGTTAGCAGTGGGCGAGACTGGAGAGGTCTACTGCACCATGTGGGCCAGCTCCCAGGCTGGGCATGGAACTCATGCCACAGTGTCTGCCAGTAGCTTGATAATGCTGAGACTTACCCCCTTGCACCATGAGGGAGGCCCCAGACATCTATGGAAAGCTGGAAGGGTCTGGACTTTGAATTAGTGCCTTATTATTTTCATCATTTTTAATTTTTACCTATAACTATATGAAGCTTGTTGATTAAGTGCAATAAATATTTAAAAAATTATAAAGGTTAAAATGTGCTCATTTGGACCAACAAATGAGCAGGAGCCTTGGTTCAAACTAAAAATTGAAAACCCCTTGATGGAATTAAGATGATGAGGCTCAGTATGGGGGGTTTCTTGGATCCCTCTGACAAATAATTTATTAAGGTTCCCTTTCATCAACACACATCAAGTTTATTGAGGAAAAGAGTACAGGAAAGAGAGACATCTGCATAGACACAGGCTACTGAAAGAGAAAAAAAAGCTGCATTTTGCCATGGTAAGGGGTGTTCTTTTATAATGTTCTTTGATGGAATTATTGTGGAAATTACTTCCTTGGTGTCAGAATGGGTTGGTCTTCTAAGTTTGATAATCCTCTTGCCCCCACCTCTGGCTGATCATCTTTTCTGATCCCGCTTTAGATTGCTGGAACCTTCCATAGTTGGGTTAATCAAGATTTATAAATTGTCCTTATGATGCCTTCCTTTGTAAATTTTTCTATTCCAATAATCCATCATCCCTCAGTAATAAAACAAAAAACAACACACAAACAAAAATGAGGTGAGCTTGACATTAACTAACATGCAGCTGCTCTGTCCACCCCTGGTTTACTATCAGGAATGCCATATTTTTACCCTTAAATTTTTTTATAACTGTTACAGGGCAGGGAGAGGGGCACCTTAGAACCCCCAAATCTTCCTGCTGTAAATAGGTTCTGCTACCTGACACATCAAGACAAAACATAACACTTTTAATGAAAAGGAACTTTAATACAATTAGTAAACAATACAGAAAAGACACGTAATATAGTTTCTAAATTAATCACCCAAAGTTACCCATCCTCTCTGGGCAAAAGTCCAGCCAAATGGGATTGGCCCAGAACAAGGCCCGAAAGCTACCACAAAGCACCTTCCCAGGGGACCCATAGGAAAGAGTCAAAAATAGCCAGATGAGTCTGGAAGGAAAAGAGCAAAATCAAAATCAAGACAAAACCCACCATTGTCACCTCCCCACGAGTCTCTCACACACATCTTTTTCACCCAATCCATAACCAAACGACAAGCACAGTTTCTTCACATGTCTCCTTGCTCCATGTGTCTCCTCCAGGTCTCCATCTTGCTCTCCACACTGCTTCCTTTCTTCTCCAGTCTCCTCTCCAGCTTTTGTTCTCCCTGCTCAGCTCTACCCTCCCTTGAGTGGGGCAAGACCTGGAACTCCCCCTTTTCCTTGGCATCACCCTGCTACATAACCACAACAGAATTCTTTTTTTTTTAAGATTTATTTATTTATACAAGTACTGGGTACAGTCAGAAGAGAGGGAGGGTGACATAATTCACCAGAGCCAGAGCGGGGAGCAGACTGAATAAATACACTGCTGAGGGGAGCAGCGAGAGCAGCAGGAGAGGTCTGTGCACCATATGTGACACTTGCGGCCTGGGATTGAACTGGCGCTGTAGAGGCTGCAGGTAGCTTCACAGCCCAGCGCTCAACCGCTGCGCAACCGGGGAGGCCCTGAATTCTTTTTAAAAAAGGTTTATTTATTTCTACATACAAGAATGGGGTACAGGCCAGAATTGTGGGGGGTGAGAGGATTTACCAGAGGCAGATTGGGAAACAGAACAGGCAAATTGAGTGAAATACACTGCTGCGGGGAGCAGCAGGGAGCCAAGAGAGGTCCACTGTGCCACGTGGAAAGCTCCCTGGCTGGGGATTGAACTTGTGCTGCAGTGGCTGTGGGCAACTACACAGGCTGTGTCCTAACCCCTTGCGCCACCAGGGAGGCCCACCACAACAGAATTCTTAAGACAGTTTTTAAAAAATATTCTATGGTTACTATTCACCTGCCGAGGAGCAGAGGGCTAATTGAACCACGGATTCACTAACCTTTTTATTAGCTTTGATTGGCTGGTTCTGAAACTGAAAAAGAGTTGTTTACATTGTAGAAAATCTGAACATTAGAATAAAATACAATGAGGAACAGTGAACTATGATTTTTCATTAAAAGAGAAAAACTTTTAGTGCTTCCCTGGTGGTACAGGGGTTAAAGTCTCAGCGCTGTCAAGCTATTGGCAACCACTGTGACCTGAGTTTGATCCCCAGCCAGGGAGTTGACTCCCAAGGCAGAGCAAACCTCTTCTGTCTCCCTGCTGCTTTCCTCAGCAGTGCATTTCAGTGGATCTACCTGTTGTACTCCCCACTCTGTGTCTGGCGAGTCCTCTCACACGCTGTACCTTTGGCCTACACCCCAGTATTTGTATGCATAAATAAATCGATATTTTTAAAAGAGATAATTTTGTGAGTTAGCTTACTTTTTTCCTCATAATTTTCAGTATTTTGAACTGTGAACTATAAGACCCACGTGTATGGGCAGAGACTATAAATGTGAAATTTTAGAATTACAAAATGAACTCGCATTAGCTGAGTGAGGAAATGTACAACCACACTATATCATAATCTTCCTCACTAATTAAGCACAAATGTGTCTGTCATTATAATGATTTCCCTTGCCTTTCATGACAATTCATCACCTAAGTGTGTATCACTAAATGCATACGTAACACGTGATTTCAATTTTGTCTAGTATTTAAAATTTAAATCAATCATAATACGTTTATTTTATATCTGAATAACACTATGCTTACAATTTTATATCTTTCTTCCTTTATTTAACATTGTACATATTTTTCAAGTCATTGAAAACTGTTCAGAATTGTTGTACCTAATTTCTACATTTGTTTTATGTATATAATGTAATTTATTTTACTGATTCCTGGGGTTTTGATTTAGATTGTTCCCAAGTATATGTTAGTATAAGAGAATGCTGGTTAGCATTTTACAAATAAAGATTTTTATTTGTTTCCAAATCATTTCCTTAGATCATTTCCCAATAACCATTGGGAACAGATAATATTCCAAATTCTGATATCTAAACCCAGAGTCCCCGCAGAAGGGCGGCACCAACTTGTTCTCTTCTTCGGATGAGCGAGAACCCCTATTTCAGCGGGTTCTTGCCTCCACGTCATTCCGTCTCCCCATCTTCAGGGCTCTGACGTCACAAACTCCCGCTTCCTGCTCCCCTTCTGCGAGGGCCTCCCCCCCATGACTCACCAGGCTGCGTCTCCGGCGACCCGCCCCTAGGTCGCGGCTCCGTGCCCCCCGCGCCTCCCGCCTACCTGGCGCCACCGCTGCCTGCGTCCCGCCCCGGCCGCCCGGCGCTTCCGCGCCACTAGGCGGCGCGCGCCGCTGCTCCGGCCCTGGTTCCCCGCGAGCCTCAACTTGCTCGGCCTGGCCCCGCCCCCCGCGTGTTGACATCACGTCCCTGTGCGCTGACGCGAGAGCGGAAGTGGCTGAGATGTGGAAGCTAGGAGCATCTGCCCTGGAAGAAAGGGCCCGCGGGCCGAGGAAGAACCCCCGGGGGCAGCGCGCAGTAGTGAGTGGAGCGCGCGCCGCCTGGTGGCGAGGCGGGGAAGTGCAGCTTCACGGGGAATCCTGAAGAGGTGCCCGGGCGGGAAAGTCTGGACAGGCGGAGCGGGTCGCCCCTTCTCTCACTGTGGAGTGAGCAGCGGGTTTTGGGGGCCCTCTGTGGTTGCGGGTCAGTGTTCCTGAGCATGTCTTTAATGCACATGGACACGATTTGCTGTTTTAATGATTTGTGGAAATTTTGGGTTAATGGTATTTTCAGAGATGTGGGAGATTCACCTGCATTTCAGTTTGATTTTCTAAACTTCAGCTGCAGCAGGACGGACGGGCGCAGCCCGTGAACACCCCGGGGCTTTTCCGCTTGTCTCTGCCCCCACATCCCCACCCTGTACACCCGCACCCACAGCCCTGCTCCCTGCCCCTGCAGCCCTGCTGCAACCACCTGCAGCCCCACCCCACGCAACTGCTGCCTCTCCCTGCCCCTGCACCTGCAGCCCCTCGCCTATGCGTGGCTCCTGCCTCTTCAGCTGCTGGGCTCGCCTTGGCAATTGCTTCCCGGGACTCAGGGTGAACTTCTTGCCTAGGGGAACCTGGTTTATTCAGGAACCACCCCAGAGGGAGTGGAGGGTGAGGACATCTCCCTGTCCGTGGCTGACTGCAGAGCGGTGAGTCAGGGGACCCAGGGCTGGGCAGGCTGGCTGTGGAGAGCTCTGCGCAGGTCATTTTGGATCATGGAGGAATATGGGGGTCAGGTCATTCCTGAGTGTGACCCCGTGGGTGCCCAGCACCCCTGAATGAAAGTGTGTCCCCCGTGTTTGCTCCCAGCTCCTCCCTGCTACACTGGGAGGACCTCCCCCCACCCAGGATGTGTTTACAGGGTTCTCCACTCTGTTCCGTTGATCTGTGTGTCTTATTTCTGTAGACATATTATTTGGGGAATGTATTGTAAATTTTTCTGGGGTTGACATTCCCTTCCCTGCCCCAGATCTAGCAGGCAGAGGGCAGAGTTGTGTCCCAGTCTCCCCGGGGTGCAGGTTCTGACCCAGTGGGTTGCATGGTGCCTGGTGTTCTGCATATCTCATGGGGTCTAAGAGGCTGCCCGTGTTGGTTCTGGGCCCACATCTGAGGGCTGAGGCATCATTTATTGTTGTGCAGCTGATGTGGCCATTTAGAGCCTGCAAGGGGAACTTTGACACCTGGAAACTGCCTCAGGAGGCAACTTTAGACTCTCCTTGAATAGAATCCAGACTTTCCTGAACCTTGAACGACCAAGAGCCACGCGGCTGCCACACTCTGGCTACAATGTTTGGTTTTCAAAATGGGTTTGTATTCACCAATTCAGTGTATTGAAACCTGTCACCATCTCTGTGTGGCTAAAGGACACACCCGAGATTCCCACAGCAGGGTCAGCTGGCTGCTATCCCCAATGGGGACGGAAAGTTTCTACATGGGGAATCATCTGAGACACTGAAGGGCCCTTTTCTAAGCTCTTGAGATCTTTTCTCTACTGATGCGTGGCACTAAGATGTTCCCTCCTATTTTAGACAGTGAATAAGCCACAATCACTCATTAACCTGGGAAGTGAGACATTTTGTGGATAATATACTTATTTTTCATTATTTAGAATCTGTTAAACTGATATTACCTCCTCCATTGTAAAAACTTTTATGCTTGCTTTGAACTATTCAGGGCAGGAGAAAGAAATCGATGTTTATTGAGCACCTGCTGGACATTACCTGACCCTGTGCAACAATTTCATTATTTAAGTCATGTGATCTCATTGATGGCACTATAGAGATATTATTCCTACTCCATAGTTGAAAATCCTAAGGTCCAAAAGAGACAAGGAACTTACATTAAGATCATACAAATATGGACAAGGATCAGGGATTTTGGACTCCATATTTTTGTCCGAGTCAGAGATTGTCAAATGAGGCTAAACTGTTAACCCCTTCAAGGCCAGAGGGAGGGAAGGAGTTTGGGCGACCCTGTCCGTCCTCAGAACTGCTCCATGGGTGTTGGGCTTCCTCCTTCATAAGGAAGGAGCCTCAGGTTAAAACAAAAAGTTTAATGTGTCCTTGTGTTACATGCAGATGGTGTCTTTAATGTTGCACATGATTTAATAGTTTTAGAAGTAGCTCTAATCCCAAAGGTGATTGCTACTTGTAATAGACTGCATTTCAAAATAGACTTTTCGGTAATTATTCCCATACAACAGGCTTAGCTGCTGTACCTACCAGAGGGAATTCCTGCACATATAGAAGAATTGACAAGAAGTGATGACTCAGCAGTGCCTGAAGGATACTGAGGATAAGATCCTCCTTCAATTGTTAATGTTTCGATCTATCTCATCTATACAAGTGGGAAACATACTAGAAGCAGTGACTATTTTCCTCAGGATGTTGGTATTCGTGGTGATAGTTTTGTTATTCATGTTTTTTTCTGTTGAGAAGTTTATCAGTGAACTTGTGTCATTTTGTGATTAGATTTAAAAAAGGTTATTTACATAGTTCTAAAGTTTAGATTCTTGTATATCACTCTTAGTGATTCTATTTCAGTATTGCTGGATCATATGGAAGCTCCATGTTTAGTAGGTCCAGAAATGTCCACACAGCTCTCCATAGTGGTTGGACCAGGTTGCACTCCACCAACAGTGCAGAAGAGTTCCTTTTCTCCCACACCCACGCCAACATTTGTTGTTGCTAGTTTTTTTAATATGTGCCATTCTCACTGGTGTAAGATGGTATCTTAAGGTAGTTTTGATTTGCATTTCCCTGATTACAAGTGATGTTGAACATTTTTTCATATGTCTGTTGGCCATTTGCATTTCCTTCAGAGAAGTTTTTTTTTAGCTCTTCTGCCCATTTTTTGACTGGATTATTTTCTTTGTTGTTTTTGAGTCTCATCAGCTCTTGCAGATTTTTGTGATCGTCCTTTAACATTAGTGTTGGTGCAAAAATGTTCTCCCGGTTGGTGGGGTTTCCTCTTTGTTTTTGTTATTGTCTCTTTTGCTGTGCAGAAGCTCTTTAATTTGATGTAGTCCCAGGTGTTTATCTTTGCCTTCACTGTCACTGCTTTGGGTGATGTGTCTGTAAAGATGCTTTGATGTGCAAATCACGTAGTGTTCGCCTATATTTCCTTCTATATATTTTATGGTTTCAGGTCTTATGTCTAGTTCTTTAATCTATTTTGAGTTGATTTTCGTATATGGTGTGAGGTAGTGGTCAAGCTTCATTCTTTTGCATGTAGCGACCCAGTTTTCCCAGCACCATTTATTGAACAAGCTTTCTTTGCTCCAATACATAGTCTTTGCTCCTTTGTCAAAGATTAGTTGACCATAAATCTGTGGTTTATTTCTGGATTTTCTATTTGATTCCATTGGTCTGTATGTCTGTTCTTGTTCCAATACCATGCAGTTTTGATGATTATGGCTTTGTAGTATAGTTTGAAGTCTGGGAGTGTGATGCCTCCATTCCCTTTTTTTTTTTTTTTTTTCAGGAGAGCTTTGGCTATTCGGGGTTTTTTGTGATTCCATATGAATTTCATCAATAATTGTTCTATTTCTTTGAAGAATGACATTGAAATTTTGATTGGAAATAGCATTGAATCTGTATATTGCTTTGGTAGGATGGCCATTTTAATAATGTTTATTCTTTCCAATCCATGAGCAGGGCATGTCTTTCCATTTCTTGTGTCTTCTTCTATTTCTTTTAATAGTGTTTTATAGTTTTCTTTGTATAGGTCCTTTACCTCTCTGTTAGATTTATCCCAAGTATTTGATTTTTTTTCGTTTCAATAATAAAAGGATTTTTTATTACTTCTTCAGATTTAGTTTGTGTATAGGAAGGCTACTGACTTTTGCGTGTTGATTTTGTATCCTGCCACTTTACTGAAAACTGATTGATGATAATTAGTTTTCTGTGGAGTTTTTGGGTTCTCTATGTATATTATCATATCATCTGCAAATAGTGATAGTTTGACTTCTTCTTTCCTATTTGGATTCCTTGGATATCTTTCTCTGTCTTATTGCTCTGGCTAGGACTTCCAGTATTTTATTGAAAAGCAGTGGTGAGAGTGGACATCCTTGTCTTGTTCCAGATCTTAATGGAATTGCTTTCAGCTTTTCACCATTGAGAATGATACTGGCTGTTTCTTGTCATAGATGGCTTTATGATGTTGAGGTTTCCTTGTATCCCAAGAATTTCAAGGGCTTTTGTCATGAATGGGTGTTGCACTTGTCAAAAGCTTTCTCAGCATCTATTGATATTATCATATGGTTTTTATATTTCTTTTATGTGATAACAATTGATTGATTTCGGATGTTAAACCCCTTGTGTGTCCTGGAATGAATCCTTCTTGGTCGTGGTGAATTATCTTATGGATACATTGTTGGATTCTGATAGCTAAAATTTTATTGAGGATTTTTGCATCAGTGTTCATTAGGGAGATTGGCCTGTAGTTTTCCTTTTTTGTGTTGTCCTTGTTCGGTTTTGGTATTAGTGTAATGTTGGCTTCATAGAACGTGTTTGGTATTGTCCCTTCCTTCTCAATTTTTTGGAAGAGTTTGTGAAGGATAGTCACTAATTCGTCTCTGAATGTTTGGTAGAATTCATTTGTAAAATCAGGTCCTGGGCTTTTGTTTTGGAGAGGTTTTTGATTACCATTTCAATTTGCTGCTTGTCATTGGTCTGTTTAGGTTCTATTTCTTCTTTATCTAGCTTTGGGTGATTGTAGAGTTGTAGGAATTTGTCCATCTACTCTAGATTTTTGAACTTTTTTCCATATAACTGTTCATAGTAGTTACTGATTATTCTTTTGATTCTGCTGTGTCCGTAGTGATTTCTCCTCTTTCATTGAT
>NW_023601851.1:8716267-8794566 GCF_014898055.3 Talpa occidentalis | reverse complement strand
CTTTTTAAACACTAGCATTACTGAAGTCCTGAACTTGCAAAGATTTTCTTCTGCGTAGTAGTGATTTTAAATTTGTATGTAGTTCTGAGTTATGAAGCATTCCTCAGGAATGACTTCTAAAGAGCATGTTCTTATTACATGGTATCAGTCTTTATTAATTTTGGAATTTAGTAGGCCGTATTTAATTTCCATTGAAGTGAAACAAGATTCTTAGTGGCCGAGGGGTGGAGTCTCAGATGTCACTGCCAAGGCCTGAATTTGATCCCGCCAGGGAGGACTCCCCACAGGGTGCAGCAAATGTCTCCTGTTTCCCTGCAGCTCCCCTCTGCAGTGAATTTCAGTGGATCCACCTGTTCTGCTCCCCACTCTGGCTGTGGGGGGTCCTCTCACCATCCCGCCACCTCTGGCCACACCCAGTTCTACGCAAATAGAATCTTAAAAGAAAAAGTGAAATAAAACCTTCACGCATCATCATACTACTTTCAGATTATGTCAAAATAGCTTAATTTTCACTCTTTTTGACTGGGTAGCTCATACTGTCAGAATGCTTAAATAAAGTGTCACTGATTTACTAGGACGAGGGAAAACCTGGAACCTGCTGTTCTTTCCCGCTTCTGACAAGGAGACTGGGTCGGGGGGGCGGAAGGCTGTGTTCTGTTGGGGTCCCCCGCCGTCGGGGCGCAGCGGCTTCAGGAGGCAGACTCGGGCCTGGGGCCATGTCGCGTCTCAGGTTGGCGCTCTTGCTGGAGAGGGTGTTTGTGGAGGAACGTGTGGCTCCTGCCCAGAAAGGTCAGCCTGACCCGATGTCTCCGGATTGGAGCCGTGTCTCATCGCAGGGTGGGGCTTAGGCTTTGCCCTGGAGAGCCTCGGTTTCCGCAGCCTCAGGGTGCAGTGTTCGGCACGTGCGGTTGCAGTTGGTGGTGGTCCCCAGGGGTCTCCCGCTGGAGTCTTGTCCCCATCGCCTCACTCATCAGAAATGGTGAGTGGGCCCCGAACGCGCCACTTCGTCCCACTGTTGTTTTGAAAGCAACAGCGGCAGGGACTTCAGATGCAACTCACGTTTTTCTCCCATTGGCCAAATCATTTCGATGCATTTTAGAACAACCAGGGACTTGCAGAGAAGTGGCAAGGCCGCTGCGCCGCCCCTCCTGCCGCCGGGGAGCTGGCCTGCCCCACGTCCTCACACCCGCTCCCCTGTCTGGAGGGCAGGTGGCCGCAAGCCCCGCGGCAAAGTGGAGACGCTTTCCCCCTGCCCTGGCAGCCACCGATGTTTCATCTAACGGCACAGAAAACACCCTCTTCTTCACGGAGCTGCTGTGTGTGCTCTCGGCGCATGGCAGTTATCCATAAGAGCTATGCAACATTCTACCATGGCCGACCCATCACTCGCCCGTGGCACACACCTGGGCTGTTTCCACGAGGCTGTTGCCATCAGGCAGGTGTCATACTTATTGCGCTTGTGTTTCGGTTAGTGCTAGAAGTAGAACCTGGGGGCTAGTAAGTATGTTTTGTTTTATAAGAAACTGCCTGTTTTCCAAAGTGGTCCCCAAGGCTCCAGTCTTATTAACGAGGCATCCACTGACCAGTCCCTGGGGCGCAACAGTCAGCTGGGTGTCCCGGTCATACCTCTGGATGTGCAACTGCTGCCCCAGTGCCGTCAAGTGTCCTGCTCTTGTCTAACTTGAAAGGAGCCTCTAAGCTACACCCACATTCATCACCAAAGCCTCTTTTGAGATGAACAAGATAAGAAGTCTAAAATCAAAATACAGTCTGAAAAGCAAGAATTTAGGATACTTTGAGTAAAGCCAGGACCCTCACCATGCAGACTTCTGGAGCTACATCTCTTTCTTGGGATGAATTTTTTATGTGAATCCAAACCACCGTGTGTGTGAGTGCAAACTTCTAATGAATAGCTCCCGGATGTGGTCCCATACTTTGCTTCTCTAACCAGTTCCCAGGTGCTGCTGCTGGTCTGCAGGGTCACACTTGAATGCTCCCAGGAGTGTACATGGGTCCTTCCTATCAAGACAGCGAACCTGCTTTCAAAAGTCACATTTCACATCAACGTGTGAAAGACTTCTGTGAAAGTATGAAGCAGCCTGTAAGTTTTTCACAGCAGAAAGTAAGGAAGATTTTACAAGTAAGAGAGAATCCAAGCACTCTGCTTTCTAGAGTCTGGCCTGCCTGCCCTCCCCACTCAAGGCAGGAAAGACTGAACCAATAATGAAACCGCTTTTTTGTGGAGCCTTATTACAGACACATGGCCATTATTAGAAAATATTATACAAAATAGAAAATGGTTAAATTGGTTCTGAACTGAAGAATCTAGGACAGACTATTCAAATCCATCAATTACCAGACAGTATTGCTTTGTCAGTATATAGCATTGGGACTATTAAGTCACACACTGGATACACCTGGAAATAAGCTGTGTTCCTGTAATTACTAAGCTGCTTAAATTAGTCATGTAAAATCCCATTTAAAGACAAAAACTGGTGGTGCAAAGTGTTGAGTCTCAGAACTGTGAAGCTGTAAGCAGCTGCAGCACGAGTTCCATCCCCGGCCAGGGTGGGTCCCACATGGCAGGCAGACCTCTCCTGTGTCCCCGCTGCTCCCCTCGGCAGTGTGTTTCAGTCAGTCTGCCTGTTCTGCTCCCCACTCTGGGGAGTCCACTCACCCCACCCCACCCCCACCTCTGGCCTGCACCCCAGCTCTTGTATGCATAAAGAAATAAATCTTAAAAAAAAAAGACAAACCATGACAAACTGATAAATCTAGACAAAGAAATAGGATCAGGCCTGCTGTGGCCAGACTATGTTGACAGCGTTTCCCAGGACAGGGTCGGTGCCCGGCGTGTTCTCCAGGCCACATCACTGTGGGCTTCCCGCGGGAGCCCCACAACGCGTGGGCGCCCGTCGCCGCAAGGCCCGCGCCGCTGCGGACTTGGCCTCGGCACCCGCAGCGCCCCGCGTCGTGAAGGACACGCGCGCCCCGTCCAGGGAAAGCGGCCCGCGGGGCCGGGTCATCGCTAAGGACGCGATCCCAAGCGCCCAGTCCCCCCAAGCCCGCAGGACTCGCGGGAGGGGCTCCCCAGGCCCCCCTCCGGGAGAGGAGGCGGCAGACCAGGGGGTGGCGACCGGGCCTCGGGCCGCAAACACGTGCGCTGCGGGAGGGGGCAGCGCGCGGGCCTCCCTTGCCGCGCCGCCCCGGCACCATGCCCGGTCCCTCCCGGGCGCCCTGTCGGCCCCTGGACCGCCTCATCACCCCAGAGCTGACGCGCGTCCCGAGGGCCTTGATGGCCCTGACTGGCGCACGGGCTTCAGGGTAATGTAGTTCCCCTCTGGCCGGGGCTGCCTCGTCCTTCTGCGCAGGTGCGGCCCCGCCCACGCCCAGTCTGTACCGGAAATCCGGGCTGCAGTTACCTCAGCAGCCGGGGCCTCCACTGGGCGGGCTCGTCTGGGAGGTGTGTGCTGGTGGGCGGCGGGGGCTGAGCTGCGCGGGCCGGGCCTTGCAGGTCGGAGGCGTCTCCTCAGCGTCTCCTCAGGCCGCGGTCCGGGGCGCGCGGGACTGTCCGCGGTCAGGACTAGGCCCGGCGGGAGGAGGCGCCGTCGGGAGCCGGAGGGCAGCGCTGCCGCGGGGGCCGCCGACCGACGTGGGTGCCCGTCGAGGCGGGGGGCGGGGGCGCCTGTCACCGCGGAGAGGCCTGTGCAGTCTCGTGGTGCTGGTCCTGGGGCGGCCTGTTCCCGCCGCGGGGACGCCTGGAGGGCGCCCGGCCCCCGCACCCAATCTCCCCCCGCCCCCGCTGGGCCGCGCCGCGCCCCCTCAGCCCTCGCCAGGCCCCGCCGGCCCCACCGCCCCCCTCAGCCACTTCCGGACAACGCCGCGCCCCCTCAGCCCGCCCCCTAAGGCCCCTCAGGGCCCCGCCGCCACCCTCAGTCGCTGCCCCCTCAGCCCTCGCCAGGCCCCGCGGCGCCCCCTCAACCCCCCACCGGCGCCGCCGCCTGGCGGGGCTTGAGGCCCGTGGCGCCGCGTGTCCGCCGGGTCCGCCATGGCGTCCCAGAGCCGCCTGCTCGAGCCCCGCATGGCCTCGGGAGGCGCCTGCTCAGAGTCTGGAGCGCGCCTTTCCCGCGCCGTGCGGCCGGGTCGGAGGGGGGGGCGGGCTGCTGCCGCCGGGGGCGTGGTCACGGCCCGGCCCGGGAACTGAGCCTCGAGCGCCCATCAGCCCGCGGGCCCAGCCTGCTCCCCCCGCTCGCGGTCGGAAGGAGCCTGCGGCAGCGGCGGGGCACGGCCAGAAGAAGCCGCGGGTTCGCAGCGGCGTGGCCTGGCGGGTAGCCCCGGCCCGGCGCCCCCACAGGCACGGCGCGCGCGTCCTCTGCGGGGCTTTCCTCCTCGGCCGCGGGGCCGCGCGGAGCTCCTGCGGGCGGGCGGGGCGGGGCGGGGCGGGGGCTCGGCCACAGGCTTATTTCTGCGCGGCCCCCGCGGGCCTTGATGGCCTCCCGAGCCAGGCGGAGCGCGCCTGTCCCCGCTGGAAGGCAGAGTCCCCGCCTGCCTCGCGGCCGGGGCTCCCCATGGCCTTCCACCCGCTCGGGGGCTGGCGGGCTGGCGGCCAGCTCGGAGCCGAGGCCACGTGTTTTAAGCCTGGCCTCCCCCGGCTTCCCCTCTTCACCCGCTGCGCGCTGGAGCCCCGCAGTCCCCCTCCAGCAGCTGCGTGTCCCGTCAGGGGAGCCCACGTGTCCGGGATTTTCATAATGAGGAGCCACCTGCCCCTGATGGAGCCCGCTGGGCCTCAGCGCTCCCTGGGCAGCGCCAACTCCAGAGCAACAGACTAAGCTGCGCTCTCAGATCCCAGCTCTGGCTGCTGGCACCTTGCGAGCCTGCGCCCGTGCTCATCTTACTGCACAGCTGAGGAGTATTCCACTGTGTAGATGGCACCTCCTTAACCCACTCTTCCGCTTTTGAGCATGTAGGTTGTTTCCATAACTTGGCTGTTGTAATAGTGCTACAATAAGCAGAAGAGCATCTATATTTCTTCAGATCAGTGCTTTTGCATTATTTGGATACATGCCAAGAAGTGGAATCATTAGATCGTATGACATATCTATTTTGATATTTTGAGAAACCTCTACACTATTTTCCATAGGGGCTGAACCAGTCTGCATTCCCGTCAACAGTGGTGAGGATTTCTGTACATCCTCACCAGCAATTGTTGTTTCTGTTTGTGTTTGTGTGTATGTTTTAATATGGCAATTTTCAGTGAGTTAGGAGGTATCTCATAGTAGTTTTGATTTGTAATTCCCTGAGAGTAAATTATATTGAATCGTGCTTGTAGACTGTTTGTGTGTTGTCTGTGGAGAAGTATCTGTTTAGCTCCACTGTCCATCTTTTGATTGGATTCTTTGTTCTCATTTTGTGTTGTGTGAGTTCTTTGTACATCCTGCATGTAGCCCTCATCAGATATATGATGTGCAAATATTTACTCCCATTCAGTGTGGTATATTTTTGCTTTACTGATAGTGCCTTTTGCTGTACAGAGTCTTTTAGTTTGATGCAGTGAAAATAAAACTGTTTATTTTTGCTTTTATTTTCCTTGCAATTGGAGTTGAATCCCCCAAAGACTTCCCTGAAGCCGCTATTGTGGAATGTTTTGCCTACGTTTTCTTTTTATGTATTTAGTGGATTTTGGTCTTATATCCAAGTCTGTAATCAAACTTTAGTTGGTTTTTGTGCATGGTGTGAGAGATTAGTTTAATTTTTCCGTATGTGACTGTCCAGTCTTCCCAGCACCATTTTTTGAAGAGACTTTCCTTTCTCCATTGCATACAATTGGCTCCTTTATTGTAGATCAACAGTCCATGTCAGTGTGGGTTTATTTTGTGGCTCTCAATTCTCTTCCATTGGTCTTTGTGTCTGTTTGATTATTATGGACTTGCAGTCTGGAAGTGTGACACCTCTGTTCTCCTTTTTGTAAAAATTACTTCAGCCATTCAGGGTCTTTTATGGTTCCATATAAATTTCAGTAATATTTCATGTATTTCTTTAAAGAATTCGGATAGAATTTTGATAGGGATTGCATTGAGCCTGTAAATTTCTTTGGGTAAGATGGACGTATTCACTGTGTTAATTCTTCCCATCCACGAGCATGGACTTTCTTTCCATTTCATCGTGTCTTCTATTTCTTTTAGCAATGGCTTGTAGTTTTCATTGAATAGATCTTTCACCTCCTTTGTTCACTTTTTTCATAGGTACTTAATACTTTTTGATGCTAATGTAAATGGTGTTGTTTTCTTGATTTGTTGGTCTTCTAGTTTATTCACACATAGGAGTGTAACAGCCTTTTGTATAATGATTTTGTGGTCTGCCACTTTACTCTGTTGATTTATTGTTTCTAATACTTTTTTAGTAGGGGCTAACAGGTTTTCTGTAGCTCTGTAGTAATACCATCTTGAAGTAGTCATGTTTTTACTACTTTTCCAATTTGGATTCCTTTTCTATGACTCTTGCCTAATTGCTCCAGCTCAGCTGTCTGATACTATATTGAACGGTAGTGGTGAGAGAAATCATCACTGGCATGTACCTGATCTTACATGAAAAGCTTTAGGAGCTTCTCACCATTGAGTATGATGCTAGCTATCGGTTTATCATATATGGTCTTTATTATATTCCTTCTAATCCTGTTTCACTAAGTACATATCATAAGTAGGTACCAAATCTTGTCAAATGCCTTCTCTGCATCTGTTCATATGATCATATGAATTTTATCTTTCCTTTAATGACATTGATGGATGTATGTTGAACCATCCTCATATTCCAGGAATAAATTCCATTCCACTTAGCCATGATGTATGATCCTCTTGATATTTTGTTGAATTTGGTTTGCTAAGATTTTGTTGAGGACCTCTGCATCTGTGTTCATTGGCCATCTCAGCCTGTGGTTTAGTCCTTTCGTCCCTATGCTCATGCTGCTTGGGTGAAATGTGACGTGTGGTCACTTGATGCAGTGGGATGGCTGCTGGGTTTAGGAGCTTCGTTTTGGTGGTATGTGCTGTCTGTTGGCATTTCTCTCAGCTGATCTCTATAAAAAGGTGCATAGGTGTGCTGTTTGATGTTACATTTTTTTGGGCAACTGTTACAAAATTAATAAATGTTTATGAAATTGATAACAGCTATTGAGGCTTAATATGGCAGATATAAAATGTGGGTATCCGCTTTGGCCCACTGAATGTAGTCCCAATTCACTATGTGTAAATCTCACCAATTTATAATTAAGTTGCCGTCAAATCCAGTGACTAGTCCCTGGTTCTCTAGTCTGCCTTAATTGAACCTTCTGCTGTTTATGTCAATACCACTCGTGCTCTGAAAATTCCTGCTTTTTGCTTCTGTCACTGCCTCTCTGGTGATTTCTTCTCTTTCCCCTGAATGCTTGTGTTTTTTCTCATAAATGTCATCCATCCATGTGTTCAGTTCTGTGCCCCGTTCTTCATACTTCAGTTCTCTCTGAGTCAGCCCCTGTGATTTGACTGTCCCTACTGTTTCCATCCTGCTTGGACCTCTTCCCAGGGGTTTACAGCATTGATTGAATCCTTCTTGAATTTTTTTTTTGTAGCTGACCACAGCACTTCAAATCCCCTTTTTTTGTAGCTCACCACAGCACTTCAAATCCCCTTTTTTTCTCATACACACGGTTTTATTTCCTGCCAGCCAGTGACTTAAAAATGAAGTGAAAACAGGGCCTCCCTGGTGGCACAAGGGATTGAGACACAACCTATGAAGCTCTCTACAGCCACTGCAGTACGAGTTCAATCCCCGGCCAGGTAGCTACCCACAGTACAGTACAGCCGACCTCTCCTGCCTCGCCTGTTGCTCCCCTCAGCAGTGCATTTCAGTGGATCTGCCTGATCTGCTCCCCACTCTGTCTCTGGTGAATCTTCTCACTCCTGTAACACTGGCCTACTCCCCAGCTCTTGTGTGCATAAATAAATAAATGTTTAAAAAAATCATAATTTGTTATACCCAATACTTGGAAAACCATAGTGAATCACAATTACCAGGCTATAAAAGTAATATATACAAGTCCTCCATACATGAAAACACTCAGCCATGGGATACTGGCTGTGTTATAGCAATGGTAGGTCTAGTTTCTGAGTCTTGCATGCACAAGGAGTCGCCAGAGTTAGGGCCTAGAGTGCTGGCACTTGCAGGACATCAGTAGTGTGCCAGCCCCTGTCACCTAGGGACAATGTGTGACGTGCAGGCCTGCATCAGGCAGGACATTCACCCTACAGACAGCCAAGTATTACCCAGTTCCATTCCTCCTCCCCCACTGCCCATTGTGTTAGGGTTAGTGCTGTGTTCTATATGCCTACAAGTCTGCTACCACAGTATATGTAACGCTGTCCCTCTGCTTTGTTCTCTGACTTTCCCTTATGCATTTTCCCATTCTCCTGTTAGGGGATGACTGTTAAACTACAAATTCCACCATGTAACTTACATACTTTTTTTTTTTAGATTTTTATTTATTTATGCATAGAGAACTGGAGTTTAGGCCAGAGATGTGGGGGGGGGGTGAGAGGATTCACCAGAGATAAGAGTGGGGAGCAGAACAGGCAGATTCCCTGCAATACACTACTGAGGGGAGCAGTGGTCGAGATAGGAGAGGTCTGCTGTGCCATGTGGGTCAACTCCATGCCTGGGAATTGAACTCAAGCCACAGTAGCTGGTGATAGCTTTAAAGCACTGAGACTTTAACCCCTGCACCACCAGGGAGGGCCTGTAATTTACCTATTTGTATTCCCTTGTTATTTACACCCTGTGGTTTAGGAAAGTGTTTTGCTCACTTGGGAGTGAAAATAAGCCTTTAGGTAATTAGGATGTATGAAAACTTTAAATAGGTTATTAGAGACATGTTGATCACCTAAGACTTTTATTGCCAGAATCAGGTTGTATCTGGAAATGCAAACTAACTTCATATTCAGTCTTTCTCCTATCTCACCTCACAAGCTAGGAGCACTTTAATTTGCTAACTGCTCTTTATTTCCTCACATCTTGATTTCTGCTACTGCCTCATATTCATGAGAACATGTAGTTTATGAAATTGCTAAACATCTTTGGATGTTCAGTGAAGTACAACCTGAAAACAGATAGTGTTGTTTCCCGCCCCTCCCCACTCCTTTTTTAACACCAGGCTACACTAAACTTGTTTTTCTCATAGTTGCTTTAGGACATTATTCCAGATGTATGTCTAGGCTTAAGTCAGCAATCTAGATTATAAGCTTCTTTGAGGACTAGGTTTTTGTTCATTCTTTCATCCTTAGCATGAAGGACATTTCCAGATTCATAAGGAAAACTAAAAAAGTACTTCTAAGAACTAATGAGTTAAGACAAGTGGGGTAATTCTACTGTGGAATCACTTTTGTACTATATAGAGTACCAGTGATGGCTGCTTCCTACACAAGATAAAAACATAAAAAATTGAGCTCCCAGTCATGTCCTATGCTTCTTACATAGGCTGATGCCTTGAATTGAGAAATGTTCATTGCAGAAGATGTTGTTATTTGAGGATGTGGCTGTGGTTTTCACCTGGGAGGAGTGGCAGGACCTAGATGATGCTCAGCGGACTCTCTACAGGGATGTGATGCTGGAGACCTACAACAGCCTGTTGTCCATGCGTAAGTGAAACTGCCCTGTAATAAACAAGTGAAAGCACTGTTTTATCTTCATTGATAAATGTACAGCTGTTTATAAAATTAATGTTATTTAGTTCAAGATGGCAAACCTGGAAGGTAAGGGTATTCACCCCTGTCTGAGAGCCACACCAGCCTTTCATTGCTCAGCTCTTAAAGCTGTGCAGTTCTTGTCTTCAAAGACTGAGACAAAAGCAGTTCTCTCTAAAGTCAACATTTTCTCTTTTCAACAGGGTTTTGTGTTAGCAAACCTGAGTTCATCATCAGATTGGAGCAGGGAGCAGAGCCATGGACTGTCAAGGAACCCTCAAACCAGAGCCTCTTAGGCCAGTCACTGCATACTAGGAAGGGAGGCTGGGAGGAGGAGAGCCCAGGACTTCTAAGCCCTAATGAGCTATTTTTCCCCATATCCAGACCTTAGAATGGTTGGTCTCTGTGTATATAATTTGTTTATTATTTGCTCTCCAAATATGGCTCCCTAATTAATCTTCCCCTACTTTTATAATGGTTGTAAGTATCCTTCGAGTAACTGGTGTGCAATCGCTAACTACCTTCCTCTAGAAATGTTTTTTGGTTTATCAATCTCTGGAGTCTCATTTTTACTCCATTCTTAGGGACTGTCCTTCCAGGCATTTACTCATACATTGGTTTATTCTTTCAACATGTTTAATGGTAAGTTGTGTGGATAACAACAGTAATCAAAGGAATGTGTCCACCCCCCCTTTTTTTAAGATTTATTTATTTATTTATTTATTTATTTATTTATTTATTTATATAAGCACTGGGTACAGTCAGAAGCGTGGGAGGGTGAAAGGATTCACCAGAGCCAGAGCAGGGAGCAGAACAGGCAGAAAGACCAAAGCACACTGCTGAGGGGAGCAGCGGGTGGCAGGAGAGGTCTGCGTGCCATGTGGGACCCTCACCCAGTGGCCGGGGATCGATCCGGCGCTGCGGAGGCTGTGGGCAGCGTCACAGCCCAGCGCTCAACCGCTGTGCCACCAGGGAGGCCCTCGCCCACCTTTTTTAATGGAGTTTATTTTCTGTGAGAAAGGGAGAGGAAGCAAATACACATTAATTAGATAAATGCCACAGTATGGCCAGCATGAGTGAAAACGGACAGTATTATTTTAGAATGTGGGTTCAGAAGGGACTTTCGCAAAGACTGTTTACATTGTAGGGTATAAGGTTGAGATGACTTGCATGTGCAATCTGGAGTAGAGGTTGGATATCACTATTGGTGGTGCAGATTAGGAATTTGTTAACTCAAATCTTGTCGGTTCCAAAGCCACTGAACCAAGAATTTCAGGTTGTGGGAACAGGGGCCTTGGAATCAGGGACTGAAGTTGTGCCCTGATATTGAACGGGTTGCCTGACTGTGGGTCCTCACCCAGCACGCTTACAAGGGACTTATTAATACTCCACTACAGGCATACATAAAAGGTTAATAAAAGGTTTATTTACAAGGGAAAAGGAAATAAGGAAAATGTATAACTCAGGAAGAAAATAGGGAAATATAGTCTTTAATGCGTCTTACCCGATCCACCAACCTGGAAAACCAAACAGCACTCTCCGAGCTGGTCGGACGCTGTGAGCTGGCGGAGAGTCAAAATGGAGGACCCCTCCAAAGCCCACGTGTCTGGCTTTATACCAACCTAACTTCTTAACCCATTCCTCAGGTCCCAACCACCTTCCCTTTGGTGGTGATGGGATTTGGAGTTCCCTGTGTCTTTGGCTTTAGCCTGGGGTGGGGGTGGAGTCCACAAAGCCTGTATGGAATTAGCTTTAGAACATCCTTTTCCCCCTAACAATGTCACCTTCTTTTTTGGAAATAGTTGGGAGAAAAACGAAAACCAAGAAAAGAAACAATGGACTCCGATTTAAGTTTAACTAGGATGCAGTGAAATTCTAAAATATAAGCTAAAATCTTCAGATGCAGTGAATTTCAACTAGGAACATGTGCTGAGAAGTGGAGTTCTTAATACTAGGAATCTTAGTATCAGAGGAATGTGGGAAAAGTTTTTTCAAAGATGTTGAGTATACCCTTAAGTTGCAAAACCTAAATGCTTTAGATCATCAGGGAAGGGTTGCACAATGTGATGAGCCGATTTTCTGTACCTACTATGGTTCTGAGAAGCCACTGGTATACGGTTTAGTTAGAGTTTCACAGACAATTGAATGTGTCTTAGAGAAGGAAGAGGATATGCCTTTGAGAAATCCCCCAGATGCCTGTACATGTTCCCTAAAGAGAAATAAACACTAAGCAAATGTAGATTCAAAGTCTTTGTCCTGGACCAAAGTCCTGCTTAAGTGACAGAAATGGCTCTCCTTAAGCCTAGTAAGTAGGTGATCAGGATGATCATGCCATTTACAAAGTATGTTCTGATTGTTCTGAAAAGACCTGCTCATGATGCACAGTTACAAGAGAAAATATAGAGAAGGAATAGGATAAATAAATGCTAGGTGGAAAGCTCTCAGTCAAAATCTCTACCTACAGTGTAAGTCAGTATGTTGACCAAGTATACCCTTATGAATTTAAAAAGTAAGATACTAAATCAATGTTTTTCATACCTTTTCCATCAATGTGTTTGACATTAGAAAATTTATTAATGTAATTTCATACCTTCATTTATTATGTAAAAGAATCATTTGCATCATAATATTAATGCCTTTTTTTGGAATTAAAAAATCTTGTCCTCGTGTGGGAAGAAACTCCTTTACCTTTATATCAGAAATGCTTAGATGCCTAGATGTTGTTTATGGAATGGTTATTTTTATCTCATTTTAGATGTCCATACTATGGATGACCTGATTAAGACCAACCAGGAAAACCAGGGCAGGCATGTGTGGCAAGTTATAATCGCCAATGGCAAAACATCAAGTAAGGAAATAATTGACTTAGGAAAAACACTTAATTTGCATCCAATGTATAATTGAATTTGAGTATAAATAATGGCATTCATTCAGGAATGATGCCTGTAGAGTTTCATACTTGGAAGAACATGTTCTTCCCTGGTGAGCCTGATGAGATGCATGCAATAGAGAAAATTGAGAGGCCTAGTGTAACTAGAAAATGCCCTGGATATCCCGAGTATCCTATTCTTCATGGTATGATTCAAACTTTGAAGCAACCTTTGGAATTTAGTGGAGAAGGGAGAGACATCAACAAAGAAACAATATATTTTTTTACCCATAGAAGGGATTTGATGGGAGAGAATGCCTTTCAATATAAGTGTAGGAAAGGCTGTTATATGTCAGCTCTCATTGCCCAAGGTAGAGCTCAGGTCGGGCAGATATACTATGTATGTAATGAATGGGAATCATCCTTTTTTGAGAAACCAACACATTTGAATCTTCATAAAGATTTTGAATACTACAAATGTAATCAAAGTGGGGATTATTTTGGAACAAAATTAAACCTTACTCAGCTTCAGGAAGTACCACTAGGTGAGAAAGTTTTTGACTATAATATATGTGGGAAAACATTTTATAAATTATCTTTCCTTACTCAACATGAGAAAATACAAGCAGCTGATAAAACTTATGAATTAGGGAAAATGTCCGATAATTCAACCCTCAAAAGATGTCAGAGAACTTGGACTGGAGAGACACCCTTAGTGTTTAAGCAGTGTCAGAAAACTTATTTCTGGAAGTCAGGTCTTACTGAACATCAGCTGTCTCAAACCATGGAGATGATTATGAATGTAAAGATTGTAGGAAAACTTTCTGTCAGAAGTCAGCCCTTATTGTACAACAAAAACTCACACAGGAGAGAAATCTTATGAATGCAGGCAGTGTATGAAATCTTTTCACTGGAAATCAGCCCTCAGTAAACATCAGAAAACTCATACAGGAGAGAAACCTTACAAATGTCGTGAGTGTAGGAAAACTTTTTATTGGAAGTCAGCCCTCACTATTCATCAGAGCAATTCTCCTGCACTGTTGGTGGGAGTGCAAACTGGTCCAACCACTATGGAGAGCTGTGTGGAGATTTCAGGACCTACTAAACATAGAGCTTCCATATGATCCAGCAATTCCACTCCTAGGTATTTACCCAAAGGACACAGAAACATCAATTCCAAAGAACACCTGCACCCCTATGTTTATAGCAGCACTATTTACAATAGCTAAGCTTTGAAAACAACCCAAATGCCCCAAAATAGATGACTGGATCAAGAAGATGCGGTACATATATGCCATGGACTATTACTCAGCATTCAAAAAAGATAAACACATGCCATTTGCAGCAACATGCATGGCGCTGGAAGGGATCATGCTCAGCAAAATAAGCCAGAAAGAAAAAGAAAAATACCGGATGGTCTCACTCATAGCAGGAATCTAGAAAACTTAAATAAGGGACCAGGAAAATGAATAACTATAAGAAAGTTTTTTAAGAAAGTAAAAATCAAAATCAACAAAATAATATGAACCAGAGACACTTTTTTGGGGGTGGGGGACGGGAGGGGAGGGATGGGGTCAGAATGGGGGGGTTGCAATTGTATGGGGGAATATAAAAATAAAATTTATTATTTAAAAAAAAAATAAAAACAGAAAAAATAAATAAATAAAATGGCAATGAGGGACACACTCCCTGTGCGCCCTGTCTGCACCGGCGGTGGGTTCCCGCTCCCCCTCTGGGCTCGGACTTCAGGCCACAAGGGGCCTGGTGTGGGCAAACTTCCCAGCTCACCTCTAGCTCCTCCGGGAGCCTTCTGCTGGTTTCAGACAGTCTTTACTGAAGAAATGTCCCTGTTCTACAATGGTGATGCAGGATGCACTCCCTGCTTGCCCGGTCTGCCCCTGCTGTAGTTTCCTGCTCCCCCTCTGAGCTGGGACTGCAGTCCAAAAGCGGTCTGGCATGGTCAAACTTCCCAGCTCACCTCTTGCCCTCAGGGAACCTTCTGCTGGTTTCAGACAGTCTTTCCTGAAGAAATGTCTCTGTTCTAAACTGGCGATGAGGGACAAACTCCCTGCACACCCAGTCTGCCCCAGCTGTGGGTGCCTGCTACCACACTGAGCTGGGACTGCAGGCCACAAGGGGCCTGGCGTGGGCGAAATTCCCAGCTCATCTCTGACTACTCCGGTGGCCTTCTGCCAGTTTCAAGCAGCCTTTATTGAAGAAAGGTCCCTGTCCTAAAAAGGCAATGCAGGTATGTAATCCTCTGAGCATTCGGTCTGTCCCAGCCGTGTGTGCCCGCTCCCACTCTGGGCTCAGACTGCTGGCCAGAAGGGGCTTGGTGTGGGCGAACTTCCCAGCTCACCTCTGGCCCCTTCGGGAGCCTTCTGCTGGTTTCAAGCAGTCTTTACTGAAGAAAGGTCCCTATTCTAAAATGCGATTTGGAGACAGGCACACTCTTCCGCGCACCTGGTCTGCCCTGGCCAGGGGTGCCCGCTCCCCCTCTGGGTTAGGACTGCTGGTCAGAAGAGGCCTGGCGTGGGCGAACTTCCCAGCTCACCACTGGCTCCTCCAGGAGCCTTCTGCTTGTTTCAGGCAGTCTTTACTGAAGAAAGGTCCCTATTCTATGGGGTGTTGGTGATTTTTTCTCTGGTCACTAGGTGGCGCCAGAGATCTCTCCTAGTGTCCTTGGGAAGCTGTTTTTTTTTCACCCCGTGGGATGGGGAACAGAGTGGGAGTGGTGGGGAAAGCCTCAACGGCTTTAGTGTGCTGTGTCTGCCTTGTGCCCCACCGTCGTGGGGAACCCATGCCCCGAATTCTGTGCCCCGGGTCTTAGTTCCAAAGCCCTCAGGTCCAGGACGCAGGCTGTTGCCCAGTTCAGTGTCCGCAGAAATGGCACCTTTTGCACACTGCTCCCGTGTCCAGGTGCCTAGTTTCTGATTACTCAGTGAGGGATATTCACCTCAGTGAGGGCCCCTGCGCATCTCCCCACAAGCCTAGTTCACAGGCGCGGGGTCCTGGGCAGCCGCGATCTGCATTTGCTTTTCATGTGCGCCACTTTCCCGCACAAGCTTACCGGCTGGCTTGGGGCTGTGTGTAGGTCTCTGGGAGTCTTTGTTTTTCTCTAATGGGCCTGGAGCCATTTGCTCACCTCCATGGTGAATCCTGCAGGGTTCTCCACAGCTCCAGTTTACGGGTTGTGGTGGCTGAAATAGTTCCTTTCCACTCACAGTCCTGCTTGATGCGTAGTTTGTTCTTGTTGTTTGTTTTAGTTTTTTGTTTTTTTTTGTTTGTTGGTTTTTTCCTCCTTTCTGTTGGTCAGAGAGTGTTGACTTTGTGGTTGGGGGAGGGTAGCAAGGTTCTGAGCTTTCCTCCCTTCTAGTCCTCTTTTATGGCAACTTTCTTCTTCGGGTAGTTTGCTGGAGTCATCCGTTTATCTTCCGTGTCACAGTTCTCACTGGGACCTGCCACTTTTCCTCCCTATTAACTTTTATTTTTAATGGGAGATCTTACTCGCAGTGTTTCCTCACCGCCATGTTGATCCTCCCCCCGAGCTGCATTCTTTTGCATGTTGCAATCCAGTTTCCCCAGCACCATTTATGGAAGAGGCTATTCTTGTTCCAATGTATAGTCTTAGCTCCTGTGTCATATGTTAGTTCACCATTGGTCTCTGTGTCTGTTTTTGTTCCAATAATGTTTTTATTATAATAGCTTTGTAGTATTCTTTGATGTCTGGGAGTGTAATACCTTGTGGGTCTGCTACTCCTAAACAGATTGTTTTTATCACCTATAGATATAAGCAAGGTCAAGATGGCCCGGTCAGTTATGTGCAGAGCCCAACCCTTCAAGGTGCCCTTTCAAATCAAACAAGAGCACAAAGCTGGATCACGCTGGGAAGGCTATGCATCTGTGTGACGGGGAACACCCAGGGGGCTGAGGACCAAGGTATAACATGTACTTTTGACTTATGCATCATCAAGGTATGACCAGGAACGCCCGGGGGTGTGGAGGACCAATGTAAAACAAAGGACCCCAGAAGCTGATCAGTGAAAGCCTTGTTGATAAGATTAGAACCATGGCTGGAGATTAGGGTGTGATCTCAAAGACAATACCGAGAGTCTTCCAGCAGATGAGAAGTGCCTGGAAGACAGATTCACAATCCCTGATCTTCTACATTCTTCCCATTTCTTTCATCTCCTGTCCCTTAATCTCCTTCCCCTTTCTTTTTGCTCCTCGCCCTTATAACTAATGCTGTGAATCAATAAAATGGCCAGGACCGTGCTCTTCAGCAACATTCTGCATTATGTAGCCTGCTCCATGACTCCGGTTTCTTTATCAGTGTGGTGTTGCCCGACACAACCATACCTCCTTCCCCCCACCCCTGCTTTTAGTCAGAAGAACTTTCGCTACTAGAGGTTTTTGTGATCCTGTTAGGGGGAAAGGATGTCCTGAGCTAATCACATACAGGCTTTGTGGACTCCACTCCCACTCCAGACTAAAACCATCAAGACATTGGGAAAGACAAATCCCGTCACCACCAAAGGGAAGGTGGCTGGGACCTGAGGGTGGAGTTAAGCAGTCAGGTTGGATATAAAAAACAAACACGTAGGCCTTGGGCTGGCACGCTGTTGCTTGCCTCCTGGCTTCATGGCTCCTGGCTTGCAGCCAGCTCTCAGAGTGCCATTTGGGATTCCAGATCGGTGGATCGGGTAGGACTCATTTAAAACTTTTTCTCCCACTTTTCTCCCTGAGCTGTACATTTCCTCACTTGCCCTTCCCTTGTAAATAAACCTTTCATTAGCCTTTCACATGTGCCTGCAGTAGAGCATTGATTAGTCCTTTTAAGCGCATGGGTGAGGACCCACAGTCAGCCACCCCCGTTTTGTATCGGGGCTGCCCTATAAAAATCCCATACAAATTTGAGCCATATTGGTTCCATTTCATTGAAGAACACCATTGAGATTTGTATTGGAATTGCATTGAAACTGTAAATTGCATACAAATAGGAAGTCCCATCTAGGTATGTTACTTTTTTTCCAATTATGGAACATTCATAAAACAGAGTGTTAATAAAAAATGTAGGTGTTATTTTCTGTAATTTCTAAAAAGGTGTTATTTTTTATAACTTCTAAAACAAAGTAGGTCTGTTCTTTAGAGATGAAGAAAGAATGTTTCAGATTGAAAGGCAAATGCAGTTTATCATATAATAGATGACCAGTTATTGATTGTATAATATTAGGATATTCTTCCACTTTTACACTGATGGAACACTAAGTAAGATTGTCCTTTTGTTATCTGCTTCATGGTGCCACCACAGAAAATGTTGCACTTAAGTGACTTAATTGTATGCTTTATAAAGGAATCAAGGAGAGGAATTAAGTCAGGAAATTCAAAACGTGAAACTGAAAAGATGAAATTGATAATAAAGGTAGAACTGTTACAGGGCAACCCTGAAATAAAATGGGTCGCTGACTGTGGGCCCTCATCCATGCATACTTAAAAGGGCCTTATTAATACTCTACTACAGGCACATACAAAGGTTAATGAAAGGTTTATTTACAAGGGAAGGGGAAATGAGGAAATGTACAACTCAGGGAGAAAAGTGGGAGATAAAGTCTTAAATGTGTCCTACCTGTTCCTCCAACTCAGAAACCCAATGGCACACTGCAAGCTGACAGAGAGCCAGGAGCTGTGAAGCCAAGAGGAGCCCCCCAAGGCCCACATGTCTGGTTTTCTACCAAACCTGGCTGAATAACTCCACCCTCAGGTCCCAGCAACCCTTTTGGTGATGATGGGATTTGTCTTTCCCACTATCTTAATGGCTTTGGTCTGGAGTGGGGGTGGAGTCCACAAAGCCTGTATGGGATTAGCTCAGTACATCCTTTCCCCCTAACAATTGGGTAGTTCACCATTGGTGTCTGTGTCTGTTTTTGTTCTAATACTGTTTTCATTATAACAGCTTTGTAGTATTCTTTGATGTCTGGGAGTGTAATACCTTGTGGGTCTGCTACTCCTAAGTGGATTGTTTGGCCACCATTTTGTCACCTATAGTTCTAAGCAAGGTCAAGATGGCTGGGTCAGTTAGGTGCATAGCCCAACCCTTCAAGGTGCCCTTTCAAATCAAAGAAGAGCACAAAGCTAGATCATACTGGGAAGACTATGCATCGCGAGGTATAACCTGGAACACCTGAGGACCTGAGGACCAGTGCATAACAGAGGACCCCAGAAGCTGATCAGTGAAGCCTTGTTAATAAAATTAGAAACATGGCTGGGGATTAGGGTGTGACCTCAATGACAATACCGAGTCATCCAGCAGATGAGAAGTGCCAGGAGGGCAGACTCACAATCCCTGATCTTATACATTCTTCCCCTTTCTTTGATCTCCTATCCCTTAATCTCCTTCCCCTTTTCTTTTGCTCCTCGCCCTTATAACCCATGCTGTGGATCAATAAGAAGACCAGGATCTTGTGCTTCAGCAGCATCCTGCATTATGTAGCCAGCTCCACGACTCCCAACTCCCGTTTATTTATCAGCGTGGTGTTGCCCAACACAACAATAGCTCCTTTCTCCTCCACCCTTTTAGTCAGAAGAACTTTCGCTACTAGAGGTTTCTGTGATCCCATATGAATTTGAGCCCTATTGGTTCCATTTCATTGAAGAACATCATTGTGATTTGTATTGGAATTGCATTGAATCTGTAAATTGCATACAAATAGGAAGTCACATCTAGGTTTGTTACGTTTTTACAATTATGGAACATTCATAAAATGAGTGTTAATAAAAAATGTAGGTGTTATTTTCTTTAATTTCTAAAAAGGTATTGTTTTCTATGATTTCTAAAACAGACAAAATAGGTCTGTTCTCTAGAGATGAAGAAAGAATGTTTCAGATGGAAAGGCAATGGCATTTTATCATAGCATTATGACCACTTATTGATCATATAATATTAGGATATTAATCCACCTTTCTGCTGATGGAACACTCAGTAAGATCATCCCTTTGTCATCTGCTTCATGGTGCCACCAGAGAAAATGTTGCACTTAAGTGACTTACTTGCATGCTTTATAAAGGAATCGAGGAGAGGAATTAAGTCAGGAAATTCAAAACGTGAAACTGGAAAACATGAAGTTGATAATGAAGTTAGAGCCGCGTCTCTGATCACGTGTGTCTGTAAAATCCACAATCCTCGACTGTGGGCTGGTCACCCGCCACTGGACAAGGCAGGGCCAGACCCACTGATCCGTGGATGGTCCTTTCTGAAGCTGGGCCTGGGGTCTGAATGTGTAGCTTGCTGCTGTTTTGGGTGGTTTGATTCACGTCCTCCTATCTTTGCCTCCCTGGGGAGAGGAAAGGGAGGAAACAGATGTTTCCCGAGGGCTGTCTGCAGTCCTTCCCTCGGTCCTCGCTGCCCTCACAAGACAACCTGTTTGTCACGTCATTTATTTACAGCCTCAAAAATATCTTCAGTGGCTCCCACTGTCCGCGCTCAGGCTAAAGTCCAAGCCTCCAGACAAGCTTACGAGAGTCTTGCCATCTGCTCCTGCTGTCTCAGGCCCACAGCCCCTCTCTGACAACCTCCTTCTCTCCAGCTTCCCCATTTACCTGACCGAGTCCATGTCAAGGCTCATTCCGCAGCAGCCCTGCTGGTCGCCCCCTCGGCCAGGAGCATGTCAGGTGTCCCTTCCAGGGAAGGCTGTGGCGTCTCAAGCACCTTGTCACAATTCTTGTGGGTCTGTTGAGGTTCCCTGTGCTCCCGATTGCTCCTGAGGGTGCTCTGAGCTGTGGGCTCAGCTCAGCCTGTGTCGTCATCCAGCAGACAGTGGTCGCTCAGCAACAACAGGTGAAGGGGTCGTGTCTGCCACTCAAGTCAAAGGGATACTTTCCTTTGTACAGATAAGGAAATGGAGGCTCAGGTATTAGAGGAAAAAACTATCTTCCACGCCCCCGGGCCTGTCTGATGAGCGTAGAACCTTCCATTTTTTCAGAGCAGGTGGTTTCTGGGCTCTGGCCTGTTGGCTCCTCTCTCCCCTACTGGGTGCTGGCAGAGGCGCGGCCCTGGTGCCCGCTGCGGGGAGGTGCTGGGGCAGCACTGTCCGCCTCTCTCTCAGCAGTCAGGGGCCTCCTGGAATGACACTGCCAGGCTGGCGCTCATCCCTCGTAGGCAGTGAGGAGAGGGTGCGGTTGTCGTGCCCCCAGGGTGGGGCTTCCGGCCACAGGGAGGGTGCAGGGGCTCAGAGAGTCTGTGCAGCTTCTGTCCCAGGCGGTGACCATTTCCAGTGGGACCGGGGTATGGTGGACACTGCTGCAGGGCGAGCTGCAGGGTGGAGCGCAGTGCATTTTTACCTTGTTCCGTTGGGTCCTCCGCTCAGAGCGCTCAGAGCTCAGCTTCATGTGCTGGTGGGTCTCCTGGCACCACCCCCTCCACAGTGCGGGTTCTGACTGAGTGGGCTGCTCAGAAGTGATCCCGGACCTCTGTGCTCCATGCCCACAACACAACCTGCCAGTGCCTGGCGGATTTCCACATCCAGTCCTCCCTCCCTGGGGTCCTCCCGGCTGGTGCCCCCCACTCTGCCATCAGCCGCCCACAGGAGATGCTCCTCACTCTCCCCTTTCTGTGGGCTTCCCTTCTGCTCAGATGGAAGCACAGAGCATGCCTCCCCGCTGGGTCCTGCAGGAACAGTTCCCTGCCCTCACCCTGCCGGCCCCACTCCCTCCTTAACCGTCCTTCCCCCACCTGTAGGCCCAGGCCGGGACTTCACTCCAAGTCTTACGGCAGCCTGGATGGGAGAGGACGGGACTCATTGTGGCGACACCCACCTGATGGTCCCGCTGCATCATGACAGTGTGGAAATTCAAAGTGAGATAGAGGTAAATAGCCCACATTTCCTCGAAGATGGTGACAATGTAAAAATTGTAAGATGAATGAGGAAGGCTCGAGTGTCCTTCACGTCTGGGATGGAAATGTTGGTGAGGATGTCCATTTTGTGGTGCCTGTGTGCAATTCCATTTCAACATTGCTCAAATGGGTTGAGACCAGAACATCTGTTGCCATTGTTGCTGCCTTGAAAGTCACCATGTCAGAAACAATAAAGGTCACAGATAGACATGGCAATACCCTTCTGCTCTGTGTCAGTGGCTTTCTTCCAATGACAGTGGATAAAATTCATTTAAAGGGTACCTTTTTAGCCAAAAATAAAATCCCCTTTTTAAAAAATGGGAGTTAAATATTGTTCGCATTCTTTCATTCCTTGATGCCTCTTACTATTCCCAGTTGTTGTTTTTTTTTTTTTTTCCTTTTCCTTGAGCCTTAGCACCCTTTTCATTTATGGAACTTCTGATCATGTATGGTTTACAAGATTACCCAGAAATAAAACCACTTTTGAATTACCAAAAAAGAATCTATATAAATTTTGACACCACCATATTTGTCAATGATGGAACCTCTGCTGAAATAATCAGGTTTTCATTTCTAGGATGAGACAGAAAATGAATGTGTTCTGTTTGGCAGGACACTAGATTTATATCGATCTATGACAGTTGACTTGGAATACAGGATTTTCATTCTATTGTCTTCTCTATTTCTTTTTGCAAAGACAATGAACTAGGAATATAGGATTAGAAATGATACCCCTGGATGTAGATTCTGAGGACAAGATAGGCCTTTGAGGATAAATACTGTAGAAAGGAGTATTGAGGAGAATTATCTGAGGAGATATGACATGTTGGGAAGCAGATTCTGAGGAGATGACAGGCCTCTAAGGAGAAAAAATCTGAAACTGAGAAGAAATACTGTAGTAAAGAGTGTTGAGGAAAATATCAAGTGAGAAATGACACGTTGGGAAGCACAGACTGAGGAGAAGACAGGCCTCTGAGGAGAAAATAGTGAGGAGAAATACAGCAGTAAGGAGTGTTGAGGAGTAATATCTAAGAGAAATGACACATTGGGAAGCACATTCTGAGGAGAAGAATGATCTCTAAAGAGAAAATCTGAGGAGAAATACTGTAGTAAGGACTGTTGAGGAGAAATATCTGAGGAGAAATGACCCCCTGGCAAGCAGATTCTGAGGAGAGGGCAGGACTCTGAGGAGAAAAAAAGTGAAGATAAATACTGTAGTTAGTAGGAGTGTAGAGGAGAAATATCTGATGATAAATGACACGTTGGGAAGCAGGTTCTCAGGAGAAGACAGGCCTATGAAGAGAAAATCTGAGGAGAAATACTGTAGTAAGGACTGTTGAGGAGAAATATCTGAGGAGAAATGACACATTGGGAGCACATTCTGAGGAGAAGACAGGCCTCTGAGGAGAAAGAACTGAAGAGAAATACTGCAGTAAGGAGTGTTGAGGAGGAATGTCTGAGGAGAAATGGCACATTGGGAAGCACATTCTGAGGAGAAGACAGGCCTCTGAGGAGAAAAAAATGAAGAGAAATACTGTAGTTAGGAGTGTAGAGGAGAAATATCTGATGATAAATGACACGTTGGGAAGCAGATTCTGAGGAGAAGACAGGCCTCTGAAGAGAAAATCTGAGGAGAAATACTGTAGTAAGGACTGTTGAAGAGAAATATCTGAGGAGAAATGACCCCCTGGGAAGCAGATTCTGAGGAGAAGACAGGCCTCTGAGGAGAAAAAACTGAAGAGAAATACTGTAGTTAAGAGTGTTGAGGAGAGGGCCTCCCCGGTGTTGCAGCGGTTGAGCGCTGGGTTGCGAAGCTGCCCATAGCCTCTGCAGCACCGTTTTCATCCCCGGCCGCTGGGTGAGGGTCCCACATGGTGCGCAGAACTCTCCTGCCACCCACTGCTCCCCTCAGCTGTGTACTTCGGTCCTTCTGCCTGTTCTGCTCCCTGCTCTGCCTCTGGTGAATTCTCTCGCCCTCCTGAGCTTCTGACTGTACCCAGTGCTTGTATGTATAAATAAATAAATTAATATTAAAAAAAATAAAGAACAAAACGTTACATTAAAAAAAAAGAGTTCTGAGGAGAAATATCTGATGATAAATGACACATTGGGGAGCAGATTCTGAAGAGAAGACAGGTCTCTAGGAGAAAATCTGAGGAGGAATACTGCAGTAAGGAGTGTTGAGGAGGAATATCTGAGGAGAATTGACACCCTAGGAAGCAGATTCTGAGGAGAAGACAGGCCTCTGGAGAGAAAATCTGAGGAGAAATACTGTAGTAAGGACTGTTGAGGAGAAATACCTGAGGAGAAATGCCACATTGTGAAGCACAAACTGAGGAGAAGACAGGCCTCTGAGGAGAAAAAACTGAAGAGAAATACTGTAGTTTGGAGTGTAGAGGAGAAATATCTGAGGAGAAATGACACGTTGGGAAGCAGATTCTGAAGAGAAGACAGGCTTCTGAGGAGAAAATCTGAGGAGGAATATCTGAGGAGAAATGACACCGTAGGAAGCAGATTCTGAGGAGAAGGCAGGCCTCTGAGGAGAAAAATCTGAGGAGAAATACTGCAGTAAGGATTATTGAGGAGAAGCGTCTGATGAGTAATGACACGTTGTGAAGCACAAACTGAGAAGGCAGGCCTCTGAGGAGATACAACTGAGGAGAAATACTGTAGTTAGGAGTGTTGAGGAGAAATAACAGGTGAGAAATGACATGTTTGGAAGCACAAACTGAGGAGAAGACAGGCCTCTGAGGAGAAAAAACTGAGGAGAAATACTGCAGTAAGGAGTGTTGAGGAGGAATATCTGAGGAGAAATGACCCCCTGAAAAGCAGATTCTGAGAAGACAGGCCTCTGAGGAGAAAAAACTGAAGAGAAATACTGTAGTTAGGAGTGTAGAGGAGAAATATCTGAGGAGAAATGACACGTTGGGAAGCAGATTCTGAAGAGAAGACAGGCCTCTGAGGAGAAAATCTGAGGAGGAATACTGCAGTAACAAATATTGAGGAGAAATATCTGAGGAGAAATGACACCGTAGGAAGTAGATTCTGAGGAGAAGGCAGGCCTCTGAGGAGAAAAATCTGAGGAGAAATACTGTAGTAAGGAGTGTTGAGGAGAAATATCAGGTGAGAAATGACACGTTGGGAAGCACAAACTGAGGAGAAGACAGGCCTCTGAAGAGAAAATCTGAGGAGAAATACTGTAGTAAGGACTGTTGAGGAGAAATATCTGAGGCGAATTGACACCCTGGGAAACAGATTCTGAGGAGAATACAGGCCTCTGAGGAGATAAATCTGAGAGGAAATCCTGTAGTAAGGAGTGTTGAGCAGAAGTATCTGAGGAGAAATGACATGTTGGGAATTATTCCCATACAGCAGGCTTAATTGCTGCACCTGCCAGAAAAAATGTTCTAGAAAAAATATCTAGAACAATTGGTGAGGAGGGGATGTCCCAGCAGTGGCTGCCGTATTGTTCAGGACGAGACCCACCTTTAGGTGCATTTATTTATTTATATTGTTTTAGGGTCTTCCCTGTCCTTAAAGCCCATCTCTTTTTTATCCTTCTTTTCTTACATCCTTGTTCATTTCTGTTTAGTTATTGGTTTCTCCCCTCAGGCGTGGACCCCGTAGTGCTCCCACACCATAGCAGCCGTGACCCATCACCATAATCCCTTGTTCTCTTCCCTCCCCTTGGTGATCCCCCTCCCCACCCCCCGCTGGATGCCTCAGCTCTTGGTCAGGCTGCTAGGGTTGTCTTTTTATTTACATATTGTTTAGTTTCTCTATATTTTGCATATAAGTGAAACCATCTGATATTTCTTTCTCCTGCCTTATTGTGGCTAGCATAATTCCTTCCACCTTCATCCATATTGCCACAAGTGGCATGGGTTTGTGTTTTTTTAATTGCTGAATAATATTCCATTGTGTATTTGTACCACAACATTTTGATCCATTCATCTGTTTTATTGCATTGTTGCATTGTTCCATATAGTGGCTATTGAATATAGTGCTGCAATAAACATAGGAGTTCAGGTTTCCTTTTTTTTTTTTTTGTCCCTTGGGTAGATTCCTAGGAGTGGACTCACTGGATCATGTGTAGACCCATTTTCAGTGTTCTGAGGAAGCTCCACACAGCTGCCCATAGTGGCTGGACCACTTTCCCTTCCTACCAGCAGTGTAGGGGTCTCCTTTGTCTCTGCCGCTTCTTCAGCATTTGTTGTTTCCAGTTTTTTTTTTTTTTAATGTAGAGCATTCTTGCTGGAGTGAGGTGGCATCTATGGGGTTTTGATTTGTGTTTCCTTGATATTAGTGATGTTGAACATTTTTTTCTGTGCCTGTTGGTCATTTGCATTTCTTCTTTGTAGAAGTGTCTTTTGACTTCTGCCCCTTTTTTGGACTGGATTGTTTGCTTGTTTGTTTTCAGTTGTGTAAACTCTTTGTAAATCTTTGTTTTTTTTTTGTTTTTTATAGAGGCATGTTTTATTTATTTAATTATTTGTTTGTCTGTTTTGTTTCTACATGCACTGGGTACAGTCAGAAGCGCGGGAGGGTGAGAGAATTCACCAGAGCCAGAGCGGGGAGCAGAGCAGGCAGAAGGACCGAAGTACACTGCTGAGGGGAGCAGCGGGCGGCAGGAGAGGTCTGCGCGCCATGTGGGACCCTCCTCCGGTGGCCGGGGAGCAGTCGGGGATCGAACCGGCGCCGCAGAGGCCGCGGGCAGCTTCGCAACCCAGCGCTCAACCGCTGCGCCACCGGGGAGGCCCCTCTTTGTAAATCTTTGATATCAGTCCCTTATGTGTCATATGGTTTGCAAATATTTTCTCCCATTCAAGGGGGCGTCTCTTTGTTTTGATCACTGTCTCTTGCTGTTCTAAAGATTTTTAGGTTTATGTGTCCACAACTGTTTACATTCTCCTTTGTTTTCCTTGCTTCTGGAGAGGAATCCTCAAAGATGTTTCTGAGGATTTTGTCATTGAGTGTTTGCCTATGTTCCCTTCTATATAGTCTATGATGCCAGGTTTCACATTCAAGTCTTTCATCCACTTGAGTTGGTTTGTGTATGGTGTGAGATAGTGGTCTAGTTTCATTATTTTGCATGTTGCAATCCAGTTTTCCAGCACCATTTATTGAAGAGGCTATTCTTGTTCCAATGTCTATTCCTTGCTCCTGTGTCATGGAAGTGTGGTATTATTTCTGGGCATTAAATTAGATTCCATTGGTCTCTGTGTCTGTTTTTCTGCCAATACTGTTATATATATATATATATATATATATATATATATATATATAATAGCTTTGTAGTATTGTTATAGGGCAACCCCGACATGAAATGGGTTGCCTGTGGTTCCTCACCTGCGTGCTTAAAAGGGACTTAATGCAGGCACACACACAAGGTTAATAAAAGTTTTATTTACAAAAAGATGGAGAAAATTTGTGAATGTGTCCTACCAGTTCTATTGACCTGGAATCCCAATGGCACGCTAAGAGCTGGTGAAAAGCCAAGAGCTATGAGGCTAAGAGAGAGAGAGAGAGCCAAGGCCCACATGTCTGGTTTTATACCAAACCTGGCTGCTTAACTCCACCCTCAGGTCCCAGCAATCCTCACTTTGGTGATGATGGGATTTGTCATTCCCAGTATCTTGATGGCTTTGGTCTGGAGTGGGGGCGGAGTCCACAAAATCTGTATGGAGTTTTCTCAGGACATCCTTTCCCCCTAACAGTATTGTTTGATGTCTGTGAGTGTAATACCTCCATTATCCCCCCCTTTTTGTCAGAAGAATGTTCACTGCTAAAGGTTTTGTGATCCCATACGAATTTGAACAGTATTGGCTCCATTTCATTGAAGAACACCATTGTAATTTTTATTGGAATTGCGTTGAATCTGCCAATTGCATACACATAGGAAGTCCCACCTAGGTATGCTACTCTTTTCCAATTATGGAATATTCATAAAACAGAGTATTAATAAAAAAACATTGGTGTTATTTTCTATAATTTCTAAAAAGACAAAGTAGGTCTATTCTCTAGAGATAAAGAAGGAATATTTCAGATTGAAAGACAGAGGTGTTTCATCATATAATAGATGACCAATTATTGATCGTATAATATTAGGATATTCTTCCACCTGTCTGCTGATGGAATGCTAAGTAAGATCAACCTTTTGTCATCTGCTTCATGGTGCCACCAGAGAAAAACATTGCAGTCAAGTGACTTAATGGCAGGATAGTGCCAGTATGTTTTATAAAGGAATCAAAGAGAGGAATTAAGTCAGGAAATTCAAAACGTGAAACTGGAAAACATGAAGTTGATAATAAAGATAGAACCACGTCTCTGGTCACCTGTGTCCGTAAAATCCACAATCCTTGATTGTGGGCTGATCACCTGCTGCTAGACAAGGCAGGGCCAGACCCACTGATCCGTGGATGGTCCTTTCTGAAGCTGGGCCTGGGGTCTGAATTTACCTGGAGAGCAAGGGCACATCGCTGCTGTCCTGGGCGGGCTGGTTCCAATCCCCCTATCTTTGCCTGGCTGGGGAGAGGAAAGGGAGAAACAGAATGTTTCCCAAGGGCTGTCTGCAGTCCTTCCCTCGGTCCTCTCTGCCCTCACAAGACAGACTGTTGGGTCACATCATTTATTTACAGCCTCAAAGAGCTCTTCAGTGACTCCCATGTCCTCACTCAGGCTAAAGTCCAAGCTTCCAGACAAGCTTACAAGAGTCTTGCCATCTGCTCCTGCTGTCTCAGGCCTGTGGCCCCACGATGACAACCTCCTTCTCTCTCCCCCACCCCATCCACCTGACCAATTCCACTTCAAGGGTCGTTCTGTAGGAACCCTGCATGATGCCCCCTTGGCCAGGAGTGTGTCAGGTGCCCCTTCCAGGGAAGATTGTGGCATCACAAGCTTCCTGTCACAATTCATGTGTGTCTTTTGAAGTTCCCTGTGTCCCCAATTTCTTGTGAGGGTGTCCTGAGCTGTGGGCTCAGCTCAGCTCGTGTCCCAGGCATCTAGCAGACAGTGGGCACAAGGCAACAACAGGTGAAGGGGTCGTGTCCACCTGTAAAGTTGAGGAGATACTTTCCTTTGTACAGATAAATAAACTGTGGCTCAGGTATTGGAGGAAAAACCTATACCCCGTGGGCCTGCCTGAGCCTAGAACTTTCCATTTCGGCAGAGGGTGTGGTCTTGGTGCCCTTGCCAGTCAGCTCCTCTCTCTTCTTATTCAGTGTAGGTGGAAGCACAGACCTGGAAACTTCTGGGGCGGGGGGAAGTGCTGGAGCAGCCCTATCCACCTCTCTCAACTGTCAGGGGCATCGATGCCTGGAATGACACTGCCAGGCAGGCGCTAATCCCTCGTGGGCAGTGAGAAGATGGTGCGGTTGTTGCACTCCCAGGGTAGAGCTTCTGGCTACGGGGAGGATGAAGGTGCTCAGAGAGTCTGTGAAGCTTCCCTCCCAGGCAGTGTCCAGCTCCAGCGGGACCCATGGTGTGATAGACACAGCTGCAGGGCAAACTCCTATGTGGACCACAGTGCATTTTTACCTTGTCCTATTGAGACATCTGCTCAGAGCCCTAAGAGCTAAACAGTGATCAGACCTTCACGTGCCTGTGGCCCAGGTAAGGACTTCACTCCAAATCTTAAGAGAGCCCTGGCAAAGGAGGATAGGACTCAACGTTGGCGACACCCACCCGATGATCTTGCTGCATCACAACGGTGTGGAAATTCAAAGTGAGATAGAGGTAAATAGTCCATTTTTCCTCCAAAGATGGTGCCAATCTAAAAATTCTAAGATAAATGGGCAAGACTCGAGTGTCTTTACATCTTGGGGGGAAATGTTGGTGAGGATGTCCATTTTGTAGGTCAGTACGCAATTTCATTTCAACATTGCTCAAATGGGTTGAGACTACAACATATTGTCGCTATCGTTGCTACTTTGAAAGTCACACCGTCAAAAACAATAAAGGTCACGGATAGACATTGCAGTAGTTGTCTGCTATGTATTAGTGACTTACTTGCATTGACAGTTGACAAAATTCATTGATAGGGTAGCTTTTTAGCAAAAAATAAAATTCCCTTTTTAAAAAAATTGGATTTAAATATTTTTGGCATTCTTTGGCTCCTCATATGACTCTTGCTATTCCCACTGTTTTTTTCTTTCTTCCGTTTCCTTGAGCCTTAGCACCCTTTTCTTTTATGATGCTTCTGACCTTGTATGGTTTGCAAGCTTACCCAGAAATAGGCTCACTGTTGAACTACCACAGATGAATCAATATAAATTTTGATATGCCCATCTTTCTTGTCAATTATGGAACCTCCACTGAAATAATCAGGTTTTCAGATCTTGGATGAGACAGAAAATGAAAGTGGTCTGTCTGGTAGTGTTATCTACCAGGGAGAGGGACATCCCAGGCCCTGCAAACCTTCTGGCTCTAAATAGGTTCTGCCATCTGCCACATCAACACAAAACATATGAGACTTTAACGAAAAGGAACTTTAATACAATTAGTAAACAATACAGGACAGGCAAAGCATATAGTTTCTAAATCCAGCACCCAAAGTCACCCGTTGCCCCGTGGGTCAAAGTCCACCCAAGCAGGCTTGGCCTAGAGCAAGGTCCTAAAGCTTCCACAAGTCTAAAGCATCTTCCAGCAGGGACCCACAGACAAGGATCAGAAACCACCAGACAAGTCTGGGAGGAAAAGAGCAAAATCAAAATCAAGACAAAAACTGCCATTGTCACCACCCCATGAGTCTCACCCACATGTGTGTCAATCAGTCCATGACCAAAAGGCAAACACTGTTTCTTCATGTGTCTCTCGGCTCCCTGTGCCTCCTCCGGGACTTCTGGCTCCATCCTGCTCCCTTCTTTCCTCAGTCTCCTCTGCAGCTTCTTCTTGCACTCTCAGCTCCACCCTCCTTTGGGTGGGGCAGGCAACCTGGAAACTCCCCTTTCCTGGGGACCACCCTGTTACAGTAGGACACTAGATTTATATTGATTTGTGACAAGTTGACTTGGAACACAGGAATTTCATTCTATTATGTTCTATATTTCTTTTTCTAAAGGAAATGAACTAGTCACAGGAAGGTTTTATCAGCTATTTCAAATTTTGTTTTATGAAATGTCATTGCTCCATTCAAAATTTTGTCTTTTTCTTCCCATAATTCTGTTCAACTTTCAGCCCCCTTGTATTTGTTTATTTTGTAAAATTTTTATTTATTTATGCATACAAGATGGAGTTGTAGGCCAGAGATGCAGAGATACTCTGCTGAGGTTAGCAGTGGGCGAGACTGGAGAGGTCTACTGCACCATGTGGGCCAGCTCCCAGGCTGGGCATGGAACTCATGCCACAGTGTCTGCCAGTAGCTTGATAATGCTGAGACTTACCCCCTTGCACCATGAGGGAGGCCCCAGACATCTATGGAAAGCTGGAAGGGTCTGGACTTTGAATTAGTGCCTTATTATTTTCATCATTTTTAATTTTTACCTATAACTATATGAAGCTTGTTGATTAAGTGCAATAAATATTTAAAAAATTATAAAGGTTAAAATGTGCTCATTTGGACCAACAAATGAGCAGGAGCCTTGGTTCAAACTAAAAATTGAAAACCCCTTGATGGAATTAAGATGATGAGGCTCAGTATGGGGGGGTTTCTTGGATCCCTCTGACAAATAATTTAGTAAGGTTCCCTTTCATCAACACACATCAAGTTTATTGAGGAAAAGAGTACAGGAAAGAGAGACATCTGCATAGACACAGGCTACTGAAAGAGAAAAAAAGCTGCATTTTGCCATGGTAAGGGGTGTTCTTTTATAATGTTCTTTGATGGAATTATTGTGGAAATTACTTCCTTGGTGTCAGAATGGGTTGGTCTTCTAAGTTTGATAATCCTCTTTGCCCCCACCTCTGGCTGATCATCTTTTCTGATTCCGCTTTAGATTGGTGGAACCTTCCATAGTTGGGTTAATCAAGATTTATAAATTGTCCTTATGATGCCTTCCTTTGTAAATTTTTCTATTCCAATAATCCATCATCCCTCAGTAATAAAACAAAAAACAACACACAAACAAAAATGAGGTGAGCTTGACATTAACTAACATGCAGCTGCTCTGTCCACCCCTGGTTTACTATCAGGAATGCCATATTTTTACCCTTAATTTTTTTTATAACTGTTACAGGGCAGGGAGAGGGGCACCTTAGAACCCCCAAATCTTCCTGCTGTAAATAGGTTCTGCTACCTGACACATCAAGAGAAAACATAACACTTTTAATGAAAAGGAACATTAATACAATTAGTAAACAATACAGAAAAGACACGTAATATAGTTTCTAAATTAATCACCCAAAGTTACCCATCCTCTCTGGGCAAAAGTCCAGCCAAATGGGATTGGCCCAGAACAAGGCCCGAAAGCTACCACAAAGCACCTTCCCAGGGGACCCATAGGAAAGAGTCAAAAATAGCCAGATGAGTCTGGAAGGAAAAGAGCAAAATCAAAATCAAGACAAAACCCACCATTGTCACCTCCCCACGAGTCTCTCACACACATCTTTTTCACCCAATCCATAACCAAACGACAAGCACAGTTTCTTCACATGTCTCCTTGCTCCATGTGTCTCCTCCAGGTCTCCATCTTGCTCTCCACACTGCTTCCTTTCTTCTCCAGTCTCCTCTCCAGCTTTTGTTCTCCCTGCTCAGCTCTACCCTCCCTTGAGTGGGGCAAGACCTGGAACTCCCCCTTTTCCTTGGCATCACCCTGCTACATAACCACAACAGGATTTTTTTTTTTAAGATTTATTTATTTATTTATACAAGTACTGGGTACAGTCAGAAGAGAGGGAGGGTGACATAATTCACCAGAGCCAGAGCGGGGAGCAGACTGAATAAATACACTGCTGAGGGGAGCAGCGAGAGCAGCAGGAGAGGTCTGTGCACCATATGTGACACTTGCGGCCTGGGATTGAACTGGCGCTGTAGAGGCTGCAGGTAGCTTCACAGCCCAGCGCTCAACCGCTGCGCAACCGGGGAGGCCCTGAATTCTTTTTAAAAAAGGTTTATTTATTTCTACATACAAGAATGGGGTACAGGCCAGAATTGTGGGGGGTGAGAGGATTTACCAGAGGCAGATTGGGAAACAGAACAGGCAAATTGAGTGAAATACACTGCTGTGGGGAGCAGCAGGGAGCCAAGAGAGGTCCACTGTGCCACGTGGAAAGCTCCCTGGCTGGGGATTGAACTTGTGCTGCAGTGGCTGTGGGCAACTACACAGGCTGTGTCCTAACCCCTTGCGCCACCAGGGAGGCCCACCACAACAGAATTCTTAAGACAGTTTTTAAAAAATATTCTATGGTTACTTTTCACCTGCCGAGGAGCAGAGGGCTAATTGAACCACGGATTCACTAACCTTTTTATTAGCTTTGATTGGCTGGTTCTGAAACTGAAAAAGAGTTGTTTACATTGTAGAAAATCTGAACATTAGAATAAAATACAATGAGGAACAGTGAACTATGATTTTTCATTAAAAGAGAAAAACTTTTAGTGCTTCCCTGGTGGTACAGGGGTTAAAGTCTCAGCGCTGTCAAGCTATTGGCAACCACTGTGACCTGAGTTTGATCCCCAGCCAGGGAGTTGACTCCCAAGGCAGAGCAAACCTCTTCTGTCTCCCTGCTGCTTTCCTCAGCAGTGCATTTCAGTGGATCTACCTGTTGTACTCCCCACTCTGTGTCTGGCGAGTCCTCTCACACGCTGTACCTTTGGCCTACACCCCAGTATTTGTATGCATAAATAAATTGATATTTTTTAAAGAGATAATTTTGTGAGTTAGCTTACTTTTTTCCTCATAATTTTCAGTATTTTGAACTGTGAACTATAAGACCCATGTGTATGGGCAGAGACTATAAATGTGAAATTTTAGAATTACAAAATGAACTCGCATTAGCTGAGTGAGGAAATGTACAACCACACTATATCATAATCTTCCTCACTAATAAAGCACAAATGTGTCTGTCATTATAATGATTTCCCTTGCCTTTCATGATAATTCATCACCTAAGTGTGTATCACTAAATGCATACGTAACACGTGATTTCAATTTTGTCTAGTATTTAAAATTTAAATCAATCATAATACGTTTATTTTATATCTGAATAACACTATGCTTACAATTTTGTATCTTTCTTCCTTTATTTAACATTCTACATATTTTTCAAGTCATTGAAAACTGTTCAGAATTGTTGTACCTAATTTCTACATTTGTTTTATGTATATAATGTAATTTATTTTACTGATTCCTGGGGTTTTGATTTAGATTGTTCCCAAGTATTTGTTAGTATAAGAGAATGCTGGTTAGCATTTTACAAATAAAGATTTTTATTTGTGTCCAAATCATTTCCTTAGATCATTTCCCAATAACCATTGGGAACAGATAATATTCCAAATTCTGATATCTAAACCCAGAGTCCCCACAGAAGGGCGACACCAACTTGTTCTCTTCTTGGGATGAGCGAGAACCCCTATTTCAGCGGGTTCTTGCCTCCACGTCATTCCGTCTCCCCATCTTCAGGGCTCTGACGTCACAAACTCCTGCTTCCTGCTCCCCTTCTGCGAGGGCCTCCCCCCCATGACTCACCAGGCTGCGTCTCCGGCGACCCGCCCCTAGGTCGCGGCTCCCTGCCCCCCGCGCCTCCCGCCTACCCGGCGCCACCGCTGCCTGCGTCCCGCCCCGGCCGCCCGGCGCTTCCGCGCCACTAGGCGGCGCGCGCCGCTGCTCCGGCCCTGGTTCCCCGCGAGCCTCAACTTGCTCGGCCTGGCCCCGCCCACTGCGTGTTGACATCACGTCCCTGTGCGCTGACGCGAGAGCGGAAGTGGCTGAGATGTGGAAGCTAGGAGCATCTGCCCTGGAAGAAAGGGCCAGCGGGCCGAGGAAGAACCCCCGGGGGCAGCGCGCAGTAGTGAGGGGAGCTCGTGCCGCCTGGTGGCGAGGCGGGGAAGTGCAGCTTCACGGGGAATCCTGAAGAGGTGCCCGGGCGGGAAAGTCGGGGCAGGCGGAGCCGGACGCCCGTTCTCTCACTGTGGGGTGAGCAGCGGGTTTTGGGGGCCCTCTGTGGTTGCGGGTCAGTGTTCCTGAGCATGTCTTTAATGCACATGGACACAATTTGCTGTTTTAATGACTTGTGGAAATTTTGGGTTAATGGTATTTTCAGAGATGTGGGAGATTCACCTGCATTTCAGTTTGATTTTCTAAACTTCAGCTGCAGCAGGACGGACGGGCGCAGCCCGTGAACACCCCGGGGCTTTTCCGCTTGTCTCTGCCCCCACATCCCCACCCTGTACACCCGCACCCACAGCCCTGCTCCCTGCCCCTGCAGCCCTGCTGCAACCACCTGCAGCCCCACCCCACGCAACGCTGCCTCTCCCTGCCCCTGCACCTGCAGCCCCTCGCCTATGCGTGGCTCCTGCCTCTTCAGCTGCTGGGCTCGCCTTGGCAATTGCTTCCCGGGACTCAGGGTGAACTTCTTGCCTAGGGGAACCTGGTTTATTCAGGAACCACCCCAGAGGGAGTGGAGGGTGAGGACATCTCCCTGTCCGTGGCTGACTGCAGAGCGGTGAGTCAGGGGACCCAGGGCTGGGCAGGCTGGCTGTGGAGAGCTCTGCGCAGGTCATTTTGGATCATGGAGGAATATGGGGGTCAGGTCATTCCTGAGTGTGACCCCGTGGGTGCCCAGCACCCCTGAATGAAAGTGTGTCCCCCGTGTTTGCTCCCAGCTCCTCCCTGCTACACTGGGAGGACCTCCCCCCACCCAGGATGTGTTTACAGGGTTCTCCACTCTGTTCCGTTGATCTGTGTGTCTTATTTCTGTAGACATATTATTTGGGGAATGTATTGTAAATTTTTCTGGGGTTGACATTCCCTTCCCTGCCCCAGATCTAGCAGGCAGAGGGCAGAGTTGTGTCCCAGTCTCCCCGGGGTGCAGGTTCTGACCCAGTGGGTTGCATGGTGCCTGGTGTTCTGCATATCTCATGGGGTCTAAGAGGCTGCCCGTGTTGGTTCTGGGCCCACATCTGAGGGCTGAGGCATCATTTATTGTTGTGCAGCTGATGTGGCCATTTAGAGCCTGCAAGGGGAACTTTGACACCTGGAAACTGCCTCAGGAGGCAACTTTAGACTCTCCTTGAATAGAATCCAGACTTTCCTGAACCTTGAATGACCAAGAGCCACGCGGCTGCACACTCTGGCTGCAATGTTTGGTTTTCAAAATGGGTTTGTATTCACCAATTCAGTGTATTGAAACCTGTCACCATCTCTGTGTGGCTAAAGGACACACCCGAGATTCCCACAGCAGGGTCAGCTGGCTGCTATCCCCAATGGGGACGGAAAGTTTCTACATGGGGAATCATCTGAGACACTGAAGGGCCCTTTTCTAAGCTCTTGAGATCTTTTCTCTACTGATGCGTGGCACTAAGAGGTTCCCTCCTATTTTAGACAGTGAATAAGCCACAATCACTCATTAACCTGGGAAGTGGACATTTTGTGGATAATATACTTATTTTTCATTATTTAGAATCTGTTAAACTGATATTACCTCCTCCATTGTAAAAACTTTTATGCTTGCTTTGAACTATTCAGGGCAGGAGAAAGAAATCGATGTTTATTGAGCACCTGCTGGACATTACCTGACCCTGTGCAACAATTTCATTACTTAAGTCATGTGATCTCATTGATGGCACTATAGAGATATTATTCCTACTCCATAGTTGAAAATCCTAAGGTCCAAAAGAGACAAGGAACTTATGTTAAGATCATACAAATATGGACAAGGATCAGGGATTTTGGACTCCATATTTTTGTCCGAGTCAGAGATTGTCAAATGAGGCTAAACTGTTAACCCCTTCAAGGCCAGAGGGAGGGATGGAGTTTGGGCGACCCTGTCCGTCCTCAGAACTGCTCCATGGGTGTTGGGCTTCCTCCTTCATAAGGAAGGAGCCTCAGGTTAAAACAAAAAGTTTAATGTGTCCTTGTGTTACATGCAGATGGTGTCTTTAATGTTGCACATGATTTAATAGTTTTAGAAGTAGCTCTAATCCCAAAGGTGATTGCTACTTGTAATAGACTGCATTTCAAAATAGACTTTTCGGTAATTATTCCCATACAACAGGCTTAGCTGCTGTACCTACCAGAGGGAATTCCTGCACATATAGAAGAATTGACAAGAAGTGATGACTCAGCAGTGCCTTCAGGATATTGAGGATAAGATCCCCCTTCAATTGTTAATGTTTCGATCTATCTCATCTATACAAGTGGGAAACATACTAGAAGCAGTGACTAGTGTCCTCAGGATGTTGGTATTCGTGGTGATAGTTTTGTTATTCATGTTTTTTTCTGTTGAGAAGTTTATCAGTGAACTTGTGTCATTTTGTGATTAGATTTAAAAAAGGTTATTTACATAGTTCTAAAGTTTAGATTCTTGTATATCACTCTTAGTGATTCTCTTTCAGTATTGGAGAGCACACATCCATTCTCTGAAATGATCTTGATTATTTTTGTCATTACAATGGACCGAATGTAAAGTTGAGTGTAAAGATGTATATGTCCTACTTTAAAAAAAAAATGCAGCTCTCCTTCCTGCCTGTGACTGTGCAGGTGTTTCTTTTCACAAACCTTTAGCGTTTGCAGCTCTTCTGCCCGCTGGTGTCTGTGCACTGTCCTTTACTTACCTTCACTTTTAAATTGTCGTTTGGATATAAAAAATACAAAAAAAATTCTCTGGAGTTGAAAATAGGTCTATTTCAACATGATACATGTTCTTAAGCATTTTGTGACAACTGTTTCTCCATCCAAGCACAGGCTGTGATCGCCTCCCATCTTTATTAGGTTCGCCATAGTGGGCATAGGGCCAGCTCCAAACAGCAGCCTTAGCAAAATAAATTTTTTGCTTTAATAGGTGTCCTTACACTGTACCAAATAAAAGGTGGTACAGGCACACCTTGAAGATATTGTTGGTTTATTTCCGTAATACCACAACAAACCTAATATTGCATAAATCAATCACTAATTTTGTTGGTTTCCTGGTGTGAATAAAAATTGTTAACTCTATAGTGTAGTCTATTAAATGTGCAATAATATTTTGTCTAATGAGAAAATACCCTAATTAGATATCACCAAGACATGAGGTGAGCATATACTTTTGGTAAAATAGCGCTCCTGGAGTTACCCCAGTCCAGGTTGTCACACACCTTCAATCTGTGAAAATCAGTATCTGATAAAGCAAAGCAGGCAGGATGGGGTGTGCCTTTATAGACACTTCTGGGAATGATCCTTTGGGCTTTAATAAAGTATACACATCTGGATAAGTGGACTTCAATTTAATGATGATGTCTTTGTTTTTTTTTTTTTTTAACTAGGAATATTTATTTTTATTTTTTTAAATAATGAATTTTATTTTTATATTCCCCATACAATTGCAGCCCCCCCCATTCTGACCCCAATCCCTCCCCTCCCGCCCCCCGCCCCCAAAAAGTGTCTCTGGTTCATAGTTTTTTGTTGATTTTGATTTTCACTTTCTTATAGTTATTCATTTTCCTGGTCTCTTATTTAAGTTTTCTAGATTCCTGCTATGAGTGAGACCATCAGGTATTTTTCTTTTTCTTTTTGGCTTATTTCGCTGAGCATGATCCCTTCCAGCGCCATCCATGTTGCTGCAAATTGCATGTGTTTATCTTCTTTGAATGCTGAGTAATATCCCATGGTATATATGTACCACATCTTCTTGATCCAGTCATCTATTTTTGGGCATTTGGGTTGTTTCCAAAGCTTAGCTATTGTAAACAGTGCTGCTATAAACATAGGGGTGCAGGTGCTCTTTGGAATTGATGTTTCTGTGTCCTTTGGGTAAATACCTAGGAGTGGAATTGCTGGATCATATGGAAGCTCCATGTTTAGTAGGTCCAGAAATGTCCACACAGCTCTCCATAGTGGTTGGACCAGTTTGCACTCCCACCAACAGTGCAGAAGAGTTCCTTTTTCTCCACACCCACGCCAACATTTGTTGTTGCTAGTTTTTTTAATATGTGCCATTCTCACTGGTGTAAGATGGTATCTTAAGGTAGTTTTGATTTGCATTTCCCTGATTACAAGTGATGTTGAACATTTTTTCATATGCCTGTTGGCCATTTGCATTTCCTCTTCAGAGAAGTTTCTTTTTAGCTCTTCTGCCCATTTTTGGACTGGATTATTTTCTTTGTTGTTGTTGAGTCTCATCAGCTCTTTGCAGATTTTTGTGATCTGTCCTTTATCATTAGTGTTGTGTGCAAAAATGTTCTCCCAGTTGGTGGGGTTTCTCTTTGTTTGTTATTGTCTCTTTTGCTGTGCAGAAGCTCGTTAATTTGATGTAGTCCCAGGTGTTTATCTTTGCCTTCACTATCACTGCTTTGGGTGATGTGTCTGTAAAGATGTCTTTGATGTGCAAATCACGTAGTGTTTCGCCTATATTTCCTTCTATATATTTTATGGTTTCAGGTCTTATGTCTAGTTCTTTAATCCATTTTGAGTTGATTTTTGTGTATGGTGTGAGGTAGTGGTCAAGCTTCATTCTTTTGCATGTAGCGACCCAGTTTTCCCAGCACCATTTATTGAACAAGCTTTCTTTGCTCCAATACATAGTCTTTGCTCCTTTGTCAAAGATTAGTTGACCATAAATCTGTGGGTTTATTTCTGGATTTTCTATTTGATTCCATTGGTCTGTATGTCTGTTCTTGTTCCAATACCATGCAGTTTTGATGATTATGGCTTTGTAGTATAGTTTGAAGTCTGGGAGTGTGATGCCTCCATTCCTTCTTTTTTTTTTTTTTTTTTTCAGGAGAGCTTTGGCTATTCGGGGTTTTTTGTGATTCCATATGAATTTCATCAATAATTGTTCTATTTCTTTGAAGAATGACATTGAAATTTTGATTGGAATAGCATTGAATCTGTATATTGCTTTTGGTAGGATGGCCATTTTAATAATGTTTATTCTTCCAATCCATGAGCAGGGCATGTCTTTCCATTTCGTTGTGTCTTCTATTTCTTTTAATAGTGTTTTATAGTTTTCTTTGTAGAGGTCCTTTACCTCTCTTGTTAGATTTATTCCCAAGTATTTGATTTTTTTGTTTCAATAATAAAAGGTATTTTTTTGCTTACTTCTTCAGATTTATTGTTTGTGTATAGGAAGGCTACTGACTTTTGCATGTTGATTTTGTATCCTGCCACTTTACTGAACTGATTGATGAGTTGAATTAGTTTTTCTGTGGAGTTTTTGGGGTTCTCTATGTATATTATCATATCATCTGCAAATAGTGATAGTTTGACTTCTTCTTTTCCTATTTGGATTCCTTGGATATCTTTCTCTTGTCTTATTGCTCTGGCTAGGACTTCCAGTATTATATTGAAAAGCAGTGGTGAGAGTGGACATCCTTGTCTTGTTCCAGATCTTAATGGAATTGCTTTCAGCTTTTCACCATTGAGAATGATACTGGCTGTTGGCTTGTCATAGATGGTCTTTATGATGTTGAGGTATGTTCCTTGTATCCAAGAATTTCAAGGGCTTTTGTCATGAATGGGTGTTGCACTTTGTCAAAAGCTTTCTCAGCATCTATTGATATTATCATATGGTTTTTATATTACTTTTTGTTGATGTGTTGGATAACAATGATTGATTTTCGGATGTTAAACCATCCTTGTGTCCCTGGAATGAATCCTTCTTGGTCGTGGTGAATTATCTTATGGATACATTGTTGGATTCTGATAGCTAAAATTTTATTGAGGATTTTTGCATCAGTGTTCATTAGGGAGATTGGCCTGTAGTTTTCCTTTTTTGTGTTGTCCTTGTTCGGTTTTGGTATTAGTGTAATGTTGGCTTCATAGAACGTGTTTGGTATTGTCCCTTCCTTCTCAATTTTTTGGAAGAGTTTGTGAAGGATAGGCACTAATTCGTCTCTGAATGTTTGGTAGAATTCATTTGTAAATCCATCAGCTCCTGGGCTTTTGTTTTTGGAGAGGTTTTTGATTACCATTTCAATTTCGCTGCTTGTCATTGGTCTGTTTAGGTGTTCTATTTCTTCTTTATCTAGCTTTTGGTGATTGTAGAGTTGTAGGAATTTGTCCATCTACTCTAGATTTTTGAACTTTTTTCCATATAACTGTTCATAGTAGTTACTGATTATTCTTTTGATTTCTGCTGTGTCCGTAGTGATTTCTCCTCTTTCATTGATGATCCTGTTTATTTGTGCTTTCTCCCTTTTTTCCTTTGTGAGCCTGGCTAGGGGTTTGTCTATTTTATTGATTTTTTCAAAGAACCAGCTCTTGGTTTCATTGATCTTTTGGATTGTTTTTTTAGTTTCAATTTCATTTATTTCTGCTTTGGTTTTTATTATTTATTTTCTTCTACTGGTTTTGGGGTTTTTTTCTTGGTCTTTTTCTAGATCTTTGAGCTTTGAGATTAGGTTGTTTCTTTGAGTTCTTTCTTGTTTCTTGATGTGAGCTTCTATTGCTATATATTTTCCTCTTATTGCTGCTTTTGCTGCATCCCATACATTTAGGATATTGGTGTCCTCCTTGTCATTCAATTCAAAGAATTTTTTAATTTCTTCTTTGATCTCCTCATTAGTCCAGTGGTCTTCCAGTAGTGTGGTTTTTAATCTCCATGAGGTAGGAAAGTTCCTTGCCTTCTTTTTATGGTTTATTTCTAGTTTGATGCCTTCATGGTCAGAAAAGATGGTTGATATGATTTCAATCTTGGTGTATCTGTTGATGTTTGTCTTGTGCCCCAGTATGTGATCGATCCTGGAGAATGATCCGAGTGTGCTTGAGAAAAATGTGTACTCCGTTTTTTTGGGTTTAGTGTTCTATAGATGTCTGTTAAGCCCAAATGCTCTAGGTCCTTATTTAGAGCTTTAGTTTCTTTACTTATTTTTTGTCTTGTTGATCTATCCATTGTTGATAGTGGTGTGTTGAAGTCTCCCAATACATATGTGTTTTCTCTGATGTCTGTTTTCAGAGAGGAGAGCGGTTGTCTGATATATTTTGGTGCTCCTTCATTTGGTGAGTATATGTTAATGAGTGTTATTTATTCTTGAAGTATTGTCCCCTTGATCATAAGGTAGTGACCATTGGGGTCTCTTTTTATCTTTTTGAGTTTGAAATCTATTTTATCTGATATAAGTATAGCTGTTCCTGCTTTCTTTTTTGGTCTATTTGCTTGTAGGATTGTTTTCCATCCTTTAACTTTGAGTCTATTTTTATCTTTTGTAGCTAAATGTGTTTCCTGGAGACAGCAAAAGGTTGGGTTTTGTTTCTTAATCCAGGCTACAACTCTGTGTCTTTGTATTGAAGAGTTTAGTCCATTTACGTTTAGAGTTAATATTGATATGTTAGCATCTGTATTTGCCATTGTGTTTGTCTTTCCTTTGATTTTATTTATTTATTCTTTTAATAACTTTTTTTTGGCCTTCTTTCGTTGTTATTCGTCCCTCTGAGGTTCTGGCTTTAGGACTCCTTGTAGTATTTTTTGGAGTGGGGGTTTAGTTGTAATGAAATTCCGGAGTTTCTGTTTGTCTGGGAAGGTCCTTATTCTTTCTTCATAGAGGAAGGAGAGCTTTGCGGGATAGAGTATTCTTGGTTGGCATCTGTTTTCTTGGAGTCTGTTGACTATGTCCCTCCACTCTCTCCTTGCCCGTAGTGTTTCTTCGGAGAAGTCTGATGTCAGCCTGATTGGCTTTCCTTTGAATGTTATCTGTTTCTTCCCTCTTGTCAGTTTCATTATTTTTTCCTTGTCCTGGATTCTAGGGAGCTTTACTATTATGCGTCTTGCTGTATTTTTCCTTTCGCCGTGGAGTTTGGTGTTCTTCTTGCTTCTTGTATATCAATTTTCAGCTCCTTCTTCACATTTGGGAAGTTCTCTTCAATTATCTCTTTGAATATTTTCTCTGTTCCTACATCTCTCTCCTCTCCTTCTGGTATTCCTATAACTCTCATATTTCCTTTCCTCATGGAGTCAGATAGTTCCCGAAGTCTTTCTTCGTTCTTTTTCCTTCGTACTTCTCTTTCCTTTTCTGTTTTGGTTCTTTTTATTTCTGTGTCTTCAAGAGAACTTATTCGTTCTTCCATTTCATCTATTCTGCTTTCATTGCTTTTCCCAGAATTCTTTAGTTCTTCCATTAATTCTTTGATCCCCTGCATTTCTTTTACTTCCCTCTTTAGGGACTCAATTTCATTCTTCTGATCATTGATTATTTTTCCCTTACCATTGTTTTCCTTTATGACTTCTGTCAGTTTTTTAATCATGGCAATTTTAAATTCTTTTTCTGGTAGGCTCAGAAGTTCTTCCAAGTTACTGTCGTTGCAATCTGGGGGCTGGTTTTCTTTTTGTGGTGTGCTTTTTCCCTGAGGAGTTGCTAGGTTGCGTGTGGTTCTTCTACTCCCTACTGTTTGTTTTCTAATTTGCCGTATGCGTTGGGACACTGTGTTGCTGGGACTGGCCGGCATCTTGGGTGAGCTTCTCTGCTCCCCTCTGGCTCCTCCGGGAGCCATCTGTCAGTTTCAAGCAGTCTTTACTGGAGAAAGGTCCCTGTTCTAAAATGCCGATGTGGGGACACACTCCCCTGTGCGCCTGGTCTGCCCCGGCGGTGGGTTCCTGCTCCCCCTCTGGGCTTGGACTGCAGGCCTTAGGGGGTCTTGCGTGGGCGAACTTCCCCCGCTCACCTTTGGCTCCTGAGGGAGCCTTCTGCAGGTAGTCTTTACTGAAGAAATGTCCTTGTTCTAAAATGGCAATGCGGGACACACTCCCTGCGCGTCTGGTCTCAGGCACACTCTTCTGCGCGCCTGGTCTGCCCCGGCTGTGGGTGCTCGCTCCCCCTGTGGGCTCAGACTACTGGTCGGAAGGGGCCCGGCTTGGGCTAACTCCCCAGCTGGCCACTGGCTCCTCCAGGAGCCTCTGCTGGTTTCAAGTCGCTAGGTGGCGCCAGAGATGTCTCCTAGAGCCCTTGGGGAGCTGATTTTTCCACCCCGTGGGACAGGGAACAGAGTGGGAATGGTAGGGTAAACCTCAATGGCTTTGGGGTGCTGTATCTGCCTTGTGCCCCACCGTCATGGAGAACCCACGCCCCGAATTTCGTGCCCCGGTCTCATTTCCAAAGCCCTCAGGTCCAGGACGTGGGCTGTAGCCCAGTTCAGTGTCCACATAATGGAGTCTTTTGCACCCCACTCCCGTGCCTGGGTGCCTGGTTCCTGTTTACTCAGTGAGGGACTTTCACCTCAGTGAGGGTCTTTGCACGCGTCTCCCTGCATGCCTAGGTCGCAGGCACAGGGACCTGGGCAGCCGCGATCCCGATCCGCGTTTGCTTTTCCAGCGCACCGCTTTTCCGCGCCAGCTTACCTGGCGGCCCAGGGCTGTGTGCTGGTGCTGGTCTCCTCCTGGGGGGGGTCTCTGTTTAATGGCGCCCGGAGCTCACCTCCGTGGCAAATCCTGCAGGGTTCTCCGCAGCTCCCGTTCACGGGGTATGGTGGCTGAAATAGTTCCTTTCCACTCACAGTCCCGCTTGCTGCGTAGTTTGTTCTTGTTGGTCGTTTTAGTTTGTTTTTTTCCTCCTCTCTGCTGGTTGGAGAGTGCTGACTCTGTGGGTGGGTGAGGGGAGCAGGGTTCTGTGCTTTCCTCCATTCTGGTCCTCTTTTATGGCAACTTTCTTCTTCGGGTAGTTTGCTGGAGTCGTCCGTTTATCTTCTCTGTCCCAGTTCTCACTGGGACCTGCAGCTTTTCCTCCCTATTAACTTTTTTTTAATGGGAGATCTTACTCGCAGCGTCTCCTCACCGCCATGTTGCTCCGCCCCTCCAGCAATGATGATGTCTTTACATAAATATTTTTCAGCAGTTACATCAGCATGGGAGGGTGTGTTTTTTTAAGACTCATTCATTTATGCATACAAGAACTGGGGCACAGTCCTGATGTGTGGGGGGAGGGTGAAAGGACCCACCTGAGACAGAGCGGGAACAGAACAGGCAGACCGAATGAAACACACTGCTGAGGGGAGCAGTGGACCAACCAGGAGAGGTTGACACACCATTTGGGCCAGTCCCTGGCAGGCATGGGGAATCGAACTTGTGCTGCAGTGGCTGCAAAGAGTCTCATAGTCTGCATCTCAACCCATTGCACCACCAGGGAGGCCCAGGAGAGTGTATATTCTTTTCCATGCTAGAAAGTACTATGAACACTCAAGGTAGTAAACAAGGGTTAGCTAAGTGCCTGCAGTCTGCCAGGGACTGGGCTATACACAGAACCTCTTTAAAATTTCTTGTGGTCTTTTAAAAATGTCAAAAACTTATAGCTATCGTTGGTTGAATCTCAGTTGTAAGTAGAAAATAGGGAGTTTAGTTTTTCTTATGCTATTGAACAGCTGCAGAGGAAACACAAATGGCATGGCTTCTGGCTAAATTCTTCCCCAGACTGTAAATCCATGTGTCTGCATTGAAGTAGCCAGTGCTCCCTGCCATCACACTCTGAACCTTTTGCTCCCCAAACTAGACTTTACTGTCCACATTTGGGATCATGGTACAATTGATGTGCTTTATTGCTTTGAATCACTGGTGTTTTTAAAGATTTATTTTTATTTATTTATGCATTTGTATTTATTTATTCATACAAGAACTCTACCAATTTCTAATTCAAAGTTTTTTTTTTTAAAGATTTAATTTATTTTTGTGTAGAAGACCTGGGGTGCAGTCCAGAGGTATGGGGTGGTGAGATGATTTACCAGAAGCAGAGTGGGGAGCAGAGCAGACAGATCTACTGAAATACACTGCTCAGGGTTGCAGTGGGTAATACAGGAGTGGTCTGCTTTGCCCTATGTGGGTTAGCTTCCTGGCCGGGCATCTAACTTAGGCTGTATTGTGGGCCATTGAGTGATAGTGCTGAGACATAAGCCATAGTCTACCAGAGAGGTCCTCAAAGTTTGTTTTGATGTTGGATAAGCATAATTATTTGTTGAGCTCATTTCATGTTATGGAATACTAATATAAATGTTTAAAAGTTATTTTTGAAGGTGGATAAAAATATTTTCATTATGGATCTAAGTGGTGGGTATTGTCTCAGAGGCTTGTAAATGTTATCTCTGAGATCTGTGGAGTTGGTTGTATTCTTTAGATGCAGACTTTACTATTTGAGGCCAATTGAAAAATTGGCATCTGTGAAATAATGGAAGATGTAGTGATCATTTTAATTTACATTAAATAATTTAGAATATTATAAGAGGTAATATTCAGAATCATCTGGAATCATTGGAGAGCTGAGTCTTTGTGGGTTACTGTGGCATTATTTTCTCTCTGAGTCCATGTTAATATATGTGCTATTGCTTGGACATCCTCAGTGGCCACTTTGTTCTGGTGGGTTTGGAGTGAACCTCCTCTACTGTTTGTTTGAAATATTTGGTGTGGAGTTTTCATGGTTTCCACATTGTGGAAAATAAGCTAAGGTCATACATGTAACAACACTAAATGTAGCCTTTCACTTGAGACTGCAGGTAATTAATTTTCTAGAACAACTTGTAGGGTGCTTATTTATCATTAGTTTACATTGGAAAGATTGTGCCATTTGCAGTGACAGGTGCCTGTTTTCCTTAAGTACTGGAAGAGAACAAGAAGAACCTTTACAGGGGCCTCCCCAGTGGCACAGTGGGTTGAGCACTGTGCTGTGAAGCTGTCCGCAGTTTCTTCAGTGTGGGTTCGATCCCTGGCCAGCCAGGGATGCAACCCACAGGGTAAAGCCGAACTCTCCTGCCTTGCCTGCTGCTCCCCTCAGCAGTGTCTTTGATCCATCTGCCTGTTCTACTCCCCACTCTGTCTCTGGTGAATTCTCTCACCCTCCCTTGCCTCTGACTGTACCTCAGTTCTTGTATAAATAAATCTTTTTTTTTTTTTTTTGTCAGTGAGACTCTCGCCAGGGGCCGGGGAAAGAACCGGTGCTGCAGAGGCTGTGGGCAGCCTCGCAGCCCAGGACTCAACCGCTGAGCCACCAGGGGAGGCCCTAAATAAATCTTTTTTAAAAATATTTATTTATTAATTAATTTTTATTTATTTGTTTATTTATTTATTTATTTGTTTATTTATGATCCAGGGTACAGGCCAGATTCATGGGAGGGTGAGAGGATTCGCCAGAGACAGAGTGGGGAACAGGACAGGCAAACTGATGAAATGCACTGCTGAGGGGAGCAGCAGGTGAGACAGGAGAGGTCTGCCACACCATGTGGGACCCTCACCGGCTGGCGGGGTTCAAACCGGCGCTGCAAAGGCTGCAGACAGCTTCACAGCGTGGCACTCAACTGCCTGCCCCACCAGGGGAGGCACCTAAATAAATATTTTTTTTAAAAAGAAGAATCTTTACAATTTAAAGATTATAGTTTTTGTATCGAGAATTTTTATGAGCGAAGCAGGCTGAGGTCTGTGTATCCCTAACATACCAATGCTATGCTCATGTTCTGGGAAGACAGTCTTTACTGTTAGCAGGGTATGTGGGTGTTTCTGCTGAAATGAATAAGTCTTATGTGATCTTATGTGAACCACAGATATTAAAGAATATGTAGAAGGTACCTTAGTTAAGATTGCAGGGAGATAATCAAGGGTTAAAACGAGTGGCCATCGTGTACGGTTCACTTAAATGTCTATGAATGAAACTTTGCCATTTTGTATCACTATTTAGGGATGAGGAAGTTTGTGGCTTACACCACAGGCTGCCAAAACTGCTACAGCCAATGTGCTCATAAACAAAAGGTCACTGAGAAGCCGGTGTCATGTCTTATATGTCTTCCTGTGTAGAACACAGAAACCCAAAGAAAACAGGCGAGTGTCTGAGTTGATGCTTGGTGAGCAGCAGACCAGGTCAGGTTACCAAGGAGCAGCACTTCTGCTGTGTTCCTCTTACACCTGGGAATCACAGAGCTGTAAGCATGACACAGCTTTGGAGCTGTAGCTGCCTAGTCCTTTTCCTATCAGAATCACTTCTGATAATCATATTATTTATTCTCTCAATGAAATCTTTTTTATTTGCCTACCATGCAAAAACTCTTTACCTTGATATGAAGGTGAGTGTGTACCTTGATTCTTCCATGTACTCAATAGATCAGGTGGGCATTGATGATGCCTCTCCCCTGAGGTGTCCACTTCCATGACACTTCCTAGTCCTGCCAATTGCTCTTCCTGCTGTTTTCTCAGGCTGTCTCCAGATTATGCTGACTGAACACAAGTTTTTTTTTTTTTTTTCATTAGGTGTGGCAGGCCGCGCTACCCACCCATGCTGTCTCTTGACAAGGCCCGGACATTGGGGGAGACTTACAAGAAGAGTGGAGTTCCTGCACTTCCCAGAAGATCTGAACTAGCGAGTCTCCATGGCAACGCCTGCTAATGCTTTCATGTTTGTTCTTGGTTAATGCAGAAGTAAGTTACTTATAATTTGGCTTGTAAAAACCTAATTTGGACCTAGATGATAATTAGTTTATTGTTCTTATGCTTTAATCATTACTAAAGAAAGTAAAAAATGCTAAAGGTATAGTCAGGAAAGAAATGTTTTGGCACTGAGAATTATGGAGAACAAGCTGCCCTGAACCAGCTGTTCTTGGAATCCATAGCCTAACCCATGGGGTATGTGTTTGCGGCAGCAGTACATTTCCTGGTGCATGCAAAGGGTCAGTAGTTCACAGGCTGTGTGGAGGTTAGGTATTTATAGTTAAGAGTTAGACTTCAGTAGAACTAACATAGATTTGATGAGTTGCTTTAGGCCACTTTGAAGTAATTGATAAATTAGCCAAGTTAATTGAGTGCTAAGGAGATAGGTTGATTTCAGTAATAGAATATAGACTAGGGCTTTCACACCCACTCCAAAAGTAGGAAAGTTTAATAGAATGATTGTCAGCAAATGTTGTGCTGTCTGAAATAATTGATCATGTTAGAAAATGAGATGTACTAAGAAAACTAATTGTCCCTCATGTTTTTTAAGGTAACCAAAGAAATGCCCTTTTGGTATGAGACCAAGGGAGTCACTGTATGTTCATGAGAAAATATGTAATGATTGTCTTTGTTCTGCTTTGATGTTTATGTTGATGTAATTTCACTGCTTGCCTTACTGTATAAAGGCCCGCTGAGACCCTCAGCAGGGGATTCTTGCACCAGAGAGAGTGTCTGGGTCTACCTCACTCCACTTCCCCTCAGCCCCCCAAGTTTTCGCCGACGCTGTTCTTTCCTTTCAGGGACTCCTGACATGACATTCAGCTGGAGCAGGTCTCCATCAATTAGGCCCATGTGTCTTCTCCTTCCTCACTTGCTTGGGATGCTACAAGGATACAGAAGTACCTTGGGGTTCATTTTACAAATGATAGGGACCTACAGGCTAGAGCCGAGGGAAGGCAAATAAAACCAAATACCGCAAAACACGCTCTCACTCTCTCTGTCGGCGTCCGGAATGCACAGGGGAGCAGTGGGTGGCAAGAGAGGTCTGTGCTCCATGTGGGACTCTCCTCAGGTTGCCGGGGAGCAGCCAGGGATCGAACCGGCACCGCAGAGGCTGCGGGGTGCTTCACAACCCAGCGCTCAACCGCTGCACCACCAGGGAGGCCTTCTTCAAGATTTTGATGCTACCTTTGCACTAAAACTAAGGACGCAAAAAGTTCCATTATGTATAAGCAATAAATACTTTAGACTCTCAAAAAGGAACAGTAGCTCAGTATACTAGCAATTGAAAAAAAAAAAAAACTAAACTATCTTAAAGTTTAGGAAGTAAAATAAAAGGGATAAGATATTAAAAGTTTTTTTCCCTAATCATGAAATTTTAATGGCACAGGTAATTAATTATCTGTTGATGCACTATATGTATACATACCCAAAACACACACACAAACACACACTCACACACACCTTTTCCTGTGTCTCCAACAAAGCTTCCTGGCTCCTGAGGACACAGGCGCAGTCCGGGCGGGCCTGATGTAGGCGTTGCCGGTGGTGCCGTCACAAGGGCACTTTGTGGCGTCAGAGCCAGAGGCCACAGTCATTGGCAGAGGGAACCCCCAGCGGTTTCTCAGCCTTTAAATAGTCTTTTAAAAAGATATATTTATACAAGAACCGGGATACAGGCCAGTGGTGCGAGAGGGTGAGAGAAATCACCAGAGACAGAACGGGGAGCAGAACAGGCAGACTGAAAAAATACACTGCTGAGGGGCGCAGCAGGCGGGAAAGAAGAGGTCTGCTCGCCTCCCTGGTAGGCCGGGAATCGAACCGGTGCTGCAGAGGTGCGGACAGCTCCACAGCGCTGCGCTCAACCCGCTGCGCCAACGGGAGCCCCAGACGCAGATATTTCTAAGCCAGAAATCTCGGGGGGAGCTGACCGGCCCCAGCTGCCCCCAGCCCCGGCTGAGTCAGGTCAGGGGGTGTCCCCACAGCACGGGGGGCAGGGGGGGGCGTGGACACCCCCTCCAGGGCCTGCTTTACAGCATCTGCCGCTCTGGGAGCCGCCCTGGCCTCCGGCCTGCGAGGACGCCGAGGGGCACACGCAGCTCGTCGGCCAAACGGGGGAACCATGTCCCAGAGAGTTTTCAGTGTCGGGGTGTGAAGAGCGGACTCTGTCGCGTCTCATGCTCCCAACATGGTGTCGTTTATTGTGCCCGTGGATGTGTCGTGTCCTGTGAGACGCATCAGGGTTTGAGCGGGACTGTGCAGAGACACTAAAAGCCGAAACCTGGGACAGGTCGCTCGCGACAGACCTGGCCTCACCAACACCCTGCGGGCTTCTGGAACGGGGTTGAATCCAGTCTCCAGGGAGTCTGTCCACACACCTCTTGGCGGGTGCTGTCCCGTGAAGGCTGAATGGCCCCCGGGGTGCCCACTGCCGGGGGCGTGGCCTCTGCTCTGACGCCACAAAGAGCTCTGTGACGTCACCCGCGGAGCCTACTTAAGGCCCCGCGCAGCCCGCAACTGTGAAGGTAGATCAAGGATTGTTGGGATCGTGATGGTGGACTCGGAGGGAGAGAGAGGCGTGTTGGTGGATTGGATTGCTTTTGCTTTGTTTATTTCTTATTCAGTTATTTATTTTAGCTATTTATTTTAGTTATTTTATTTTCTTTATTTTCTTTATTTTTATTTTTTTTTTTATTTTCCTTTATTGTTTTATTATTTGCTTATTTTATTTTTCATTATTTTAATTTTTTTTTCTTATTTTTTTATTTCCCCCATTTTCCCTCGTGTTGTTATTTTTTTGTGTGTTGTTTTTCCCCTTTGTTGTCTTCTTTTTTTTTATTTTAGTTGTTAGTTTGTAATTGTTCTTTGTTCGTTTGTGGTTTGTTTTCTCTGTGTTCTTTTTAACTTTAGTGGTTAGTTTGTTATTGTTTTTTTATTATATTTTTAAATATTTATCTTTGTTAATTTTTTGGTTGTGTGTTTTCATTTTTGAGTGTGTAGTTAGTTAGTTAGTTAGTAATAGTATCCTAGTTAGGTTAGCATAGTTAGTATTTCTGTTAGCAGTAAGTTAGCGTCCTTAGTGTTTCGGTAGAGTAGTGAGCGTGGGGAGCATTTAGTTAGTTTTGGGATCCTTTTCACGTACTACTAGCTCTAGGCTAATAGTGCACTTGTTAATCGAGTAGTGGAGCTAGTGCCAAGGGCTCTAGACAGCCAGGGCCTGCGAGCGTAAGAGCGGGTCCGCCCTCACTGCCCGGATGCGCCCTTCTGCCCAGGGAATGGCCCTGAGACAGTATGTGATGCTCCGCAAACTGGGAGAGGGTGCGTACGCCAAGGTCAAGCTGGCGCTGCACCTGCCCACGGGCATGGAGGTGGCTATAAAGATCGTGCCCAAGGGCGGCAACCGCGACAAGTTCCTGGCCCGTGAGGTGGCCTGCATGAAAGTCCTACGGCACCCGAACTTTCTCAAGCTCTCCCAGGTGGTGGACACCGAGGACGAGGTGCTGCTAGTCCTGGAGCATGCGCAGGGGGGCGACCTGGAGGACTACCTGTGCAGGTGCGGGCGCCTGGTGGAGATGGAGGTGCGCCACCTCTTCCGGCAGATCCTCGCCACGCTCAGCCACTGCCATGCCCGGGGCGTGGCGCACCGGGACCTGAAGCCAAAGAACCTGCTCTTGGACCGGCACTGAAACATAAAACTAGCAGACTTTGGGCTCAGCGCCCAGTTCTCCAGGACGGCGCTGCTCAAGACCCCCTGCGGCAGCCCGGAGTTCGCGGGCCCCCGAGCTCTTCCGTCGCCAGGAGTACAGTGGCCCCGCGGCAGACGTCTGAAGCCTGGGGGTGGTCCTCTACGACGTGGTCACCGGGGAGCTGCCCTTCGAGGGCAACAGCTTCGGGGAGCTGCAGGCCAGGGTGCTGAGTGGCATTTACCACGAGCCACACTACCTCTCCCAGCAGTGCCAGGACCTACTGAGGAAGATGGTGATGCTCGACCCCCAGAGTTGCAGCACCCTGTACAGCATCTTCAAGCACCGCTGGGTGGGGCTGACAAATGGACTTCTGCCCTGCCCTGAGCCAACCCCGGGCCAGCACAAGGCCACAATGGAAACCATGGACCACCTTGGGTTGGGGAAAGAGGTCATCAACATGGTGCTTTTGGAGGCCAGGTACGATGATGTGATGGGGACCTACCTCATGCTGCTATCCAGGCAGCGGGCAGATGAGGAGGGGCCGGAACCTGCCATCTCCCCCAAGCGCATGAGTCCCGATGGGGCCCACTGCTTCCTGATGCCAGAAGACCATCTGCAGCCTGAGGTCTCGGTGCACGAGACATTAAAGGTGGGAGTGTTACCAAAGCAAGATGCCCAGAAGCCCACCACCACCTCCAGGACAGGCATCCCGCAGGAGGACACCGGCATGCGGAGCTCCGTCCCCAGCTCAGGGCCCCTGATGCCGGACGCCTGGAAGCCCTGCATGGCCTCCAGTTCAGGGCCCATGCTGCGGGAAGCCTAGGGGCCCAACACCATCTCACTGCCAGGCCCCCTGCAGGAGGAAGCCCTGCGGCCCAGCACCACCTTGCCAGGCCCCCAGCTGGAGGGGGGCAAGGAAACCAGCAGGAAGACCTCCAGCCTAGCCCCCCAGCACCACCCGAACACCTCCCCCAAGAATGGTGGCCCCTGCAGACACTGGGCCATGAACACAATTCCCATTCCACCCTTCATTCCTTCAGAGGCTACAAGGCCAGAGCTCGAGGACTCCTTAATAGGATTTTAAAATGTTGCATTTGCTGTGTACCCTTCGGAGGAAAACAACAATCCACAGTTCACCCTGCTGGGGATTAGGATCCTCACCAGCACCTCCCCAGAATTCACTTCCCCGCTCCAGGGCAGCCACCCAGTGGCCATGGTGAAAGGAGCACACCAGCGGAGGCCGAGGCCCCGGAGAGGGGTCAGGGTCTGGGCTCAGCCAGAGGGGCCAGGAGCAGCATGAGACCATAGGCGTGGAGCACAGACGTCCGCAAGCAAAACAGTCCCAGGAGCAGGTGAAGGTCCCTGAGGGCAACGGGTCTGGTGAAGCACCTGGAGGGGAACAGAGTGGAGGAAGGGGGGAGAGGAGGGCTTGGGGCAGCTGAGCAGGTGCAGGGCCCGGGATGGCACTGGAGGTGTGTGGCCAGAGGCTGGGACCCTAGGGATTTGCTTCCCTATCTTAGGTTCTATCCCGTGAGGGCCCTGCTGGTGGCCCCTGGGCACCCGGATGGTACAGACAATGCAGGAGCTCTTCAGGCTGACTGGCGCTGTCAGGGAATGACATCCATGGTAAGAAGTCCCCGTGGACTGGGCCCCTTTTCACAACGTAGATTCCAAGTTGGAGAATCGCTCACCCACCATTGAGTGGTGCCTCGGTAGGGCCTCCTGTTTTCCATCTGCACTTTGTCGCATCTGAGTCCCTGCAGCACTTCTGGGGGATGTCACTAAGGAAAGATCCTCCTCTGTGCTTGGGCTTCACTGGCTCTGCTCTTCCCACGCAGGTCCCAGAGGGTGTGAGGAGGCGGTCACCGTGGACACACTGGTTCCCATTGCAGGGGCACCTCCAGGTGACCTGCTCTACCTGCGGGGCACTGGGGCGTGGAGGCATCTGGACGCTCTTTCTCCACCTGGAGGAGACAGTCTGAAATGGATGGTTTAGTTTAAATGTCTATCCCAGGACACATTAAACTGGTGTTTGAAACCGACCGTGTTTGCTCCCCGTTTATGACTGCACCCACACTTCCAACACATCAGACGTCAGAGAACTAAAAATCCTTTAACATTCTTGTAATAAGCAGTGAAAAGTTTAGAAAATTTAGAAAATTTTGGAAATCATTTAGAAAATTTTAGAAAAGTCAGAGGGGTTACATGCTAATAAGACAGCGACACAGGAGTGTGAAGCAGAACAAGCAGTGAGTATGGAATAAGATATTTGTACTATTTTCTTTAGGTGTATGTGTATGTCTTGCACTGTGTTCAAGTGTGTGAATGTGAGTCTACATGAGTGTGGCAAGTGTGTGCTTCTATAGGTATGAAGTATTCATGAACTTTGTACCATCAGAAAGACACTCCGAGCTGCAAAGAATTGGTATGGTATCTTCAAAAATGGGGCCTCCCGGATGGCCCAGCGGGTTGAACCCAGCACTGAGGGAAGTTCTGAGTCTACAAACGTCCTAATGTGGCTTGTGTGCCCGAGTCCACATCTGTAGGGGGTTTAAATCTGCTCCAGTATAACTGTAGGTGCAGGTCAGTTAAAAATTTTCCAGTTTCTTGCCATTGGTCCCTGCTCCTGGTGTGTGCCCTGGTCAACCATTTCTCTTTCAGGGGCATCAATGTTGTCCTGCACAGTGTTGTGAGTTTATGGTGGCGGTGAGCCCAGTGTCTTCACTCAGCCTCCGTATTGCCTCTCATGCATAACTCAATTCATTTTTGGAGACCATAATTACTTTGTAAACCAAAACAACTAAATACAATAAAAAGACAATAAACCTGAAAAAACTAGAGATGTTAATAAAAATCATGCGAGGGGCCCTACGTGCTTAAAATGCATTCAGCTTTAAATGAGGACTGCACCAGAGATGGTGATTATATAACACTACCTAGTCCAGCATCCATTAAGTCAGGGCTAATTAGCACACTTCCTTTTCCAGCTGTGCACTCAAAATTCATTAACATCAAGTGCTGGCACCCACTGTCACCTACAGATTCAAGGTAATAGACCTCATCTCTTCTACAACACGATGGGTTTCCTGAAGGAATTGAATCATTTCCCAGGACTGCCTTGGGCAAAGTGGGACACAATGGGGGCTGAATTAGAATGGGGGTGAGAAAGGGGAAGCTGGGCTTCAGGTGAAACATCCAGAGCAAGACTTTGATAGACAACTTCATGCTTCCAAGGAAAGCCTGCCCCAGGTGGACTCAGGACACCAAACACTCAGTAGATAATGAATGTCCCTCCACCAAAACATCTGTGCTCTCTAGATCTAGTCCCGCCCATTGAGACTCTATTTTTGTGTCTGCATTAGGTTCTGTGACTGACACCACATGGTCACCCTGCTTGCAGTTTTATTATACTAAGCAATCACAGCCTTCCATTACATAACACTGATTTTATTGAAGAACATATCTGCCCTGCTTGTTTACATTCTGGACACTGATAAAATAGAATAATGATTTCAGTTGGTATCTTGAGTGAGTCAAATTTATAATTTATCCCAACTTGATATACTCCAAAAATGAAAGAAGTGGAAGACTGTGGACAGTATGAAATGGCAGCTTAATTGTTAGGAAAATAAAACCCAGAGCCAGAGAGTTAAAGGTTTACCTACTGAAGTTAAATTTGTTCTCAGAGAGGACGGACATGAAGCATTTGATGCCGAGGAAGACAAGTTCGCTTTGGTGCATAGGGCAGAGAAATAGCCTTTATATGTATACTTAGAACAATTTAAAAAGTTCACGTTATTTCTGTAAAGGGCTCATACAAGTAGTATAGACTTGAGTGGGGTAGTGCAAATCCAGGAATCAGGGGTCCCTGTAAATTCATCTATGACTCACACCTGATGCTTTTGTATGAGGTTCACCAAAGCACTTTGGATTTCAAACCATCTCTGCCTTGTACTCTGGGGTCTGTTTTTCTCTCTTGCATGATACATGCATTTTGATACTGACTGATACTGATCAGTATAGATGGGATGAGTGAATGGGATATAATGCCATTAACAAACATGTATGATTCCTTCTGCAAGCCCAGCACAGCAGGTGCTTAGTACAGGAAACAAAACCTGAAAGACATGGCCTTGCCTTGTACATATTAGAGTCCAGGGAGGGTAAAGAGAAATCCTCCCCTGAGATGCAGACAGCAAGCATAAATGTCACCCAGAGCATAGAAATTGTCTACCAGGACAGGTTCTGACCTCAAGTCAGCATCGTTTGTGGTCTTATAGAGTTTTTTTTTTTTTAAAGATTTATTTATTTATGCATATAAGAGTTGGGGTACAGACCAGCAATGCAGGGGTTGTGGACAGTGAGAGGATCCACCAGAGACAGAGTGAGGGGGGCAATGATCGGGAGGACACAGGGTAGGGAGGGCTGGATGTGGAAAACCACCAGGCTCAGGCAGGTTGTGTTTTGGTCATGGAGGAGCACAGAGGTCCGGATTCATTCCTGAGCACCCCACTGGGTCAGAACCCACACTGTGAGGGGATCCCCAGGAGACCCACGGGCATGGGAAGGTCTGATCACTGCTGTGCTCTGAGTGCTCTGAGCAGAGGATACAATGGAACAAGGTATAAATTCACCGTGGTCCACCCAGGAGCCTCGCCCTGCAACTGTGTCCACCACATCCCGGGTCCCACTGGAGCTGGTCACTGCCTGGGACAGAAGCTGCACAGACTCTCTGAGCACCTTTGTCCTCCCCATGGCTGGAAGCCCCGCCCTGGGGATGCGACAACTGCACCCTCCCCTCTGTCCACGATGGATTAGTGCCCGCCTGGCAGGGTCATTCCTGGCTCCGAGGACCCTGACAGTTGAGAGAGTTGGGCAGGGCTGCACCAGCACTTCCCCCCCAGGTCTGCGCTTCCACCTACATTGAATAAGGAGAGAGAGGAACTGACTGACAAGAGCACCGAGACGACCCCCTCTCCCAAAATAGAAGGTTCTAGGCTCTGGTAGGCCCGGGGTGGGGGATATAGGTTTTTCCTCCTATACCAGAGCCTCAGTTTCCAGTATCCCCTCGACTCAGCAGGTAGACACGACCCCTTCACCTGTTGTTGCCAAGCACCCACTGTATGCTAGATGCCAAGGACATGAGCTGAGCTGAGCTCACAGCTCAGAGCACCCTCAGGAGGCATAAGGGACACAGGGAACTTCAACAGATGCTGCAAGAGTTGTGACAGGGAGCTTGAGATGCCACAGTTTTCCCTGGAAGGGGCACCTGACACAGGAGGTCGTCAGAGAGGGGCCACAGGCCTGAGACAGCGGGAGCCGATGGCAAGAATCTCACAATCTTGTCTGGATGCTTGGACTTTAGCCTGAGTGTGGATAGTGGGAGCCACTGAAGAGGTTTTTGAGGCTGTAAATAAATGACATGACACAACAGGTTGTCTTTTGTGAGGGAGCGAGGACCGAGGGAAGGAATACAGAGAGCCCTCGGGAAACATATGGTTCCTCCCTTTCTTCTCCCCAGGAGTCAAAGAAACGGGGACATGAACCAGCCCGCCCAGGACAGCAGTGACATGCCCTTTCTTGCCAGGTACAAATTCAGACCCCAGGCCCAGGTTCAGAAAGGACAGTCTACGGATGAGTGAGTCTGCCCCTGCCTTGTCCAGCGGCTGGTGACCAGCCCACAATCGAGGATCGTGGATTTCACAGGCACAGGTGACCAGAGACGTGGCTCTAAATTCATTATCAATTTCCTGTTTTAAAGTTGCATGTTTTGAATTTCCTGAATTAATTCATCTCTTTCATTGCTTTATAAAGCACACTGGCACTATCCTGCAATTATGTCACTTGAGTGCAACATTTTCTCTAGTGGCACATAAAGCAGATGAGAAAAGGATGAACTTACTTAGTTTCAGCCACAGAAAAGTGGAAGAATAGCCGAATATTATACGATCAGAAACTCGTCATCTATTACCTGATAAAATGCCTTTGTCGTTCAATCTGAAACATTCTTTCTTCATCTCTAGACAACAGACCTACTTTGTCTGTTTTAGAATTTATAGAAAATAACACCTTTTTAGAAATTATAGAAAATAAAACCTACTTTTTTATTAACACTCTGTTTTATGAAAGCTCCATAATTGGAAAAACAAAACAAACCTAGGTGGGACTTCCCATTTGTATGCAATTTACAGATTCAATGCAATTCCAATACAAATTACAGTGGTGTTCTTCAATGAAATGGAACCAAACTGGTTCAAATTCACATGGGATCACAAAAACCTCTAGTAGCGATAGTTCTGAATAAAAGGTGTGGTGGAGAAAGGAGGTATTACACTCCCAGACATCAAACAATATTACAAAGCTGTTATAATGAAATCTTTATTGGAACATAAACAGACACAGAGAACAATGAGGAACTAACCTATGACACAGGAGCAAATAATATATATTGGAAAAAGAATTGCCTCTTCCATAAATGGTGCTGGGGAAACTGGATTGCAACATGCAAAAGAATGGAACTAGACCACTACCTCACAGTACACACAAACCAACTCAAGTGGATGAAAGACTTGCATGTGAAACCTGGCACCATAGAATACACAGAAGGGAACGCAGTCAAACACTCCATGACACAATCCTCAGGAACGTCTTTAAGGATTCTTCTCCAGAAGCAAAGAAGACAAAGGAGAATGTAAAATGTAAACAGTTGGAGCTCCATAAACATAAAAATCTTCAGAACAGCAAGAAACAATAATCAAAACAAAGAGACACCCCGCTGAATGGGAGAAAATATTTGCAAACCATATGACAGATGAGGGACTGATATCAAAGATCTACAAAGAGCTTTCACAACTCAAAAAAACAAAAATCCAGTCCAAAAAATGGGCAGAAGTTAAAGGACGCTTCTCGAAAGAAGAAATGCAAATGGCCAACAGGCAGAGAAAAAAGGTTCAGCATCACTAGTATCAAGGAAATGCAAATCAAAACCACAGAGATGCCACCTCACACCAGTAAGAATGCTCCACATTAAAAAAAAAAAAACCTGCAAACAACAAATGCTGGAGGAGCAGTGGAGAAAAGGGAGTCTCCTACCCTGCTGTTGGAAAGGCAAAATGGTCCAGCCACTATGGACGGCTGTGTGGAGGTTCCTCAGAACACTGAAAATGGGTCTACATATGATCCAGTGACAGTGAGTCCACTCCGAGGAATCTACCCAAGGGACAAAAAAAAAAAAAAAAAAACTCAGGAAACCTGAACTCCTTTGTTTACTGGAGAACTATTTTCAATAGCCATGACATGGAAACAACTCAAATGTCACAAAACAGATGAATGGATCAAAATGATGTGGTGTAGATACACAAGACAATATTACTCAGCAATGAAAACAGACAAATTCATGCCACTTGTGGTAATATGGATGGAGCTGTAAGGTATTATGCTGGCCACAATAAATCAGGAGAAGAAATATCAGATGGGAAATACAGAGAATCTGAACAAAATTAAAGAAAAAGACAACCCTAGCAGGCTGACCAAGAGCTGAGGATCCAGCAGGGAGAGGGATGGATGGGGCTAAACAGAGGGGAGGGAAGAGCACAATAGATTGTGGTGATGGGTCACAGCTGCTATGGTGGTGGGAACATTATGGGGACCACCCCTGGGGGAGATAGCAGTAACTAGACAAAAATGAACAAGGATGTAAGAAAAGAAGAAAAAAAGAGATGGTTTTGAAGGACAGTAAAGACCCTAAAACAACATAAATAAATAAATGCTCTTAAAGGGGAGTCTCATCCTGAAAAAACACTGCTGGCATTGCAGAGGCATCCCCTCCTCACCAGATCTAGAATAGATTTCCAGGAACTTTCTCTGGTAGGTGCAGCAATTAAGCCTGCTGTGTTAGAGAAACAGTTAGAGAAAATGCTATTTTTAAAGACTGATTTATTTTTATACAAGATCCGGGGTGCAGGCCAGAGGCGCTGCAGGGTGAAAAGATTCACCAGAGAGAGAGTGAGGAGCAGAACTGGCAGATGGACCAAAATACACTGCTGGAGGGGAGCAGCAGGAAATAGGAGAGGTCTGCCGTGTCATGTGGGTATCTCGGAAGATCCTCCTGTTCTGATCCCTACTCTGTCTCTGGTGAATCCTCTCACTCTCCCACACATCTGGCCTGCACCCCAGTTTTCTATGCATTTAAAAAAAAAAGCTTTAAAAAAGGGCCTCCCCTAGTGGGACAGCAGCTGAGTGCTGGGCTGCGAAGCTGCCCGCAGCCTCTGCAGCGCCAGTTTGATCCCTGGCCCCCGGTGAGGGTCCCACATGGTGCAACAGACCTCTCCTGCCATGCTCACTGCTTCCCTCAGCAGTGTATTTTGTCAGTCTGCCTGTTCTGTTTCCCGCTCTGGCTCTGGTGAATTCTCTCAACCTCCCATGCTTCTGACTGTGCCCCAGTGCTTGCATAAATAAATAGCTTTAAAAAAATCTTTAAAAAAGACACATAAAGGGGGTTTTCTTCAAAATATCCAGTTCCCATGACTCATTGTGGTTTACTTAATCCTTGAAATAGGAGGGATCCTTTTAGCACCATCTATACAGAAAAGATCTCAAGATATTAGAATAGAACCATTCAGTGTCAAAGTTGCTCCCCATTTAGAAAGTTTCCTTCCCTGTTAGTGACAGCGCCCAGCTGACCCTGCTGAAAGGTTTGTTGGGTGTGTCCTTTAGTAACACAGAGAGGGCCACTGCTTTCACTGCATGGAGCCAGTTAATAATAACCCATTTAAAAAACACTGTAGCCAGCGTGTGGCAGGCTGTGTGGCTCCTGGTCACTCAAGACTCAGGGAAGACTGGATTCTCTTCAAGGGAGAGTGCAAAGTTGCCTCCTGAGGCAATGTTCAGGGGTCCAAGATCCCTCTTCCAGACTCTGAAGGACCTCGTCAGCTGCACAACAGGGAAGCAGCGCTGCAGCCCTCACATGTGGGCCCAAGACCAGCAGGGGCAACATCTCAGACCCCTTGTGAGAAATGCAGAGCCACAGGCACCAGCAATCCCCTCGGTCAGAACTTGTGCCCCTAGGAGACTTTGACACGACTCTGCCCTCATGTCTGCTGGACCTGGTGTGGGGAGGGGGTGTCAGCCCCAGAGAGGATTACAACATGTAAACTTATAATTCCCCAAAATATATTCACAGAAATTAAACACACAAATCAGTGGAACACAGCGGGGAGCCCGGCAAACCCAACCCAGGGTTGATCAGTGCAGCAGGGAGGCACTGGGAGCAAACACGGGGGACGCGCTTTCCATCAGGGGTGCTGGCCACTCAAGGGTTCACGCTCAGGAACTACCTGAACCCCATGTTCCTCCAGGACCCAAAATGACCCGCGCAGAGCTCTGCCCCCCAGCTGCCCCGCCCCGGGTTCCCTGACTGGCCCGCTCTGCACCAGCCACCGGCAGCGACTTGTCCTCACCTCCCTCTTGCTCCGGGTGGTTCCTGAAGAAAATGGGCTCCCGCAGGCAAGAGCTTCACCCCGAGTCTGCAGCAGCGAGTGCCAAGGAGACTCCAGCAGCGGGGGAGGCGAGAGCGGGCACAGGGCCAGGGCTGCAGGGGCGGGTGCCGGGGCGGGCCCAGGGCCGGGCCAGCGGGAGAGCCCCTGTTGCTCACGGGGTGGCCCCACCCGTCCTGCTGCACTGAACCTCAGGAAATCAAACTAAACGGAGGGAAACACCCCGCATCTCCCACGACACCATTAACGTAGAATTTCCACAGCATTTAAACAGCAAGTTGTGACCCCGAGACTGAAAACACGCGAGGATTGTTCACCCGCGACCACGCAGGCCCAAAACCCGCTGCCCCCCACAGGGAGAGACGGGGCATTCCGCTCCCCCATTATTCCCTGCCTCTTCCCGCCTGCGCGCTGCCCTCTGGGTTGCTCCCTCCTTGGTCCGCGGCCCACTGTGCCAGGGCGGGTGCTCCCGGCTCTGCGTTTCCACCACTTCCGCTCCCGCGTAGGCGCTCAGGGACTTGACGTCTATACGCAAGGGCAGTGCGAGGCCAAGGACGGACAGGCTCGTGGGGGAACCAGGCACCAAGACGTGGCGCGCCGCCTGGTGGCTGGATTTGGGAGCCGGTGCTGCCCATGCAGGATAATGGGGGGTGGAGGCCCCAGGACCTGCCAGGGGCGCAGGGGGTATGGAGCCGGGGCCGAGGGTCGGGTCAACCCCGCCAAGGGGAGACGCAGCCGAGAAGAGTGGTGGAGGGGTGAGGGTCATGCGGGGGGGGGGGCTGGAAGCGGGAGTGTGTGAGGTCAGAGCCCTCATGATGGTTTCCTACACTCTTGACATTCATAGTGTTTCTCTCCTGTGTGGGTTCTCTGATGTATGCTAAGGTGTGACTTCCAGGAGAATGTTTTTCTGCACTGTTGATATTCATAGGGCTTCTCTCCTGCATGGGTCCTCTGATGGACAGTGAGGGTTGACTTACAGTAAAAAGATTTCCTACAGAGGAAGAGGTGGATCAACATGGTGGTGAGGAAATCCTGCGAGTAAGATCTCCCATTAAAAAAAAGTTAATAGGGAGGAAAAGTGTCAGGTCCCAGTGAGAACTGGGACACGGAAGATAAATGTATGATTCCAGCAAACTACCTGAAGAAGAAAGTTGCCATAAAAGAGGACTATAAGGGAGGAATGCTCAGAACCCTGCTCCCCTCCCCCACACACAAAGTCAGCACTCTCCGACCAACAGAAAGGAGGAAAAAACAAACTAAAACGACCAACAAGAACAAACCATGCATCAAGCGGGACTGTGAATGGAAAGCAACTATTTCAGCCACCACACCCCGTGAACTAGAGCTGTGGAGAACCCTGCAGGATTCGCCACGGAGGTGAGCGAAAGGCTCCAGGTGCCATTAGAGAACAACAGAGACCCCCGGAGACCTGCACACAGCCCCGGACTGGCTGGTAAGCTTGCGCATATAAGCGGCATGCTTGAAAAGCAAATGCGGATCACAGGTGTCCAGGTCCCTGCGCCTGCGACCTAGGCTTGCGGGGAGGCATGCAGGGGCCCTCACTGAGGTGAATGTCCCTCACTGAGTAATCAGAAACCAGGTGCCCAGGAACTGGAGCGGGGTGCAAAAGGTGACATTTCTGCGGACACTGAACTGGGCTGCAGCCCACATCCTGGACCTGCGAGCTTTGGAACTGAGCCCCGGGGCACGAAATTTGGGTTGTGGGTTCCCCACAACGGTGGGGCACAAGGCAGACACAGCAAAACAAAGCCGTTGAGGCTTTTCCCACCACTCCCACTCTGTTCCTGTCCCACGGGGTAAAAAAAAAAAAAATCTTCCCAAGGACACTAGGAGAGATCTCTGGTGCCACCTAGCAACCAGAAAAAAATCGCCAACACCCCATAGAACAGGGACCTTTATTCAGAAAATACTGCTTGAAACCAGCAAAAGGCTCCCAGAGGAGCCAGTGGTGAGTTGCAAAGTTTGCCCACGCCAGGCTACTTCTGACCAGCAGTCCAAGCCCAGAGGTGGAGCGGGCACCCACGGATAGGTCAGACCGGACACGCAGAAGAGTGTGCCCGAGCGAGACCGGGCATGCGGGTAGTGTGTCCCACTTCACCATTTTAGAACAGGGACATTTCTACAGTAAAGACTGCCTGAAACCAGCAGAAGGCTCCTGGAGGAGCCAGGAATTTCGCCCATGCCAGGCCCCTTCTGGCCTGCAGTCCGAGCCCAGAGGGGGAGCGGGAACCCACCGCTGGGGCAGACCAGGCACGCAGGGAGTGTGTCCCCACATCGCCATTTTAGAACAGGGACCTTTCTTCAGTAAAGACTGTTTGAAACTGACATATGGCTCCTGGAGGAGCTAGAGGGGAGTGGAGAAATTCACCCAAGATGCCGGCCAGTCCCAAAACACAGTGTGCCAATGCATATGGCAAATTAGAAAACAGACAGTAGGGAGTAGAAGAACCACACGCAACCTAGCAACTCCTCAGGAAAAAAGTGCACCACAAAAATAAAAACACCCCCCAGAGTGCAACGACAGTACCTTGGAAGAACTTCTGAGCCTTCCAGAAAGAGAACTTCAAATTGTCATCATTAAAAAAAAATGACAAAACTTATAAAGGAAAACAATGATAATAGAAAAATAATCAACAATCAGAACAATGAAATTGAGTCCATAAAGAGGGAAGTAAAGGAAATGCAGGAGATCAAATAATAAATGGAGGCACTAAAGAACTCTGGGAAAAAACAATGAAAGCAGAATAGATGAAATGGAAGAAAGAATAAGCACTCTTGAAGACACAGACATAAAAAGAACCAAAAGAGAAAGGAAAGAGAAGTACAAAGGAAAAAGACCAAAGAAAGACTTCAGGAATTATCTGACTCCATGAGGAAAGGGAATGTAAGAGTTATAGGAATCCCAGAAGGAGAGGAGTGAGATGTTGGAACAGAGAAAATATTCCAGGATATAATTGAAGAGAACTTCCCAAACGTGAAGAAGGAGCTGAAAATTGATATACAAGAAGCAAGAAGAACACCAAACTTCCACGACGAAAGGAAGAAAAAAAAAAAAAAACAGCAAGACACATAACAGTAAAGCTCCCAAGAATCCAGGACAAGGGAAAAATAATGAAGCTGACAAGAGGGAAGAAACAGATAACATACAAAGGAAAACCAAACAGTCTGACATCAGACTTATCCGAAGAAACACGACGGGCAAGGAGAGAGTGGAGGGACATAGTCAAAAGACTCCAATAAAACAGATGCTAACCAAAAAAACTTTATCCTGCAAAGCTCTCCTTCCTCTATGAAGAAAGAATAAGGACCTTCCCAAACAAACAGAAACTCTGGAATTTCATTACAACTAAAACCCCACTCCAAAAAATAGTACAAGGAGTCCTAAAACCAGAACCTCAAAGGGACGGATAACAAGGAAATAAGGCCAAAAAAATGTTATTAAAAGAATAAATAAATAAAATCAGAGGAAAGACAAACACAATGGCAAATACAGATGCTAAAATAGAAATGTTAACCCTAAATGTAAATGGACTAAACTCCTCAATAAAAAGACACAGAGTCGCAGGCTGGATTAAGAAACAAAGCCCAACCTTTTGCTGTCTCCAGGAAACACATTTAGATACAAAAGATAAAAATAGACTCAAAGTTAAAGGATGGAAAACAATCCTACAAGCAAATGGACCGAAAAAGAAAGCAGGAACAGCTATACTTATATCAGATAAAATAGATTTCAAACTCAAAAAGGTAAAAAGAGACCCCAACAGTCACTACATTATGATAAAGGGGACAATACTTCAAGAAGAAATAACACTCATTAACATATATTTACCAAACGAAGGAGCACCAAAATATATCAGACAACTATTGACATCTCTGAAAACAGACATCAGAGAAAACACATACGTAGTGGGAGACTTCAACACACCACTAACAACAATGGATAGATCAACGAGACAAAAATAAGTAAAGACACTAAAGCTCTAAATAAGGACTTAGAGTGCTTGGGCTTAACAGACATCTATAGAACACTAAACCCAAAAAAAAGGAGTACACATTTTTCTCAAGCACACATGGATCATTCTCCAGGATCGATCACATATTGGGACACAAGACAAACATCAACAGATACACCAAGATTGAAATCATACCAACCATCTTTTCTGACCATGAAGGCATCAAGCTAGAAATAAAACATAAAAGGAAGGTAAGGAACACTCCTACCTCATGGAGATTGAAAACCACACTGCTGGAAGACCAGTGGAATAACAAGGAGAGCAAAGAAGTAATTAAAAAATTCTTGGAATTAAATGACAAGGAGGACACCAATATCCTAAATGTATGGGATGCAGCAAAAGCAGTAATAAGAGGAAAATATATAGCAATAGAGGCTCACATCAAGAAAAAAAGAAAGACCCCTTCCAGTGTCATCCATGTTGCTGCAAATTGCATGTGCTTAACTTTTTTGAATGCCGAATAATATTCCATGGTATATATGGACCACATCTTCTTGATCCAGGCATCTATTTTTGGGCATTTGGGCTGTTTCCAAAGCTTAGCTATTTTAAATAGTGCTGCTATAAACATAGGGGTGCAGGTCACTCATAGCAGGAATCTAGAAAACTTAAATAAGGGACCAGGAAAATGAATAACTATAAGAAAGTGAAAATCAAAATCAACAAAAAACTATGAACCAGAGACACTTTTTTGGGGGTGGGGGGCGTAAAGGGAGGGATTGGGGTTAGAATGGGGGGTTGCAAATCTATAAAAAATAAAATTTATTATTCAAAAAAAAAAGAAAAAAAAAGAAACAAGAAAGAACTCAAAGATACAACCTAATCTCGAAGCTCAAAGAACAAGAAAAAGAACCACAAAAAAAAAAAACAGTAGAAGAAAAGAAATAATAAAAACCAAAGCAGAAATAAATGAAATTTAAACAAACAAACAAACAAACAAACAAACAAAAAATTCCAAAAAATCAATGAAACCAAGAGCTGGTTCTTTGAAAAAATCAATAAAATAGACAAAACCCTAACCAGGCTCAGAAAGGAAAAAAAGGGAGAAAGCACAAATAAACAGGATCATCAATGAAAGAGGATAAATCACAACAGACACAGCAGAAATCAAAAGAATTATCAGTAACTACTATGAACAGTTATATGGAAACAAGTTCAACAATCTAGAGGAGATGGACAAATTCCTACAACTCTGCAATCATCCAGAGCTAGATAAAGAAGAAATAGAACACCAAAACAGACCAGTTACAAGCAGCAAAATTGAAATGGTAATCAAAAACATACCCAAAAACAAAAGCCCAGGACCTGATGGATTTACACATGAATTCTACCAAATATTCAGAGATGAATTAGTGCCTATCCTTCACAAACTCTTCCAAAAAATTGAGAAGGAAGGGACAATACCAAACACGTTCTATGAAGCCAACATTACATTAATACCAAAACTGAACAAGGACAACACAAAAAAGGAAAACTACAGGCCAATCTCCCTAATGAACACTGATGCAAAAATCCTCAGTAAAATCTTAGCTATCAGAATCCAACAATGTATCCATAAGATAATTCACTACGACCAAGTAGGATTCATGCCAGCAACACAAGGATGGTTCAACATCCAAAAATTAATCAACGTTATCCAACACATCAACAAAAAGAAATATAAAAACCATAAGATAATATCAATAGATGCTGAGAAAGCTTTTGAGAAAGTGCAACACCCATTCATGATAAAAGCCCTTGAAATTCTTGGGATACAAGGAACATACCTCAACATCATAAAGGCCATATATGACAAGCCAACAGCCAGTATCATTATCGATGATGAAAAGCTGAAAGCATTTCCATTAAGATCTAGAACAAGACAAGGATGTCCACTCTCCCCACTGCTTTTCAATATAATACTGGAAGTCCTAGCCAGAGCAATAAAACAAGAGAAAGACATACAAGGAATCCAAATAGGAAAAGAAGAAGTCAAACTACCACTATTTGCAGATGATATGATAATATACATAGAGAACCCTAAAAAATCCACAGAAAAACTAATTCAACTCATCAATCAGTTCAGTAAAATGGCAGGATACAAAATCAACACACAAAAGTCAGTAACCTTCCTATACACAAACAATAAATCTGAAGAAGAAGAAATCCAAAAAAAAAAAATCCCTTTTATTATCGAAAAAAAAAATAAATAAATACTTGGGAATAAACCTAACAAAAGAGGTAAAGGACCTATACAAAGAAAACTATAAAACACTGTTAAAATAAATAGAAGAAGACACAAAGAAATGGAAAGACATCCCCTGCTCATGGATTGGAAGAATAAACATTATTAAAATGGTCATCCTACCAAAAGCAATATACAGATTCAATGCTATTCCAATCAAAATATCAATGTCATTCTTAAAAAAAAATAGAACAATTATTGATGAAATTCATATGGAATCACCACAAACCCCGAATAGCCAAAGCTCTCCTGAAAAAAAAAAAAAAATGAAGGGAATGGAGGCATCACACTCCCAAACTTCAAACTGTACTACAAAGCCATAATCATCAAAACTGCATGGTATTGGAACAAGAATAGACACACAGACCAATGGAATCAAATAGAAAATCCAGAAATAAACCCACCGATTTATGCTCAACTAATCTTTGACAAAGGAGCGAAGACTATGCATTGGAGCAAAGAAAGCTTGTTCAACAAATGGTGCTGGGAAAACTGGGTCGCTACATGCAAAAGAATGAAGCTTGACCACTACCTCACACCATACACAAAACATAAGACCTGAAACCATAAAATACATAGAAGGAAATATAGGCGAACCACTACGTGATATGCACATCAAAGACATCTTTACAGACACTTCTCCCAAAGCAGTGATAGTGAAGGCAAAGATAAACAGCTGGGACTACATCAAATTAAAGAGCTTCTGCACAGCAAAAGAGACAATAACAAAAACAAAGAGAAACCCCACCAACTGGGAGAACATTTTTGCACACAACACTAATGATAAAGGACTGATGACAAAAATCTGCAAAGAGCTGATGAGACTCAACAACAACAAAGAAAATAATCCAGTAAAAAAATGGGCAGAAGAGCTAAAAAGAAATTCTCTGAAGAGGAAATGCAAATGGCCAACAGGCATATGAAAAAATGTTCAACATCCCTTGTAATCAGGGAAATGCAAATCAAAACTACCATGAGATACCATCTTACACCAGTAAGAATGGCACATATTAAAAAACTAGCAACAACAAATGTTGGTGAGGGTGTGGAGAAAAAGGAACTCTTCTGCACTATTGGTGGGAGTGCAAACTGGTCCAACCACTATGGAGAGCTGTGTGGAGATTTCCGGATCTACTAAACATAGAGCTTCTATATTATCCAGCAATTCCTCTCCTAGGTATTTACCCAAAGGACACAGAAACATCAATTCCAAAGAGCACCTGCACCCCTATGTTTATAGCAGCACTATTTGCAATAGCTAAGCTTTGGAAACAACCCAAATGCCCAAGAATAGATGACTGGATCAAGAAGATGTGGTACATATATACCATGGAATTTTACTCAGCATTCAAAAAAGATCAACACATGCAATTTGCAGCAACATGGATGGCACTGGAAGGGATCATGCTCAGCGAAATAAGCCAGACAGAAAAAGAAATATTCCAGATGGTCTCACTCATAGCAGGAATCTAGAAAACTTAAATAAGGGACCAGGAAAATGAATAACTATAAGAAAGTGAAAATCAAAATCAACAAAAAACTATGAACCAGAGACACTCTATGGGGGGTAGGGGGCGGGAGGGGAGAGATTGGGGTTAAAATAAGGGGGTTGCCATTGTATGGGTGATATAAAAATAAAATTTATTATTAAAAAATAAATAAATAAAAGTCACTCCTTATACATACATTAAAAAAAAACCTCTAAATGAGTCTTCTCCTTCGATAAGAAGAAATAAGAAATTAAAAAACCTCTAAATGAGTCTTCTCCTTCGATAAGAAGAAATATGAAACTAATGTGACTTGCAGTGAATCACTCATGGTAAAGATCCCTTCTCACAGACACTTACTGGATTTGTTCAAGGAAAAATAGAAAATGCATCAACAGGAATCTGACCAGGGAATGACGTCATATCCCAAGTGGATGGGGACTGTGATCTCATGTTTATTTTTTAAGATTTATTTATTTATACAAGAACTGGGGTATAGTCAGATGTGCGGGAGGGTGAGAGAATTCACCAGACACAGAGTAGGGAGCAGAACAGGCAGATGGACTGAAGACACTGCTGAGGAGAGCAATGGGAGACCTGAGAGGTCTTCCACACCATGTGGGTTTCTCCATGGCCGTCCGGGAATCAAGCCCGCACTGCAGAGTCTGTGCACAGCTTCAGAGCATGACACTAAACCTGCTGTGCCACCATGGAGGCCGTGTGCTCTCATGCTATCACTGAAATGAATATTACTTTGAGTGATTTTCTAGCGCAGGTTTCATTCTGAAATTTGAATGGACGAGTCATGTCTTGTGATTAACTACATTTTATTATCATAAATAGTTTCATGGACAAAACGTGCTCATCGGTCAGGAGAGTTTGGAGACACAGTGAACTGCTCCGGAGAGGAGCAACGTCACCCCCAGCTTACGTTCCCATTGTTAGGGGAACAATATGAACTCACCTCCGTATGTGCAGTGCAGGATGTAGGATTGTAAAAAAATTGCAACTACGCCGGCTTTAGTTTGCATAACGTTTTACATAATAAAAAAATAGCATCGTTCCCAAGTGGAAGAAAAGTGAACTTAAGTGTAATCTACAAGAAGGTGGAGAAGTGAGACCATCCGGTATTTTTCTTTTTCTTTTTGGCTTATTTCGCTGAGTATGATCCCTTTCCAGGGCCATCCATGTTGCTGCAAATTGCATGTGTTTATTTTTTTTGAATGCTGAGTAATATTCCATGGTGTGTATGTAACTCATAGCAGGGAAATTTAAATAAGGGACCAGGAAAATGAATAACTATAAGAAAGTGAAAATCAAAATCAACAAACAACTATGAACCAGAGACACTCCATGGGTGGTGGGGGGCGGGGAGGGAAGGGATTGGGGTCAAAATAAGGGTATTGCAATTGTATGGGGAATATAAAAATAAAATTCATTTAAAAAAATTTTACTTTTCTGTTTTCCCCCAACTTAGATTAAAACATCCTTATAAGTAAAAAAAAAAAAAAAAAAAGAAAAAGAAAAAAGAAGGTGGAGAAGACCTGGTAGAGGATCAAGATACAATCTGGAGGGGCCTCCCCAGTGGCGCAGTAGTTGAGCGCTGGGTTGCGAGGCTGCCTGTGGCCTCTGCAGCGCAAGTTCAATCCCCGACTGCTCCCCGGCCACCGGAGGAGGGTCCCACATGGCGCGCAGACCTCTCCTGCCGCCCGCTGCTCCCCTCAGCAGTGTACTTCGGTCCTTCTGCCTGCTCTGCTCCCCTCTCTGGCTCTGGTGAATTCTCTCTCCATCCCGCGCTTCTGACTGTACCCAGTGTTTGTACAAATAAATGAATAAATCTTAAAAAAAAAAAAAGATACAATCTGGAAAAGTAAGGGAACCTAAAAATCAAAACAATGACAAGTTACAAATTATAAGCTTTTACGTAGAAATGTAGTTCTACAAAGATAATTCATACAACTTTATTTTGAAAACACCACATCAAGGGGTGCAGTCACATTGGCATCCAAACAGGCATCACAGAAATTAACATTCCAACCATTCCAGGTTTCACTCATAGATTCCTACTAACCAAGGAAGCGTCCATCCTTCCACCTCTGGTAGAGTCAAGTGTGGTTTCCTTTGTCCTTTGAGCAGAAACTGGAACTTCTCCTAGAGGAAGATACACCATGAGGAATCGTGAGGGACAGGGGGCTTCACTCTCTGTCTCCCCTGCCATCAACGAGGACAAGGCCCTCGGTGGAGACACACACTGGCTGAGGGACCCGAGCCCCAGGACTGTGGTCCCCTGGCCATGTGGTCCTGAGGACAGACCCCTTTACCACTGTTCACGCTATGTAAATGGTGGTGAATGCGAGTTCTAGAATATTCTCTCTACACCAAACAAGATTTTTAACCACAAGCTGGATTCAGTTTATGAACATCACACAGGGAGGGCTTGGGGTAAGGGTTGCAGCAATTTAGGAAACAGGAGTATAGTGAGGATTATGAGAATATAAATTTGTGACAAGGGAATAATCCTAATGCAAGAAACCTATACTTATATAGATTTACATGATGACTTATATAGATGACATGATGACTATACTTATATAGTCTTAGGTGATGACATGTAAGACTTAGAGGGGAAAAGCTGAATTAATGTGGTGTTGTAATTGTAGATTGTGATATCTCACATCTTGGAGAATTGGCCCTTCATCAATCTCCCCACAGCCGACTTCATGGCTTGGTTCCTCAGACTGTATATGACGGGATTAAAGGTGGGGGGCACCATCGTGTAGAACATAGAAATGACCAGGTCAGACATGGACGGGGTCCCTGAGGTTGGCTTTAGATAAGCAAAGCATGCAGTGAAGAAATACAGCACAACAACCAGCAGGTGGGGAAGACAGGTGGAGTAGACTTTGGCCTTCCATTCTGTGGATGGGATCTTCCTGACAGCAGAGAAGATGTGGACATAGGAAATTACAATGAAAATAAAAGAACAGATACCCAAAAACACACTAATGAGAATGGCAACAAGTTTGTTCATCAAATTTCCTGAGCAGGAAATAGCCAGTAACTGGGGGATGTCACAGAAGAACTGGTGGACCACGTTGGACCCACAGTAGGACAAGGAGAAGGTTCCAGCTGTGTTCATCACAGCATAGAGACCCCCACCCAGCCAGGACACAGCTGTCAGCTGCAGACACCTGTCCCTGCTCATGATGACCTCATAGTGCAGGGGTTGGCAGATGGCAGCATAGCGGTCAAGACTCATCACAGTGAGCAGGGTCATTTCTGCACCTGCTGAAATAACCATCATGAAGACCTGGACGACACAGCCCAGTAAGGAGATGGAGCTTCTGTGCCTCAGAGAGTTGGCAATGGACTTGGGGACCGTGGCTGAGATGAGGCAGAGGTCCGTGAAGGACAGACTCCTCAGGAAGAAGTACATGGGGGTGTGGAGGTGCCGGTCCAGGGTGGTGATGAGGACAATGAGCCCGTTCCCCAGCAGGGCACACAGGTAGATCAGGGAGAAGAACAGCGGGTGCAGGAAGCCCATGGTCCCCTGGGTGGGGAAGCCCAGGAGGACGAATTCTGTCACGGACGTGAGATTGGTCACTCCTGGACCCGTCATCTGTTTAAATAAAAAAAAGTGGAAGAAAACATTGTCATTCTTCTAATATTGAACACAAAATGGGTTATCAACATATAAGAAACACACAATCTATTTATGATTTATCATTATCTAAGCAAATTCATATTGTTCTCATGTGAATGCACTATTGATGTATTGTAAAACATGTCTGTAAATTTGAGAAGAAATGAAAATTTTAAATGACCTTGATAAAACCTGAATATCAGGTCTCTTAGTGAACTGAATTGACAGACTATCCGTGCCCGGTCATTCCCAGGCCCACCGCTCCTGCTCCTGCCCAGGCCCCAGCCTCCCCGCCCAGCACACTTCCCAGAGGTTGTCCAGGGCACAGTCCCAGAGGACATGTGACCATGCCCAGCCCCTCCCCACCCTGGAGGGCCTGTCCCTGCTCCTCCAGCACAGCCCTGGTCTGGGAGGCCCCACAGGGTTGGGTGTGCAGGGAGATGGGACGTGCAGGTTCCCGTTTTCCTCTTCTCCAGGACCCAACACTGTCCTGGAACTGAATGATCTGGGCTCGGCGTCCCTGTGTGGCGTGTCCTGATGCCTCCTCTGTCAGATTCCTGCCCCTGTGGCCCCACTGCTGCCTCCTGGTCCATCTCCTCGTCTCCTTATCTCCCTGCCCCTGACTCCCCAAATCTGAGGACCCAGATACCTCGTTTCCCGCAGAGTCTCCCACTGGTCACCCCCATTTGTCCCTCCTGCAGGATGGGCTCGTCCACCCCGAGTCCCTCCTGGCCCCTCTGTCCTCCTCAGACTCAGACACATCTGTGCAGGTAGGAGGCCGCACCGGTGCTGAGCTGGACGGTCGTGCATGTGGCTGTCCCTGCCGGTCCCAGGGCCCCGGGTCCCCCGGGTGTGGGTTTGTTCCTCACTCCAGGCCCGTGCTTGAGTGGGGACGTCTGGACACGGGGTAGCCCTGCCCTCTCTCCTCATCCCCAATCTCACCCTCTCCCTCCCTCTGTGGGGTGACGGAGGGGCAGGCCCTGGGGAGTAAGATTTTTAGGAGGATATAGTAATGTAAAATTATGGCCACACATTGGTGGGAATAATTCCAGAAATTTCATGAAAACATGAAAATAAATCAGGGTACGTGGTGGTGAAAAATGTTGACATCTGTCGCGTGACCTTAAATACATATTTAAAATGGATGCAATAACGTGACATATCTCCTCCAGGCCCTGTTTAAATACTGTGACTCATTTTACAATTACACTGACAATCCCTGATTGTGGAGTTGGGGAAAAATCCCAAGTTCACGTCCAAAAATAGACAGATGTCAGCACCACCATCATGTTAGTGCCAGAGCCATGAAGACGTCAACATGTCCCTGACAAGTTATTGAATTTCTTCCTGACTCATATCTGTCATCATGTTCAGGAGAAAAGGCATAACATTCTGAATTGAACAATAAATGTAATTTTTTTATTTCCCTCTGGAATGTCTTCATCACCATCCAATTCTATTGATTGCTGAGATTTTATTCAGCGCCCAGAACCCACGGAGTGTGCCAATGCTCATCCCAGGTGTGCAGCAGAAATCGTCACGTCTCCCACAAGTCACAATCTCCTAATATGCTCAGTGTGTTAAAAGTCAATATATTTGAACATCTTAAATTACAAGAGAAAATGTTTTCTCTCCCTGAGCCTCACCCAGGCTGACAGGGCAGTGGAACATGACGACTTGGACCCCGTAAGCATTAGTTGTCACAATTTACAGAGTGAATAGTTTAACTACGGCACATTCTCCAGTCTAAAATGAAGCTTGACATCAAAAATTTTCAGTCTGAGTGGGTTCTCCCTTGCAAACGGCTGGGGGCAGATACCTGCAGTCTGGGGGGGATGTTCCCACTGCCGTGTCGAGTCTCTGTCCTGAGGTTGTCCCCATGGTGGGACAGAGGGCTTCCCGGCCTCTCACTCCATGGTCGGGGCTCGTGGGGAGCCTCTGAGCACTCACAGGATGTCACACCCCGTCCTGCGCCGCCTCATGGACAGAGCAAGGCCTCAGGGCTGGGCTATTTGAGCTCTGGAGCTGGTATCCGCATGTTGGACACTGTCCAAGATCCATCCTTCAAGTGACTTTACTCCAGAGGGAAAAACGCCCTTGTTCAGGTCACTGTCTTAATTGGCATTGTCCTGTGGTACATCCCAGTGATCATTAGTGCCTTGAGTGTGTCAGAGGCGATTTCCTTAGTTTTTACCCCTGTGAAGACAGGGCCTGGTCCCCCCGCGTCCCATCACCCCCCTGACCTCCACAGGGACCGGGTGGCCCCATGGTCAGAGCCAGGATGAGCCCGTCCACAGGGAGCAGGAAAGTCGCCGCCACCCCCGTGTGCCCTCCTGGGCCTAGCAGGTGTTGTAAGATGTGCTGGTGGGGGCGGGAGGGGCTGAGTGGGGGACAGGGTGAGCAGGACTATGAGCAGACACCCCGGACCAGGTGGAGACGGGGGAGAGGCTGAATCCCCTGAAGTGCGAGTGTGGGAGCTACAGCTAGTCTCCCTGTCCTGACGCTCCCGCTGGCCCCTCTAGTGCCTGAAAGTCTGACTTGCTGCTGACCTCATGTAAACATCGCCTTTACGTGGACAGTCCTGCCCGGATGAGCGTGGGGTGGACACGGCCGGGCCGGGGTCCTATGGGGGCCGGGGGTCTGGGTCTGCCTGTGCCACCCAGGCCTCCACCTCGGCCGCCCGAACCCGACTAGCAGCAAGGGGATCGTGGTCAGCTGCTGGGAGGGGAGGACAGGACTCAGGGGACACTGAGGGACCTGCATGCTAGGAGCCTCCTCCACGCGAGCAGCTGGCAGGAGGTCCCTCTCTGTCATCAGAGCCAACCTGACAGTGGTCAGCGGAGAGCTGTCCACGCCCAGGGGAGCTGTGTGGCCCCTGATGCTGGGGGAGGGACACAAAGTGACCGAAGTCTGTTTCTTCCCCTGACGGGAAGTGACCCCTTCATGTGAGGTACTGGTTGGGCCTTTGGGACAGGAGGACACACAGGACAGTCCCAGAACTCCCCAAAGCTCTCTGCGAGGCGGAGGGGCCCCGAGGGCAGTAGGTGGGGTCAGGCAGTATCTGCCTGGAGCCCGGGACTGGCTGAGTCCGGGATGAGGGATCAAGTGCTGCCCAGCAGTGACGGACCATGACCGCAGACGGGAGGCCACCTGACACTTCACCCAACTCTGGGGATCCCCGTGGGTACCGTTTAGGGGGACAGACACCACACCTCGTCTGCTTGCCCATGTGCCCACATGTCCTCCAGCCTGGGCCTTGCAGATGACACATGCCTACCCCGGGGGATCCTGCCTCTGGGCACTGGGACCACCGATGCTCTGGATGCCCTAGACCACCCGGGAGACGACACCCAATTCTTCCTGCTCTGCCTGCGTGGTAGGGGCAAGCGGGGTCAGCACCGGGCAGGGAGTCCTTTAGGCCTCAGGGAGAATGTCGTGGGGGGCTGCAGGGGCTGGGGTGCTGCTCATGCGGGTTGTGGGGGATCCTGCATTCCCACTTAAACTCTTCTGGTTGAAACTCCTCAGCCAATGTAGAGAATGGTTAGTCCTTCCTGCTCACCCCGGCTGAGAAAAGCTTCTCAGCCCAAGAGCACATTCCCCACATTTAATCTCTCCGGACACAGACTCGACTCTGTCCACCATGTGGACCCCGGTGTCCAGCACACACTGACGTGATGGAATGTGTGGTATGAGTGTGAGGAGCTGAAGCATCGTCATCGGCAGCTCTCATTGGTCCCAGGAAGCAGCAGGACAGAGTCCACCCAGCTTATTAGATGTTAATGCTGAATAATGACACGATCACACCCTGGACTCTGCTGTCCCCGCAGGATGAGCCCATCCTAGGATGGGAACAAACACATTCGTGTGGGGGTCAGGATGAGCCAGCGAGCTCGGAGCAGGGTCTGGAGCCAGAATCCACCTGCCCGCGACTCTGCAGGCACTGGCGCGTCCTCCGTAGAGACTGTCCACCTAGGCCTTGGCCGGGGTCTCGACTGGGGTGCTGCTCCCTGTTGTGGTGGGGACACACATGTGTGGATGGACACTCACCCTTGTCAGGAGTGTGGGGTGCACGTGGCTTCTCCCCACGCAGGGCCTGTGCTCACAGCGGTTTCTGAGGCCCAGCAGCACTCTAGTGTGGGGGGGACTTGTTTATTATCCTTGGGGTTCCCAGTCCTTGAATAGTGGAGGCAGAAGGGTGTTCACTAGGGTGTTCTGTGGAGTGTGAGGGGGACACTGCACACACAGAGGGGCAGCAATGGAGCCCCAAAACAGACAGCAAAGACGTGACAATGGCAATTATTAGCTTGACCCCATGTCACCCCAATCGGGAGGTCAAATCCTCTTCTCAACAGAGTCTAGAGGCTTCGCTCAAAGCCAAGACAGAAAGTGTGTAAAGGCCGTGGCCCGAGAGTGATGGAGGCCCAGAGGGGAGACACCTGCCATCAGGGTCTTTCATGAAAAGATGAGTAACTTGGGGTACTTCCCCACACAGATTTTGTTCTGAAATCTCAATGGACTCGGTCTGGTCATTAACATGCATGTTTTAAGAGAAATATTGTCTGGACTGAGTCTGTTATGATCCGTCAGGTGTGTTTGGAGACACTGTGTCCTGCTGCAGAGAGGACGTGTGAGGGAGGAGCCTCCCCCAGCTCATGTTCTCAGGGTGAGTGAGCAGCCGTGAGGCCCTAGCGTTCACAGAACAGAAGCTGCCGGAGAATAAAAATTTACAAATATTTCCATGCTTCACTTTACATGATGTAGAAAGTGACATAATCCCCAACGTACCAGAAAGTGGAAAAGAAGACCTGGTGCAGGAGCAAGCAACCTTGTGAAACTGTAAAATGGGAACCCCTAAAAATACAACAACAAATGTATTAAGCATTATAATATTTAAAGGATGAAACGTAGTTCTTCAAAAATAATTCACAAAAAAAATACCACAGCCTGAAGGTGTTGTAACCAGATCAGACCTTGTATAAATGAACATCAACCACAGGTTCAATCACAGATTCAGATTCTTTCACAAACTTCCATCCTTCTCCCGGAGATTCATGTCAAGTGTAATTTCTATTTGACCTTTGAGCAGAAACAGGAATGTCTCTCAGAGGAAGTTGCCCCATCAGGAATCATGGGGGTGGGTGGGGCCCACCAGTTGTCTCCCTCCCTCCACAGGGACGGGTCTCAGGGGAGACACACACAGGCTGTGTGTACCGAGCCCCAGGACTGGGGGGCCCGTGACTGTGTGCTCCCCAGGACAGACACCTTACCACTGCTGGATTTCATGAAAATGTTGGGGATGTGTGAATTCTAGAACATGCTTTCACATACCAGCCGTAACATTTAAAGAACCAGAATTCACATTATGTATGTCACATGGATGGGGTTTTGGAAATGGCTGCATTAGTTTAGGAATTAAAAATTTGAAGAATAGAACAATGTGAAAATTTGTCCAAGAAAATCTGTAATGAAAAGTCTTATTTTTCTTTAATAAGGTGACTGGTAATGGAGGTAAAAACTAAATAAATGAGGGGTCCATAAATGTAGATGGTGCAATTAATGCAAACAATGATTTCTCACATGCTGGTGTACTGGCCCTTTATCAGTCATGGGAGTGCTCAGAGGCATCCCCATGAGCCCCGACCATGGAGTAGGTGGTTGGGACACCCTCTGTCCAGCATGGCCACAAACCTCAGGAGAGAGACAGGACACGGCAGCGGAAACTCCCCCCCCCCAAGAGTCAGGTATCTTCCCCAGCTATTTGAAGAGCTGAATCCACTCACACTTGAAATATTTTAGATTTTAAGCTTC
>NW_023601851.1:8510389-8716167 GCF_014898055.3 Talpa occidentalis | reverse complement strand
ATGAAGTATTCATGAACTTTGTACCATCAGAAAGACACTCCGAGCTGCAAAGAATTGGTATGGTATCTTCAAAAATGGGGCCTCCCGGATGGCCCAGCGGGTGAACCCAGCACTGAGGGAAGTTCTGAGTCTACAAACGTCCTAATGTGGCTTGTGTGCCCGAGTCCACATCTGTAGGGGGTTTAAATCTGCTCCAGTATAACTGTAGGTGCAGGTCAGTTAAAAATTTTCCAGTTTTCTTGCCATTGGTCCCTGCTCCTGGTGTGTGCCCTGGTCAACCATTTTCTTCTTTCAGGGGCATCAATGTTGTCCTGCACAGTGTTGTGAGTTTATGGTGGCGGTGAGCCCAGTGTCTTCACTCAGCCTCCGTATTGCCTCTCATGCATAACTCAATTCATTTTGGAGACCATAATTACTTTGTAAACCAAAACAACTAAATACAATAAAAAGACAATAAACCTGAAAAAAACTAGAGATGTTAATAAAAATCATGCGAGGGCCCTACGTGCTTAAAATGCATTCAGCTTTAAATGAGGACTGCACCAGAGATGGTGATTATATAACACTACCTAGTCCAGCACCATTAAGTCAGGGCTAATTAGCACACTTCCTTTTCCAGCTGTGCACTCAAAATTCATTAACATCAAGTGCTGGCACCCACTGTCACCTACAGATTCAAGGTAATAGACCTCATCTCTTCTACAACACGATGGGTTTCCTGAAGGAATTGAATCATTTCCCAGGACTGCCTTGGGCAAAGTGGGACACAATGGGGCTGAATTAGAATGGGGTGAGAAAGGGGAAGCTGGGCTTCAGGTGAAACATCCAGAGCAAGACTTTGATAGACAACTTCATGCTTCCAAGGAAAGCCTGCCCAGGTGGACTCAGGACACCAAACACTCAGTAGATAATGAATGTCCCTCCACCAAAACATCTGTGCTCTCTAGATCTAGTCCCGCCCATTGAGACTCTATTTTTGTGTCTGCATTAGGTTCTGTGACTGACACCACATGGTCACCCTGCTTGCAGTTTTATATACTAAGCAATCACAGCCTTCCATTACATAACACTGATTTTATTGAAGAACATATCTGCCCTGCTTGTTTACATTCTGGACACTGATAAAATAGAATAATGATTTCAGTTGGTATCTTGAGTGAGTCAAATTTATAATTTATCCCAACTTGATATACTCCAAAAAATGAAAGAAGTGGAAGACTGTGGACAGTATGAAATGGCAGCTTAATTGTTAGGAAAATAAACCCAGAGCCAAGAGTTAAAAGTTTACCTACTGAAGTTAAATTTGTTCTCAGAGAGGACGGACATGAAGCATTTGATGCCGAGGAAGACAAGTTCGCTTTGGTGCATAGGGCAGAGAAATAGCCTTTATATGTATACTTAGAACAATTTAAAAAGTTCACGTTATTTCTGTAAAGGGCTCATACAAGTAGTATAGACTTGAGTGGGGTAGTGCAAATCCAGGAATCAGGGGTCCCTGTAAATTCATCTATGACTCACACCTGATGCTTTTGTATGAGGTTCACCAAAGCACTTTGGATTTCAAACCATCTCTGCCTTGTACTCTGGGGTCTGTTTTTCTCTCTTGCATGATACATGCATTTTGATACTGACTGATACTGATCAGTATAGATGGGATGAGTGAATGGGATATAATGCCATTAACAAACATGTATGATTCCTTCTGCAAGCCCAGCACAGCAGGTGCTTAGTACAGGAAACAAAACCTGAAAGACATGGCCTTGCCTTGTACATATTAGAGTCCAGGGAGGGTAAGAGAAATCCTCCCCTGAGATGCAGACAGCAAGCATAAATGTCACCCAGAGCATAGAAATTGTCTACCAGTACAGGTTCTGACCTCAAGTCAGCATCGTTTGTGGTCTTATAGAGTTTTTTTTTTTAAAGATTTATTTATTTATGCATATAAGAGTTGGGGTACAGACCAGCAATGCAGGGGTTGTGGACAGTGAGAGGATCCACCAGAGACAGAGTGAGGGGGGCAATGATCGGGAGGACACAGGGTAGGGAGGGCTGGATGTGGAAAACCACCAGGCTCAGGCAGGTTGCGTTTTGGTCATGGAGGAGCACAGAGGTCCGGATTCATTCCTGAGCACCCCACTGGGTCAGAACCCACACTGTGAGGGGATCCCCAGGAGACCCACGGGCATGGGAAGGTCTGATCACTGCTGTGCTCTGAGTGCTCTGAGCAGAGGATACAATGGAACAAGGTATAAATTCACCGTGGTCCACCCAGGAGCCTCGCCCTGCAACTGTGTCCACCACATCCCGGGTCCCACTGGAGCTGGTCACTGCCTGGGACAGAAGCTGCACAGACTCTCTGAGCACCTTTGTCCTCCCCATGGCTGGAAGCCCCGCCCTGGGGATGCGACAACTGCACCCTCCCCTCTGTCCACGATGGATTAGTGCCCGCCTGGCAGGGTCATTCCTGGCTCCGAGGACCCTGACAGTTGAGAGAGTGGGCAGGGCTGCACCAGCACTTCCCCCCCAGGTCTGCGCTTCCACCTACATTGAATAAGGAGAGAGAGGAACTGACTGACAAGAGCACCGAGACGACCCCCTCTCCCAAAATAGAAGGTTCTAGGCTCTGGTAGGCCCGGGGTGGGGGATATAGGTTTTTCCTCCTATACCAGAGCCTCAGTTTCCAGTATCCCCTCGACTCAGCAGGTAGACACGACCCCTTCACCTGTTGTTGCCAAGCACCCACTGTATGCTAGATGTCAAGGACATGAGCTGAGCTGAGCTCACAGCTCAGAGCACCCTCAGGAGGCATAAGGGACACAGGGAAATTCAACAGATGCTGCAAGAGTTGTGACAGGGAGCTTGAGATGCCACAGTTTTCCCTGGAAGGGGCACCTGACACAGGAGGTCGTCAGAGAGGGGCCACAGGCCTGAGACAGCGGGAGCCGATGGCAAGAATCTCACAATCTTGTCTGGATGCTTGGACTTTAGCCTGAGTGTGGATAGTGGGAGCCACTGAAGAGGTTTTTGAGGCTGTAAATAAATGACATGACACAACAGGTTGTCTTTTGTGAGGGAGCGAGGACCGAGGGAAGGAATACAGAGAGCCCTCGGGAAACATATGGTTCCTCCCTTTCTTCTCCCCAGGAGTCAAAGAAACGGGGACATGAACCAGCCCGCCCAGGACAGCAGTGACATGCCCTTTCTTGCCAGGTACAAATTCAGACCCCAGGCCCAGGTTCAGAAAAAGGACAGTCTACGGATGAGTGAGTCTGCCCCTGCCTTGTCCAGCGGCTGGTGACCAGCCCACAATCGAGGATCGTGGATTTCACAGGCACAGGTGACCAGAGACGTGGCTCTAAATTCATTATCAATTTCCTGTTTTAAAGTTGCATGTTTTGAATTTCCTGAATTAATTCATCTCTTTCATTGCTTTATAAAGCACACTGGCACTATCCTGCAATTATGTCACTTGAGTGCAACATTTTCTCTAGTGGCACATAAAGCAGATGAGAAAAGGATGAACTTACTTAGTTTCAGCCACAGAAAAGTGGAAGAATAGCCGAATATTATACGATCAGAAACTCGTCATCTATTACCTGATAAAATGCCTTTGTCGTTCAATCTGAAACATTCTTTCTTCATCTCTAGACAACAGACCTACTTTGTCTGTTTTAGAATTTATAGAAAATAACACCTTTTTAGAAATTATAGAAAATAAAACCTACTTTTTTATTAACACTCTGTTTTATGAAAGCTCCATAATTGGAAAAACAAAACAAACCTAGGTGGGACTTCCCATTTGTATGCAATTTACAGATTCAATGCAATTCCAATACAAATTACAGTGGTGTTCTTCAATGAAATGGAACCAAACTGGTTCAAATTCACATGGGATCACAAAAACCTCTAGTAGCGATAGTTCTGAATAAAAGGTGTGGTGGAGAAAGGAGGTATTACACTCCCAGACATCAAACAATATTACAAAGCTGTTATAATGAAATCTTTATTGGAACATAAACAGACACAGAGAACAATGAGGAACTAACCTATGACACAGGAGCAAATAATATATATTGGAAAAAGAATTGCCTCTTCCATAAATGGTGCTGGGGAAACTGGATTGCAACATGCAAAAGAATGGAACTAGACCACTACCTCACAGTACACACAAACCAACTCAAGTGGATGAAAGACTTGCATGTGAAACCTGGCACCATAGAATACACAGAAGGGAACGCAGTCAAACACTCCATGACACAATCCTCAGGAACGTCTTTAAGGATTCTTCTCCAGAAGCAAAGAAGACAAAGGAGAATGTAAAATGTAAACAGTTGGAGCTCCATAAACATAAAAATCTTCAGAACAGCAAGAAACAATAATCAAAACAAAGAGACACCCCGCTGAATGGAGAAAAATATTTGCAAACCATATGACAGATGAGGGACTGATATCAAAGATCTACAAAGAGCTTTCACAACTCAAAAAAACAAAAATCCAGTCCAAAAAATGGGCAGAAGTTAAAGGACGCTTCTCGAAAGAAGAAATGCAAATGGCCAACAGGCAGAGAAAAAAGGTTCAGCATCACTAGTATCAAGGAAATGCAAATCAAAACCACAGAGATGCCACCTCACACCAGTAAGAATGCTCCACATTAAAAAAAAAAAACCTGCAAACAACAAATGCTGGAGGAGCAGTGGAGAAAAGGGAGTCTCCTACCCTGCTGTTGGAAAGGCAAAATGGTCCAGCCACTATGGACGGCTGTGTGGAGGTTCCTCAGAACACTGAAAATGGGTCTACATATGATCCAGTGACAGTGAGTCCACTCCGAGGAATCTACCCAAGGGACAAAAAAAAAAAAAAAAAAACTCAGGAAACCTGAACTCCTTTGTTTACTGGAGAACTATTTTCAATAGCCATGACATGGAAACAACTCAAATGTCACAAAACAGATGAATGGATCAAAATGATGTGGTGTAGATACACAAGACAATATTACTCAGCAATGAAAACAGACAAATTCATGCCACTTGTGGTAATATGGATGGAGCTGTAAGGTATTATGCTGGCCACAATAAATCAGGAGAAGAAATATCAGATGGGAAATACAGAGAATCTGAACAAAATTAAAGAAAAAGACAACCCTAGCAGGCTGACCAAGAGCTGAGGATCCAGCAGGGAGAGGGATGGATGGGGCTAAACAGAGGGGAGGGAAGAGCACAATAGATTGTGGTGATGGGTCACAGCTGCTATGGTGGTGGGAACATTATGGGGACCACCCTGGGGAGATAGCAGTAACTAGACAAAAATGAACAAGGATGTAAGAAAAGAAGAAAAAAAAGAGATGGTTTTGAAGGACAGTAAAGACCCTAAAACAACATAAATAAATAAATGCTCTTAAAGGGGAGTCTCATCCTGAAAAAACACTGCTGGCATTGCAGAGGCATCCCCTCCTCACCAGATCTAGAATAGATTTCCAGGAACTTTCTCTCTGTAGGTGCAGCAATTAAGCCTGCTGTGTTAGAGAAACAGTTAGAGAAAATGCTATTTTTAAAGACTGATTTATTTTTATACAAGATCCGGGGTGCAGGCCAGAGGCGCTGCAGGGTGAAAAGATTCACCAGAGAGAGAGTGAGGAGCAGAACTGGCAGATGGACCAAAATACACTGCTGGAGGGGAGCAGCAGGAAATAGGAGAGGTCTGCCGTGTCATGTGGGTATCTCGGAAGATCCTCCTGTTCTGATCCCTACTCTGTCTCTGGTGAATCCTCTCACTCTCCACACATCTGGCCTGCACCCCAGTTTTCTATGCATTTAAAAAAAAAAGCTTTAAAAAAGGGCCTCCCCTAGTGGGACAGCAGCTGAGTGCTGGGCTGCGAAGCTGCCCGCAGCCTCTGCAGCGCCAGTTTGATCCCTGGCCCCGGTGAGGGTCCCACATGGTGCAACAGACCTCTCCTGCCATGCTCACTGCTTCCCTCAGCAGTGTATTTTGTCAGTCTGCCTGTTCTGTTTCCCGCTCTGGCTCTGGTGAATTCTCTCAACCTCCCATGCTTCTGACTGTGCCCCAGTGCTTGCATAAATAAATAGCTTTAAAAAAATCTTAAAAAAAGACACATAAAGGGGGTTTTCTTCAAAATATCCAGTTCCCATGACTCATTGTGGTTTACTTAATCCTTGAAATAGGAGGGATCCTTTTAGCACCATCTATACAGAAAAGATCTCAAGATATTAGAAAAGAACCCTTCAGTGTCAAAGTTGCTCCCCATTTAGAAAGTTTCCTTCCCTGTTAGTGACAGCGCCCAGCTGACCCTGCTGAAAGGTTTGTTGGGTGTGTCCTTTAGTAACACAGAGAGGGCCACTGCTTTCACTGCATGGAGCCAGTTAATAATAACCCATTTAAAAAACACTGTAGCCAGCGTGTGGCAGGCTGTGTGGCTCCTGGTCACTCAAGACTCAGGGAAGACTGGATTCTCTTCAAGGGAGAGTGCAAAGTTGCCTCCTGAGGCAATGTTCAGGGGTCCAAGATCCCTCTTCCAGACTCTGAAGGACCTCGTCAGCTGCACAACAGGGAAGCAGCGCTGCAGCCCTCACATGTGGGCCCAAGACCAGCAGGGGCAACATCTCAGACCCCTTGTGAGAAATGCAGAGCCACAGGCACCAGCAATCCCCTCGGTCAGAACTTGTGCCCCTAGGAGACTTTGACACGACTCTGCCCTCATGTCTGCTGGACCTGGTGTGGGGAGGGGGTGTCAGCCCCAGAGAGGATTACAACATGTAAACTTATAATTCCCCAAAATATATTCACAGAAATTAAACACACAAATCAGTGGAACACAGCGGGGAGCCCGGCAAACCCAACCCAGGGTTGATCAGTGCAGCAGGGAGGCACTGGGAGCAAACACGGGGGACGCGCTTTCCATCAGGGGTGCTGGCCACTCAAGGGTTCACGCTCAGGAACTACCTGAACCTCATGTTCCTCCAGGACCCAAAATGACCCGCGCAGAGCTCTGCCCCCCAGCTGCCCCGCCCCGGGTTCCCTGACTGGCCCGCTCTGCACCAGCCACCGGCAGCGACTTGTCCTCACCTCCCTCTTGCTCCGGGTGGTTCCTGAAGAAAATGGGCTCCCGCAGGCAAGAGCTTCACCCCGAGTCTGCAGCAGCGAGTGCCAAGGAGACTCCAGCAGCGGGGAGGCGAGAGCGGGCACAGGGCCAGGGCTGCAGGGGCGGGTGCCGGGGCGGGCCCAGGGCCGGGCCAGCGGGAGAGCCCCTGTTGCTCACGGGGTGGCCCCACCCGTCCTGCTGCACTGAACCTCAGGAAATCAAACTAAACGGAGGGAAACACCCCGCATCTCCCACGACACCATTAACGTAGAATTTCCACAGCATTTAAACAGCAAGTTGTGACCCCGAGACTGAAAACACGCGAGGATTGTTCACCCGCGACCACGCAGGCCCAAAACCCGCTGCCCCCCACAGGGAGAGACGGGGCATTCCGCTCCCCCATTATTCCCTGCCTCTTCCCGCCTGCGCGCTGCCCTCTGGGTTGCTCCCTCCTTGGTCCGCGGCCCACTGTGCCAGGGCGGGTGCTCCCGGCTCTGCGTTTCCACCACTTCCGCTCCCGCGTAGGCGCTCAGGGACTTGACGTCTATACGCAAGGGCAGTGCGAGGCAAGGACGGACAGGCTCGTGGGGGAACCAGGCACCAAGACGTGGCGCGCCGCCTGGTGGCTGGATTTGGGAGCCGGTGCTGCCCATGCAGGATAATGGGGGGTGGAGGCCCCAGGACCTGCCAGGGGCGCAGGGGGTATGGAGCCGGGGCCGAGGGTCGGGTCAACCCCGCCAAGGGGAGACGCAGCCGAGAAGAGTGGTGGAGGGGTGAGGGTCATGCGGGGGGGGGGCTGGAAGCGGGAGTGTGTGAGGTCAGAGCCCTCATGATGGTTTCCTACACTCTTGACATTCATAGTGTTTCTCTCCTGTGTGGGTTCTCTGATGTATGCTAAGGTGTGACTTCCAGGAGAATGTTTTTCTGCACTGTTGATATTCATAGGGCTTCTCTCCTGCATGGGTCCTCTGATGGACAGTGAGGGTTGACTTACAGTAAAAAGATTTCCTACAGAGGAAGAGGTGGATCAACATGGTGGTGAGGAAATCCTGCGAGTAAGATCTCCCATTAAAAAAAAGTTAATAGGGAGGAAAAGTGTCAGGTCCCAGTGAGAACTGGGACACGGAAGATAAATGTATGATTCCAGCAAACTACCTGAAGAAGAAAGTTGCCATAAAAGAGGACTATAAGGGAGGAATGCTCAGAACCCTGCTCCCCTCCCCCACACACAAAGTCAGCACTCTCCGACCAACAGAAAGGAGGAAAAAACAAACTAAAACGACCAACAAGAACAAACCATGCATCAAGCGGGACTGTGAATGGAAAGCAACTATTTCAGCCACCACACCCCGTGAACTAGAGCTGTGGAGAACCCTGCAGGATTCGCCACGGAGGTGAGCGAAAGGCTCCAGGTGCCATTAGAGAACAACAGAGACCCCCGGAGACCTGCACACAGCCCCGGACTGGCTGGTAAGCTTGCGCATATAAGCGGCATGCTTGAAAAGCAAATGCGGATCACAGGTGTCCAGGTCCCTGCGCCTGCGACCTAGGCTTGCGGGGAGGCATGCAGGGGCCCTCACTGAGGTGAATGTCCCTCACTGAGTAATCAGAAACCAGGTGCCCAGGAACTGGAGCGGGGTGCAAAAGGTGACATTTCTGCGGACACTGAACTGGGCTGCAGCCCACATCCTGGACCTGCGAGCTTTGGAACTGAGCCCCGGGGCACGAAATTTGGGTTGTGGGTTCCCCACAACGGTGGGGCACAAGGCAGACACAGCAAAACAAAGCCGTTGAGGCTTTTCCCACCACTCCCACTCTGTTCCTGTCCCACGGGGTAAAAAAAAAAAAATCTTCCCAAGGACACTAGGAGAGATCTCTGGTGCCACCTAGCAACCAGAAAAAAATCGCCAACACCCCATAGAACAGGGACCTTTATTCAGAAAATACTGCTTGAAACCGGCAAAAGGCTCCCAGAGGAGCCAGTGGTGAGTTGCAAAGTTTGCCCACGCCAGGCTACTTCTGACCAGCAGTCCAAGCCCAGAGGTGGAGCGGGCACCCACGGATAGGTCAGACCGGACACGCAGAAGAGTGTGCCCGAGCGAGACCGGGCATGCGGGTAGTGTGTCCCACTTCACCATTTTAGAACAGGGACATTTCTACAGTAAAGACTGCCTGAAACCAGCAGAAGGCTCCTGGAGGAGCCAGGAATTTCGCCCATGCCAGGCCCTTCTGGCCTGCAGTCCGAGCCCAGAGGGGGAGCGGGAACCCACCGCTGGGGCAGACCAGGCACGCAGGGAGTGTGTCCCCACATCGCCATTTTAGAACAGGGACCTTTCTTCAGTAAAGACTGTTTGAAACTGACATATGGCTCCTGGAGGAGCTAGAGGGGAGTGGAGAAATTCACCCAAGATGCCGGCCAGTCCCAAAACACAGTGTGCCAATGCATATGGCAAATTAGAAAACAGACAGTAGGGAGTAGAAGAACCACACGCAACCTAGCAACTCCTCAGGAAAAAAGTGCACCACAAAAAAAAAAACCCCCCAGAGTGCAACGACAGTACCTTGGAAGAACTTCTGAGCCTTCCAGAAAGAGAACTTCAAATTGTCATCATTAAAAAAAAAATGACAAAACTTATAAAGGAAAACAATGATAATAGAAAAATAATCAACAATCAGAACAATGAAATTGAGTCCATAAAGAGGAAGTAAAGGAAATGCAGGAGATCAAATAATAAATGGAGGCACTAAAGAACTCTGGGAAAAAACAATGAAAGCAGAATAGATGAAATGGAAGAAAGAATAAGCACTCTTGAAGACACAGACATAAAAAGAACCAAAAGAGAAAGGAAAGAGAAGTACAAAGGAAAAAGACAAGAAAGACTTCAGGAATTATCTGACTCCATGAGGAAAGGGAATGTAAGAGTTATAGGAATCCCAGAAGGAGAGGAGTGAGATGTTGGAACAGAGAAAATATTCCAGGATATAATTGAAGAGAACTTCCCAAACGTGAAGAAGGAGCTGAAAATTGATATACAAGAAGCAAGAAGAACACCAAACTTCCACGACGAAAGGAAGAAAAAAAAAAAAACAGCAAGACACATAACAGTAAAGCTCCCAAGAATCCAGGACAAGGGAAAAATAATGAAGCTGACAAGAGGGAAGAAACAGATAACATACAAAGGAAAACCAAACAGTCTGACATCAGACTTATCCGAAGAAACACGACGGGCAAGGAGAGAGTGGAGGGACATAGTCAAAAGACTCCAATAAAACAGATGCTAACCAAAAAAACTTTATCCTGCAAAGCTCTCCTTCCTCTATGAAGAAAGAATAAGGACCTTCCCAAACAAACAGAAACTCTGGAATTTCATTACAACTAAAACCCCACTCCAAAAAATAGTACAAGGAGTCCTAAAACCAGAACCTCAAAGGGACGGATAACAAGGAAATAAGGCCAAAAAAATGTTATTAAAAGAATAAATAAATAAAATCAGAGGAAAGACAAACACAATGGCAAATACAGATGCTAAAATAGCAATGTTAACCCTAAATGTAAATGGACTAAACTCCTCAATAAAAAGACACAGAGTCGCAGGCTGGATTAAGAAACAAAGCCCAACCTTTTGCTGTCTCCAGGAAACACATTTAGATACAAAAGATAAAAATAGACTCAAAGTTAAAGGATGGAAAACAATCCTACAAGCAAATGGACCGAAAAAGAAAGCAGGAACAGCTATACTTATATCAGATAAAATAGATTTCAAACTCAAAAAGGTAAAAAGAGACCCCAACAGTCACTACATTATGATAAAGGGGACAATACTTCAAGAAGAAATAACACTCATTAACATATATTTACCAAACGAAGGAGCACCAAAATATATCAGACAACTATTGACATCTCTGAAAACAGACATCAGAGAAAACACATACGTAGTGGGAGACTTCAACACACCACTAACAACAATGGATAGATCAACAAGACAAAAATAAGTAAAGACACTAAAGCTCTAAATAAGGACTTAGAGTGCTTGGGCTTAACAGACATCTATAGAACACTAAACCCAAAAAAAGGAGTACACATTTTTCTCAAGCACACATGGATCATTCTCCAGGATCGATCACATATTGGGACACAAGACAAACATCAACAGATACACCAAGATTGAAATCATACCAACCATCTTTTCTGACCATGAAGGCATCAAGCTAGAAATAAAACATAAAAGGAAGGTAAGGAACACTCCTACCTCATGGAGATTGAAAACCACACTGCTGGAAGACCAGTGGAATAACAAGGAGAGCAAAGAAGTAATTAAAAAATTCTTGGAATTAAATGACAAGGAGGACACCAATATCCTAAATGTATGGGATGCAGCAAAAGCAGTAATAAGAGGAAAATATATAGCAATAGAGGCTCACATCAAGAAAAAAAGAAAGACCCCTTCCAGTGTCATCCATGTTGCTGCAAATTGCATGTGCTTAACTTTTTTGAATGCCGAATAATATTCCATGGTATATATGGACCACATCTTCTTGATCCAGGCATCTATTTTTGGGCATTTGGGCTGTTTCCAAAGCTTAGCTATTTTAAATAGTGCTGCTATAAACATAGGGGTGCAGGTCACTCATAGCAGGAATCTAGAAAACTTAAATAAGGGACCAGGAAAATGAATAACTATAAGAAAGTGAAAATCAAAATCAACAAAAAACTATGAACCAGAGACACTTTTTTGGGGGGTGGGGGGCGTAAAGGGAGGGATTGGGGTTAGAATGGGGGGTTGCAAATCTATAAAAAATAAAATTTATTATTCAAAAAAAAAAGAAAAAAAAAGAAACAAGAAAGAACTCAAAGATACAACCTAATCTCGAAGCTCAAAGAACAAGAAAAAGAACCACAAAAAAAAAAAAACAGTAGAAGAAAAGAAATAATAAAACCAAAGCAGAAATAAATGAAATTTAAACAAACAAACAAACAAACAAACAAACAAACAAAAAATTCCAAAAAATCAATGAAACCAAGAGCTGGTTCTTTGAAAAAATCAATAAAATAGACAAAACCCTAACCAGGCTCAGAAAGGAAAAAAAGGGAGAAAGCACAAATAAACAGGATCATCAATGAAAGAGGATAAATCACAACAGACACAGCAGAAATCAAAAGAATTATCAGTAACTACTATGAACAGTTATATGGAAACAAGTTCAACAATCTAGAGGAGATGGACAAATTCCTACAACTCTGCAATCATCCAGAGCTAGATAAAGAAGAAATAGAACACCAAAACAGACCAGTTACAAGCAGCAAAATTGAAATGGTAATCAAAAACATACCCAAAAACAAAAGCCCAGGACCTGATGGATTTACACATGAATTCTACCAAATATTCAGAGATGAATTAGTGCCTATCCTTCACAAACTCTTCCAAAAAATTGAGAAGGAAGGGACAATACCAAACACGTTCTATGAAGCCAACATTACATTAATACCAAAACTGAACAAGGACAACACAAAAAAGGAAAACTACAGGCCAATCTCCCTAATGAACACTGATGCAAAAATCCTCAGTAAAATCTTAGCTATCAGAATCCAACAATGTATCCATAAGATAATTCACTACGACCAAGTAGGATTCATGCCAGCAACACAAGGATGGTTCAACATCCAAAAATTAATCAACGTTATCCAACACATCAACAAAAAGAAATATAAAAACCATAAGATAATATCAATAGATGCTGAGAAAGCTTTTGAGAAAGTGCAACACCCATTCATGATAAAAGCCCTTGAAATTCTTGGGATACAAGGAACATACCTCAACATCATAAAGGCCATATATGACAAGCCAACAGCCAGTATCATTATCGATGATGAAAAGCTGAAAGCATTTCCATTAAGATCTAGAACAAGACAAGGATGTCCACTCTCCCCACTGCTTTTCAATATAATACTGGAAGTCCTAGCCAGAGCAATAAAACAAGAGAAAGACATACAAGGAATCCAAATAGGAAAAGAAGAAGTCAAACTACCACTATTTGCAGATGATATGATAATATACATAGAGAACCCTAAAAAATCCACAGAAAAACTAATTCAACTCATCAATCAGTTCAGTAAAATGGCAGGATACAAAATCAACACACAAAAGTCAGTAACCTTCCTATACACAAACAATAAATCTGAAGAAGAAGAAATCCAAAAAAAAAAAATCCCTTTTATTATCGAAAAAAAAAATAAATAAATACTTGGGAATAAACCTAACAAAAGAGGTAAAGGACCTATACAAAGAAAACTATAAAACACTGTTAAAATAAATAGAAGAAGACACAAAGAAATGGAAAGACATCCCCTGCTCATGGATTGGAAGAATAAACATTATTAAAATGGTCATCCTACCAAAAGCAATATACAGATTCAATGCTATTCCAATCAAAATATCAATGTCATTCTTAAAAAAAATAGAACAATTATTGATGAAATTCATATGGAATCACCACAAACCCCGAATAGCCAAAGCTCTCCTGAAAAAAAAAAAAAAATGAAGGGAATGGAGGCATCACACTCCCAAACTTCAAACTGTACTACAAAGCCATAATCATCAAAACTGCATGGTATTGGAACAAGAATAGACACACAGACCAATGGAATCAAATAGAAAATCCAGAAATAAACCCACCGATTTATGCTCAACTAATCTTTGACAAAGGAGCGAAGACTATGCATTGGAGCAAAGAAAGTTTGTTCAACAAATGGTGCTGGGAAAACTGGGTCGCTACATGCAAAAGAATGAAGCTTGACCACTACCTCACACCATACACAAAACATAAGACCTGAAACCATAAAATACATAGAAGGAAATATAGGCGAACCACTACGTGATATGCACATCAAAGACATCTTTACAGACACTTCTCCCAAAGCAGTGATAGTGAAGGCAAAGATAAACAGCTGGGACTACATCAAATTAAAGAGCTTCTGCACAGCAAAAGAGACAATAACAAAAACAAAGAGAAACCCCACCAACTGGGAGAACATTTTTGCACACAACACTAATGATAAAGGACTGATGACAAAAATCTGCAAAGAGCTGATGAGACTCAACAACAACAAAGAAAATAATCCAGTAAAAAAATGGGCAGAAGAGCTAAAAAGAAATTCTCTGAAGAGGAAATGCAAATGGCCAACAGGCATATGAAAAAATGTTCAACATCCCTTGTAATCAGGGAAATGCAAATCAAAACTACCATGAGATACCATCTTACACCAGTAAGAATGGCACATATTAAAAAACTAGCAACAACAAATGTTGGTGAGGGTGTGGAGAAAAAGGAACTCTTCTGCACTATTGGTGGGAGTGCAAACTGGTCCAACCACTATGGAGAGCTGTGTGGAGATTTCTGGATCTACTAAACATAGAGCTTCTATATTATCCAGCAATTCCTCTCCTAGGTATTTACCCAAAGGACACAGAAACATCAATTCCAAAGAGCACCTGCACCCCTATGTTTATAGCAGCACTATTTGCAATAGCTAAGCTTTGGAAACAACCCAAATGCCCAAGAATAGATGACTGGATCAAGAAGATGTGGTACATATATACCATGGAATTTTACTCAGCATTCAAAAAAGATCAACACATGCAATTTGCAGCAACATGGATGGCACTGGAAGGGATCATGCTCAGCGAAATAAGCCAGACAGAAAAAGAAATATTCCAGATGGTCTCACTCATAGCAGGAATCTAGAAAACTTAAATAAGGGACCAGGAAAATGAATAACTATAAGAAAGTGAAAATCAAAATCAACAAAAAACTATGAACCAGAGACACTCTATGGGGGGTAGGGGGCGGGAGGGGAGAGATTGGGGTTAAAATAAGGGGGTTGCAATTGTATGTGTGATATAAAAATAAAATTTATTATTAAAAAATAAATAAATAAAAGTCACTGCTTATACATACATTAAAAAAAAACCTCTAAATGAGTCTTCTCCTTCGATAAGAAGAAATAAGAAATTAAAAAACCTCTAAATGAGTCTTCTCCTTCGATAAGAAGAAATATGAAACTAATGTGACTTGCAGTGAATCACTCATGGTAAAGATCCCTTCTCACAGACACTTACTGGATTTGTTCAAGGAAAAATAGAAAATGCATCAACAGGAATCTGACCAGGGAATGACGTCATATCCCAAGTGGATGGGGACTGTGATCTCATGTTTATTTTTTAAGATTTATTTATTTATACAAGAACTGGGGTATAGTCAGATGTGCGGGAGGGTGAGAGAATTCACCAGACACAGAGTAGGGAGCAGAACAGGCAGATGGACTGAAGACACTGCTGAGGAGAGCAATGGGAGACCTGAGAGGTCTTCCACACCATGTGGGTTTCTCCATGGCCGTCCGGGAATCAAGCCCGCACTGCAGAGTCTGTGCACAGCTTCAGAGCATGACACTAAACCTGCTGTGCCACCATGGAGGCCGTGTGCTCTCATGCTATCACTGAAATGAATATTACTTTGAGTGATTTTCTAGCGCAGGTTTCATTCTGAAATTTGAATGGACGAGTCATGTCTTGTGATTAACTACATTTTATTATCATAAATAGTTTCATGGACAAAACGTGCTCATCGGTCAGGAGAGTTTGGAGACACAGTGAACTGCTCCGGAGAGGAGCAACGTCACCCCCAGCTTACGTTCCCATTGTTAGGGGAACAATATGAACTCACCTCCGTATGTGCAGTGCAGGATGTAGGATTGTAAAAAAATTGCAACTACGCCGGCTTTAGTTTGCATAACGTTTTACATAATAAAAAAATAGCATCGTTCCCAAGTGGAAGAAAAGTGAACTTAAGTGTAATCTACAAGAAGGTGGAGAAGTGAGACCATCCGGTATTTTTCTTTTTCTTTTTGGCTTATTTCGCTGAGTATGATCCCTTTCCAGGGCCATCCATGTTGCTGCAAATTGCATGTGTTTATTTTTTTTTGAATGCTGAGTAATATTCCATGGTGTGTATGTAACTCATAGCAGGGAAATTTAAATAAGGGACCAGGAAAATGAATAACTATAAGAAAGTGAAAATCAAAATCAACAAACAACTATGAACCAGAGACACTCCATGGGTGGTGGGGGGCGGGGAGGGAAGGGATTGGGGTCAAAATAAGGGTATTGCAATTGTATGGGGAATATAAAAATAAAATTCATTTAAAAAAATTTTACTTTTCTGTTTTCCCCCAACTTAGATTAAAACATCCTTATAAGTAAAAAAAAAAAAAAAAAAAAGAAAAAAAAAAAGAAGGTGGAGAAGACCTGGTAGAGGATCAAGATACAATCTGGAGGGGCCTCCCCAGTGGCGCAGTAGTTGAGCGCTGGGTTGCGAGGCTGCCTGTGGCCTCTGCAGCGCAAGTTCAATCCCCGACTGCTCCCCGGCCACCGGAGGAGGGTCCCACATGGCGCGCAGACCTCTCCTGCCGCCCGCTGCTCCCCTCAGCAGTGTACTTCGGTCCTTCTGCCTGCTCTGCTCCCCTCTCTGGCTCTGGTGAATTCTCTCTCCATCCCGCGCTTCTGACTGTACCCAGTGTTTGTACAAATAAATGAATAAATCTTAAAAAAAAAAAAAGATACAATCTGGAAAAGTAAGGGAACCTAAAAATCAAAACAATGACAAGTTACAAATTATAAGCTTTTACGTAGAAATGTAGTTCTACAAAGATAATTCATACAACTTTATTTTGAAAACACCACATCAAGGGGTGCAGTCACATTGGCATCCAAACAGGCATCACAGAAATTAACATTCCAACCATTCCAGGTTTCACTCATAGATTCCTACTAACCAAGGAAGCGTCCATCCTTCCACCTCTGGTAGAGTCAAGTGTGGTTTCCTTTGTCCTTTGAGCAGAAACTGGAACTTCTCCTAGAGGAAGATACACCATGAGGAATCGTGAGGGACAGGGGGCTTCACTCTCTGTCTCCCCTGCCATCAACGAGGACAAGGCCCTCGGTGGAGACACACACTGGCTGAGGGACCCGAGCCCCAGGACTGTGGTCCCCTGGCCATGTGGTCCTGAGGACAGACCCCTTTACCACTGTTCACGCTATGTAAATGGTGGTGAATGCGAGTTCTAGAATATTCTCTCTACACCAAACAAGATTTTTAACCACAAGCTGGATTCAGTTTATGAACATCACACAGGGAGGGCTTGGGGTAAGGGTTGCAGCAATTTAGGAAACAGGAGTATAGTGAGGATTATGAGAATATAAATTTGTGACAAGGGAATAATCCTAATGCAAGAAACCTATACTTATATAGATTTACATGATGACTTATATAGATGACATGATGACTATACTTATATAGTCTTAGGTGATGACATGTAAGACTTAGAGGGGAAAAGCTGAATTAATGTGGTGTTGTAATTGTAGATTGTGATATCTCACATCTTGGAGAATTGGCCCTTCATCAATCTCCCCACAGCCGACTTCATGGCTTGGTTCCTCAGACTGTATATGACGGGATTAAAGGTGGGGGGCACCATCGTGTAGAACATAGAAATGACCAGGTCAGACATGGACGGGGTCCCTGAGGTTGGCTTTAGATAAGCAAAGCATGCAGTGAAGAAATACAGCACAACAACCAGCAGGTGGGGAAGACAGGTGGAGTAGACTTTGGCCTTCCATTCTGTGGATGGGATCTTCCTGACAGCAGAGAAGATGTGGACATAGGAAATTACAATGAAAATAAAAGAACAGATACCCAAAAACACACTAATGAGAATGGCAACAAGTTTGTTCATCAAATTTCCTGAGCAGGAAATAGCCAGTAACTGGGGGATGTCACAGAAGAACTGGTGGACCACGTTGGACCCACAGTAGGACAAGGAGAAGGTTCCAGCTGTGTTCATCACAGCATAGAGACCCCCACCCAGCCAGGACACAGCTGTCAGCTGCAGACACCTGTCCCTGCTCATGATGACCTCATAGTGCAGGGGTTGGCAGATGGCAGCATAGCGGTCAAGACTCATCACAGTGAGCAGGGTCATTTCTGCACCTGCTGAAATAACCATCATGAAGACCTGGACGACACAGCCCAGTAAGGAGATGGAGCTTCTGTGCCTCAGAGAGTTGGCAATGGACTTGGGGACCGTGGCTGAGATGAGGCAGAGGTCCGTGAAGGACAGACTCCTCAGGAAGAAGTACATGGGGGTGTGGAGGTGCCGGTCCAGGGTGGTGATGAGGACAATGAGCCCGTTCCCCAGCAGGGCACACAGGTAGATCAGGGAGAAGAACAGCGGGTGCAGGAAGCCCATGGTCCCCTGGGTGGGGAAGCCCAGGAGGACGAATTCTGTCACGGACGTGAGATTGGTCACTCCTGGACCCGTCATCTGTTTAAATAAAAAAAAGTGGAAGAAAACATTGTCATTCTTCTAATATTGAACACAAAATGGGTTATCAACATATAAGAAACACACAATCTATTTATGATTTATCATTATCTAAGCAAATTCATATTGTTCTCATGTGAATGCACTATTGATGTATTGTAAAACATGTCTGTAAATTTGAGAAGAAATGAAAATTTTAAATGACCTTGATAAAACCTGAATATCAGGTCTCTTAGTGAACTGAATTGACAGACTATCCGTGCCCGGTCATTCCCAGGCCCACCGCTCCTGCTCCTGCCCAGGCCCCAGCCTCCCCGCCCAGCACACTTCCCAGAGGTTGTCCAGGGCACAGTCCCAGAGGACATGTGACCATGCCCAGCCCCTCCCCACCCTGGAGGGCCTGTCCCTGCTCCTCCAGCACAGCCCTGGTCTGGGAGGCCCCACAGGGTTGGGTGTGCAGGGAGATGGGACGTGCAGGTTCCCGTTTTCCTCTTCTCCAGGACCCAACACTGTCCTGGAACTGAATGATCTGGGCTCGGCGTCCCTGTGTGGCGTGTCCTGATGCCTCCTCTGTCAGATTCCTGCCCCTGTGGCCCCACTGCTGCCTCCTGGTCCATCTCCTCGTCTCCTTATCTCCCTGCCCCTGACTCCCCAAATCTGAGGACCCAGATACCTCGTTTCCCGCAGAGTCTCCCACTGGTCACCCCCATTTGTCCCTCCTGCAGGATGGGCTCGTCCACCCCGAGTCCCTCCTGGCCCCTCTGTCCTCCTCAGACTCAGACACATCTGTGCAGGTAGGAGGCCGCACCGGTGCTGAGCTGGACGGTCGTGCATGTGGCTGTCCCTGCCGGTCCCAGGGCCCCGGGTCCCCCGGGTGTGGGTTTGTTCCTCACTCCAGGCCCGTGCTTGAGTGGGGACGTCTGGACACGGGGTAGCCCTGCCCTCTCTCCTCATCCCCAATCTCACCCTCTCCCTCCCTCTGTGGGGTGACGGAGGGGCAGGCCCTGGGGAGTAAGATTTTTAGGAGGATATAGTAATGTAAAATTATGGCCACACATTGGTGGGAATAATTCCAGAAATTTCATGAAAACATGAAAATAAATCAGGGTACGTGGTGGTGAAAAATGTTGACATCTGTCGCGTGACCTTAAATACATATTTAAAATGGATGCAATAACGTGACATATCTCCTCCAGGCCCTGTTTAAATACTGTGACTCATTTTACAATTACACTGACAATCCCTGATTGTGGAGTTGGGGAAAAATCCCAAGTTCACGTCCAAAAATAGACAGATGTCAGCACCACCATCATGTTAGTGCCAGAGCCATGAAGACGTCAACATGTCCCTGACAAGTTATTGAATTTCTTCCTGACTCATATCTGTCATCATGTTCAGGAGAAAAGGCATAACATTCTGAATTGAACAATAAATGTAATTTTTTTATTTCCCTCTGGAATGTCTTCATCACCATCCAATTCTATTGATTGCTGAGATTTTATTCAGCGCCCAGAACCCACGGAGTGTGCCAATGCTCATCCCAGGTGTGCAGCAGAAATCGTCACGTCTCCCACAAGTCACAATCTCCTAATATGCTCAGTGTGTTAAAAGTCAATATATTTGAACATCTTAAATTACAAGAGAAAATGTTTTCTCTCCCTGAGCCTCACCCAGGCTGACAGGGCAGTGGAACATGACGACTTGGACCCCGTAAGCATTAGTTGTCACAATTTACAGAGTGAATAGTTTAACTACGGCACATTCTCCAGTCTAAAATGAAGCTTGACATCAAAAATTTTCAGTCTGAGTGGGTTCTCCCTTGCAAACGGCTGGGGGCAGATACCTGCAGTCTGGGGGGGATGTTCCCACTGCCGTGTCGAGTCTCTGTCCTGAGGTTGTCCCCATGGTGGGACAGAGGGCTTCCCGGCCTCTCACTCCATGGTCGGGGCTCGTGGGGAGCCTCTGAGCACTCACAGGATGTCACACCCCGTCCTGCGCCGCCTCATGGACAGAGCAAGGCCTCAGGGCTGGGCTATTTGAGCTCTGGAGCTGGTATCCGCATGTTGGACACTGTCCAAGATCCATCCTTCAAGTGACTTTACTCCAGAGGGAAAAACGCCCTTGTTCAGGTCACTGTCTTAATTGGCATTGTCCTGTGGTACATCCCAGTGATCATTAGTGCCTTGAGTGTGTCAGAGGCGATTTCCTTAGTTTTTACCCCTGTGAAGACAGGGCCTGGTCCCCCCGCGTCCCATCACCCCCCTGACCTCCACAGGGACCGGGTGGCCCCATGGTCAGAGCCAGGATGAGCCCGTCCACAGGGAGCAGGAAAGTCGCCGCCACCCCCGTGTGCCCTCCTGGGCCTAGCAGGTGTTGTAAGATGTGCTGGTGGGGGCGGGAGGGGCTGAGTGGGGGACAGGGTGAGCAGGACTATGAGCAGACACCCCGGACCAGGTGGAGACGGGGGAGAGGCTGAATCCCCTGAAGTGCGAGTGTGGGAGCTACAGCTAGTCTCCCTGTCCTGACGCTCCCGCTGGCCCCTCTAGTGCCTGAAAGTCTGACTTGCTGCTGACCTCATGTAAACATCGCCTTTACGTGGACAGTCCTGCCCGGATGAGCGTGGGGTGGACACGGCCGGGCCGGGGTCCTATGGGGGCCGGGGGTCTGGGTCTGCCTGTGCCACCCAGGCCTCCACCTCGGCCGCCCGAACCCGACTAGCAGCAAGGGGATCGTGGTCAGCTGCTGGGAGGGGAGGACAGGACTCAGGGGACACTGAGGGACCTGCATGCTAGGAGCCTCCTCCACGCGAGCAGCTGGCAGGAGGTCCCTCTCTGTCATCAGAGCCAACCTGACAGTGGTCAGCGGAGAGCTGTCCACGCCCAGGGGAGCTGTGTGGCCCCTGATGCTGGGGGAGGGACACAAAGTGACCGAAGTCTGTTTCTTCCCCTGACGGGAAGTGACCCCTTCATGTGAGGTACTGGTTGGGCCTTTGGGACAGGAGGACACACAGGACAGTCCCAGAACTCCCCAAAGCTCTCTGCGAGGCGGAGGGGGCCCCGAGGGCAGTAGGTGGGGTCAGGCAGTATCTGCCTGGAGCCCGGGACTGGCTGAGTCCGGGATGAGGGATCAAGTGCTGCCCAGCAGTGACGGACCATGACCGCAGACGGGAGGCCACCTGACACTTCACCCAACTCTGGGGATCCCCGTGGGTACCGTTTAGGGGGACAGACACCACACCTCGTCTGCTTGCCCATGTGCCCACATGTCCTCCAGCCTGGGCCTTGCAGATGACACATGCCTACCCCGGGGGATCCTGCCTCTGGGCACTGGGACCACCGATGCTCTGGATGCCCTAGACCACCCGGGAGACGACACCCAATTCTTCCTGCTCTGCCTGCGTGGTAGGGGCAAGCGGGGTCAGCACCGGGCAGGGAGTCCTTTAGGCCTCAGGGAGAATGTCGTGGGGGGCTGCAGGGGCTGGGGTGCTGCTCATGCGGGTTGTGGGGGATCCTGCATTCCCACTTAAACTCTTCTGGTTGAAACTCCTCAGCCAATGTAGAGAATGGTTAGTCCTTCCTGCTCACCCCGGCTGAGAAAAGCTTCTCAGCCCAAGAGCACATTCCCCACATTTAATCTCTCCGGACACAGACTCGACTCTGTCCACCATGTGGACCCCGGTGTCCAGCACACACTGACGTGATGGAATGTGTGGTATGAGTGTGAGGAGCTGAAGCATCGTCATCGGCAGCTCTCATTGGTCCCAGGAAGCAGCAGGACAGAGTCCACCCAGCTTATTAGATGTTAATGCTGAATAATGACACGATCACACCCTGGACTCTGCTGTCCCCGCAGGATGAGCCCATCCTAGGATGGGAACAAACACATTCGTGTGGGGGTCAGGATGAGCCAGCGAGCTCGGAGCAGGGTCTGGAGCCAGAATCCACCTGCCCGCGACTCTGCAGGCACTGGCGCGTCCTCCGTAGAGACTGTCCACCTAGGCCTTGGCCGGGGTCTCGACTGGGGTGCTGCTCCCTGTTGTGGTGGGGACACACATGTGTGGATGGACACTCACCCTTGTCAGGAGTGTGGGGTGCACGTGGCTTCTCCCCACGCAGGGCCTGTGCTCACAGCGGTTTCTGAGGCCCAGCAGCACTCTAGTGTGGGGGGGACTTGTTTATTATCCTTGGGGTTCCCAGTCCTTGAATAGTGGAGGCAGAAGGGTGTTCACTAGGGTGTTCTGTGGAGTGTGAGGGGGACACTGCACACACAGAGGGGCAGCAATGGAGCCCCAAAACAGACAGCAAAGACGTGACAATGGCAATTATTAGCTTGACCCCATGTCACCCCAATCGGGAGGTCAAATCCTCTTCTCAACAGAGTCTAGAGGCTTCGCTCAAAGCCAAGACAGAAAGTGTGTAAAGGCCGTGGCCCGAGAGTGATGGAGGCCCAGAGGGGAGACACCTGCCATCAGGGTCTTTCATGAAAAGATGAGTAACTTGGGGTACTTCCCCACACAGATTTTGTTCTGAAATCTCAATGGACTCGGTCTGGTCATTAACATGCATGTTTTAAGAGAAATATTGTCTGGACTGAGTCTGTTATGATCCGTCAGGTGTGTTTGGAGACACTGTGTCCTGCTGCAGAGAGGACGTGTGAGGGAGGAGCCTCCCCCAGCTCATGTTCTCAGGGTGAGTGAGCAGCCGTGAGGCCCTAGCGTTCACAGAACAGAAGCTGCCGGAGAATAAAAATTTACAAATATTTCCATGCTTCACTTTACATGATGTAGAAAGTGACATAATCCCCAACGTACCAGAAAGTGGAAAAGAAGACCTGGTGCAGGAGCAAGCAACCTTGTGAAACTGTAAAATGGGAACCCCTAAAAATACAACAACAAATGTATTAAGCATTATAATATTTAAAGGATGAAACGTAGTTCTTCAAAAATAATTCACAAAAAAAATACCACAGCCTGAAGGTGTTGTAACCAGATCAGACCTTGTATAAATGAACATCAACCACAGGTTCAATCACAGATTCAGATTCTTTCACAAACTTCCATCCTTCTCCCGGAGATTCATGTCAAGTGTAATTTCTATTTGACCTTTGAGCAGAAACAGGAATGTCTCTCAGAGGAAGTTGCCCCATCAGGAATCATGGGGGTGGGTGGGGCCCACCAGTTGTCTCCCTCCCTCCACAGGGACGGGTCTCAGGGGAGACACACACAGGCTGTGTGTACCGAGCCCCAGGACTGGGGGGCCCGTGACTGTGTGCTCCCCAGGACAGACACCTTACCACTGCTGGATTTCATGAAAATGTTGGGGATGTGTGAATTCTAGAACATGCTTTCACATACCAGCCGTAACATTTAAAGAACCAGAATTCACATTATGTATGTCACATGGATGGGTGTTTTGGAAATGGCTGCATTAGTTTAGGAATTAAAAATTTGAAGAATAGAACAATGTGAAAATTTGTCCAAGAAAATCTGTAATGAAAAGTCTTATTTTTCTTTAATAAGGTGACTGGTAATGGAGGTAAAAACTAAATAAATGAGGGGTCCATAAATGTAGATGGTGCAATTAATGCAAACAATGATTTCTCACATGCTGGTGTACTGGCCCTTTATCAGTCATGGGGAGTGCTCAGAGGCATCCCCATGAGCCCCGACCATGGAGTAGGTGGTTGGGACACCCTCTGTCCATGCCATGGCCACAACCTCAGGAGAGAGACAGGACACGGCAGCGGGAACTCCCCCCCCCAAGAGTCAGGTATCTTCCCCCAGCTATTTGAAGAGCTGAATCCACTCACACTTGAAATATTTTAGATTTTAAGCTTCTTTTTACATTGGAGAGTGCATAGCAGTTAAAATCTTATTTTATAAATAATGAAACTAATAAATTCTTAAGATGCGCAAGACACTGGATTTCACAATTCCATATTCTCCTGGGATGAATTTCAACGGGATAAAATAACTTTTTAATTTTAACTGTTACAAGTATTATGACTTTTTATAGCATCATCATAAGGTAGATCATGACATACGCTACATCTAACATCACATTGTCACTGTGGTTGGGCACTCAGCACAGTGTGTCTGTGTGTGTTCAGTGTCAAATACAATCAAAACATTTGATGTGATTAATGTGAGGGATGCTAAACTTAATATGAAATTAAAAATAATACTTATTGTTAAAAATCAGAATGTTATGTCATTTTGTCCTTAAATCTAATGACCTATATGTCAAGTAGAGATTCAATAACTTTTTACAGCAACTTTGGGGAGAGTTTCATGGCTCTGACAATGAAGTTCGGGGGGCAGGGACATCTGACTATTTATGGACCTAGATTTGGGGTCTTTCTCCAGCACCGTGACTCAAGGATTGTTAGTGATATTGCAAAAGGAAGAGTAACAGATTTTTTTTTTTTTAAGTCAGGAAGAGATCTATGCAAAACATATTTCACCATTACATTTAAAGTAATCAAATAATTTCTACAACTAGACCAAATGTTACCCTAATTTGTTTTGTAATTAAATGATATTAGATTGTTTACACTAATGTATATCCACAAAGTTATTTCCTGTATTCTCCTCAAAAAACCTGCCTCCCCAGGGCCTGCCCCTCCAGCACCCCACAGAGGGGGGAGAGGGTGAGATTGGGGGAGGGAGAGAGGTCAGGGCTGCCCCATGTCCAGATGTCCCCACTAATGCACGGGCCTGGGGGGAGGAACAAACCCACACCCGGGGGACCCGGGGCCCTGGGACCAGCAGGGACAGCCACACACACAGACCGTCCAGCTCAGCCCCGGAGCGGCCTCCTACCTGCACAGACGTGCATGAGTCTGAGGGGGACAGAGGGGCCGAGAGGGACCCGGGGGTGGACGAGCCCATCCTGCAGGAGGGACGTGTGGGTGTGACCCAGGAGGAGAATCTGCAGGAAACATAGTCTCTGGGTCCTCAGATGTGGGGAGTCAGGGGCACAGAATTGAGGAGACGAGGGGACGGACTAGGGGGTATCAGTGAGGCCACAGGGACAGGAATCTGACAGAGGAGACATCAGGACACACCGCACAGGGACGCTGAGCCCAGATCATTCAGTTCCAGGACAGTGTCGGGTCCTGGGGGCAGCAAAACAGGGACACGCACACCCCATCTCCCTGCACACCCGTCGCTGTGGGGCCTCCCCAGACCAGGGATGTGCTGGAGGAGCAGGGACAGGCTCTCCAGGGTGGGGAGGGGCTGGGCATGGTCACGTGTCCTCTGGGGCTGTGCCCTGGACAACCCCTGGGAGGTGTGCTGGCCAGAGACGCTGGGGCCTGGGCAGGAGCAGAAGCAGTGGGATTGGGGCAGGGTGCGTAGTGTGGGAGGTTTGTTGACAGATAAGAGATTCTAATGTGTTCAAGTTTTGTAGGGGACAGTTGAAATTTGAGTCTCTCACCAATCTGGCGGACATATTTGGAGAATATAATAATGGCACATTCACATTAGAAGGAAATAAATGGGTTGACTAAAACTGTATACACAGATGCGCCTAGAAGGAATAAGTATGTAGAAAATACATTGAATTTTTAACTTATGTTGATAACCCTTATATTTTCAATATTGGAAGATTGATGCTTTTCTCACTTTTTTCTTTTACACAGATGAAAGTTCCGGGGATGACCAATTGCACCATCATGACAGAATTCATCCGCCTGGGGTTCCCCACCCAGGGGACCATGGGCTTCCTGCACCCACTGCTTTCTCCCTGGTCTACCTGTATGCCCTGCTGGGGAATGGGCTCATTGTCCTCATCATCACTCTGGACCGGCACCTCCACACCCCCATGTACTTCTTCCTGAGGAGTCTGTCCTTCTCTGACCTCTGCCTCATCTCAGCCACAGTCCCCAAGTCCATTGCCAACTCTCTGAGGCACAGCAGCCCCATCTCCTTCCCGGGCTGTGTCGTTCAGGTGTTTATGCAGATTCTTTCAGTAGGTACAGAGTTTCACCTGCTCACAGTGATGAGCCTTGACCGCTGTGCTGCCATCTGCCACCCACTGCACTGAGGTCATCATGAGCAGAGTCAGGTGTGTGCAGCTGACAGCTGTGTCCTGGCTGGGTGGGGGCATCATTTCTGTAATGCTTATAGCTGGAACCTTCTCCTTGTCCTACTGTGGGTCCAACGTGGTCCACCAGTTCTTCGGTGACATCCCCCAATTATTGGCTATTTCCTGCTCAGGAAATGTCATGAACAAACTTGCACCCATTCTCATAACTGTGGTGTTGAGTATCTGCTACTTTATTTTCATTGTCATTTCCTATGTCCACATCTTCTCTGCTCTCAGGAAGATTCCTTTCACAGAATTTCTGTCCAAAGTCTATTCCACCTGCCTTCCCCACCCGCTGGTTGTGGTGCTGTTTCTCTCCACTGGATGCTTTGCTTATCTGAAGCCAACATTAATGACCCAGTCCCTCTCTGATCTGGTCAATTTTATGTTCTACACGATGGTGCTCCCCACTTTAATCCCATCGTATACAGTCTGAGGAACCAAGCCTTGAAAACGTCTGTGGGGAGACTGATAAATGGCCAATGCACCAACAAGTGAGATATCACAAGCTAAAAGAAACTCCTCATTCATTCTGTTGTTCCCCTCTAACTCTTACATGTCATCATTTATATAGTATAGACTCTTGCATTAGAAATTCTTCTTTTCCAGAAATTTGTATTCTCATATTCTTCCATTAACTGTAGTTTCCTAAAATACTGCAAACATTTACCAAAACTCCAACTGTGTGACATTCAAATAAACTGAATTCTCACTCATTGTTTAATTATTTATTTGGTGTAGAAAGAATGTTCTAGAACTCACACATTACCAACAGTTATGTACAGTGAAGCTGTGGTAAAAGGGATCGCTCCTTGGGAGACTTTGGGTCACCAGACTGCAGTTTTGGGCTCTCAGTTCCTTCTTTCCTGTGTGTGTCTCCACTGAGGGGCCCCCGTGCTAGTGGAGGGAAGGTGTACAACATTGAAGGTGAGCGTGGATTGCTCACCTTCACAAATGTAATGGGTCACCCCCCTCTGAGACAAATTCATATTTCTATTCGAAGGGCAAGGAGCATCTGCTCCTGAATCTGCCAGAGATGGAAGGATCGACGCATTCTTGGGAAAGGAATCTGTGATTGAAACTGACAATTGATGTGAATATTAATCCAGATATCAGATTTGTTTCTAACAGATCTACTCTCTTTGATGTGCTATAGTAAAAGCAAAATATCCATGCTTTCTTACTGAAACTGTGTATGTACAGTGTAATATTTACGTCATTTTCTTCTACTTTGGAAATATGTTATTTTTTACACTACGTAAGGTATATTACATAAAAATTAAGCACAGCAATATTTTAAATGCTTCATCTCCAGCAGCTTCTGTGTTATAGATCCCGGGGCCTCAAGGCTGTGTCTCCACCCTGAGACCATGAGCTGGGGGTGAGGTTCCTCCTCTCTAGTGTTTACTCTGGGAGCCATCACTTGTCTCCATGCTCTCCTGACTGCTTATAACACATGAGGTCCATGAAAATCTCTTAAACATGAGTGTTATTAACCTGAGGATGTGATTCTTGAGGTGATGGCACTGTGTCCACCACGTCCACCTCGAGCAGCACCACAGCTGCCCCTTGGCCTCATGACCTCCCCTGAGCCCATAAAGACTCTCCCCAGAGGCGATGACCCTGCCCTGGCCCCTGCAGCTGCAACCCCTGCTGAGCAGGAGAAAAGGGGATGTCCCTCCCGGGGGTGCCTCGGCTCCGAGGAGAGCCCAGTTGTTGCGGTGACAACACCCTGGTGAGCGGGAGCTGGGAGCAGGCTGCACAGGGCAGGGCGCTGCTGAAGAGCCAGGCCCGGCCCCTTGGTCTTGGAACCAGGGCCTGGGGCAGCTGTGGGGCTGGAGGACAACGGGGAAAGGGAGAGCAAAGACAGAAACATGCTGGCATCTGAGGTCAGGGTTTGGGCGTCCCTAGGCCCTCTCACTGTGGGACCATGCGGCACTGAGATGGGGACCCAGCCCTCGCCCTGGCCATGGTGTCAGTCTTATCATGGTGTCCATGCCTCAACTTTTGGGGTCACTTGCCCTGCCTCAGTTACCAGCCCCTGGTGTTCCGGGTCACCCCTTGCGATGCACACCCTTCCCGGTGCCCCGCTTTCAGCGCTTGGCTGATCTGAGGGCACCCTGCAGGGTTGGGCTCCTGAGGCTATGTGCCCAGCAGCCCTGACGTGGACAGGGAACACAACCGCAGGCGACAGCGATGGGGCTGCTCAGGAGGAGCAACCACAGGGGTTGACCCCACCGCAGGCACATCCTTCTGCGGGTCCTGGTGAAGAGCCAGGTGCGCCTCCCATCTCAGCTGCTTCCCAGCCGCTGCTGGGCAGTGCATGTCCCTCACGCCCTCAGACTCGGGCTTCCCACTGAGCCTGCAGAGGGGCTTCTCCATCGCGGCGCTGCCCAGAGGCTGGTTTCTGTCTAGTCAGCACTTTCTGGGACAATGTTATCAAGTTCTAGTCATATTTGTCAGGAAATATTACAGAAGTCATAATTTTTCCTGATTTACATCTATTTCACTAAACTCTCACTCCCCTTAAGAGCACGAAGTTTGTGAACTTAGAAACGTGAAAATATTTCCCTTCAGTTGGACTAAAATGTTACAATATAATTTTATTTTAAGTTGCCCTGTTGGGGACCATGAGGGGGTCCTCATGTCTCGGGAGAGGAATTTCTCAAAGCCCCAGGACAAGGGCAGTTCCACAGCTGGTGGGAAGCACAGCTGGAGAGGCCGGGCAGAGTGGGGAGGGGGTGAGCAGCGAGCAGCGGGCCCTTGGAATTGAGTCACTGTGCTGCCACTCCTGATTCTGGACTAAGTGGGCAGCCCCCTACACCGCGCCTTTTCCACTTGCCAGATGCCATCAGAAACAGAGCCAAGCCCAGGCATAGGAGCCGGGGCGGGCGTCCTCAGGCAAGTGTCCGGGCTGCCGGGAAGGCCTGGCCCGGGGGAGATGAGGCTCTCCCACCCTGGGTCACCTCCTCTTCCTACCAGGCCTCGAGTGTCGATTCTCTGTCTGAAATGCTTTTTTCCCTCTAAAATACCAAACAATATTATGAAGTTTTATAAATAAATGTTCCTTGTGTAATTATTCTGCCTCTCGTATAACACTATTCACAAAGTTTCTCTATGTTCTCTTTGCTTTTCTTCTATCTAAAATTAAAAGTACCCATTCTCACTAAAAACACACATTTAAGAACTTAACCTCAACCTGAAGCTGGAGGATGGTTTGGCTGAGGGGGGCAGATTGAATCCTACTATGATTTTCTGCTTGTGCTCCTGCACCTTTGGTATAAATGAATAAAGTTTGGGCCTCTAGGGTAGAGTTAAAAATCAGGCTTCTTTTCCAGCACTCCTGCCATCAGCCTCTGTGTTGGCCTCTGTGGTCTTGCCCATGTGCCTGTGATGGTAGACACCTGGGCCAGAGCGCACAGGGCATGCTCATGTAATGGGGACACCAGTGCCCTCAGGCAAAGGGGTGTAAGGGTGTGGTCACTCTAGATCCAGGGGGAGAGGAGACGGCTGGAGAAATGCTGAGGACGAGAGCTGCTCAGTCCCGTGGGTCAGCATTAAAGGCCTGAAAAATCTAAAGGCCACAAAATTCTCTTTTGTCTGTGAGAAGCTACGATGGACCTCCTTGAGCTGAATGGGTGGAAAACAAATGGTGCGGGTGGCAGGATTTTTCACAGAGAGAAGACGCACCGAGTGGCCTCTGTCAATGGAGTCAAACATATTTTTGGAGTCGCTGCGGGAGCACAGCTGGCGGCCAACGTCCAGGAAGAGCGGCAGAGCGCAGGAGGTGGATGAGGCCCGGGAGATGCAGGGCAAGATGCTGGGGAACACCTGGAACCTTGTCGGGAGGAGGAGGCAGCCCGACTAGCACCCGCCCCCCACCCCTGAGGCTGCAGACTTGACAGAGAAAGCAAGGCCCCCGCCCATCATTCGGAGCTCGCCAGTGGCTGAGATCATACTAATGACCCCAAGAGACAATCCTGCTGAGGCCGGGCTTGGGCACATTGATGGCTGATTATGGGGCCTAGGGGCACAGGGTCATCTGCAGACCCTGGGACATGAAGATCCAAGGATGGCCGCTGGGCCTTGCTGGCCAATGGCCGCCTATTGCGGGAGCTGCCGAGTGCTCAGCCTGGCGTGGCAGTGCACCCCTGGGACGGCTGACATTGGGACAGGGCCAGCATGCCAGCAGCCCTGTGCTGGCAGAGCTTGGCACCCTTGCCAGGTCTCTGCAGCCAGGCAGGAGATGCATCAAGAAGCCAACTCGGAGAAGGCAAACCACTGGTGCCAAGGTCAGGAGGTCCTGAGCGGTTGAGAAGCAGCCAAAGGGGATGCTGAAGAGGACAGTGGGCCTCTTCAAATCACCCAGGGGTGATGCCGGATCAATGAACCTGTCCATTGGGGGACAGGTGGGGAACATGGCTTGTGTACAGAGCACAGCTGGCAGGGCCCAGAGAGAGGCAGCACAGGGGGGTGGCACTGTCCTCGGGTCCCCACCTGTGACGTGCAGAGGGTTGGCTGCAGTTCACAAGACCTAGTTTTCTTTCCTTCTTCATTTAAATCAGATTCACTTCTCTTCCTTGCCTGCCCTTTGTCTCCCTCCCTCCTCTATGAGATCATCATGAGCAGGGACAGTTGTGTGCAGCTGACAGCTGTGTCCTGGCTGGGTGGGGGTGTCTATGCTGTGATGCACAGCTAGAACCTTCTCCTTGTCCTACTGTGGGTCCAGCGTGGTCCACCAGTTCTTCTGTGACATCCCCCCAGTTATTGGCTATTTCCTGCTCAGGAAATGTAATGAACAAACTTGTAACCATTCTTGTTATTGTGTTGTTGTGTATCTGCTACTTTATTTTCATTGTCATTTCCTATGTCCACATCTTCTCTGCTGTCAGGAAGATCCCATCCACAGAAGGGATGGCCAAAGTCTACTTCACTTGCTTGCCCCACCTGCTGGTTGTGATGCTGTTTGTCTCCACTGCATGCTTTGCTTATCTGAAGCCAACATCAGAGACTTCATCCATGTCTGACCTGGTCATTTCTATGTTCTACACGGTGGTGCCCCCCACCTTTAATCCCCTCATATACAGTCTGAGGAACCAAGCCATGAAGTCAGCTGTGAGGAGACTGATAAATTGCCAATATTCCAAGACGTGAGATACACTTATAATCCATGATTAGTTTTTCCCTCTGAATCTACATGACATCATTTATAAAGTACAGATTTCTTGCATTACAATTTTTCCTTTCCCAGAAATTTATATTCTCATGTTTTTCCATAAGCTTTAGTTTCCTAAATACTGTTCTCATTTGGCAAACCTCCAACATGTGATGTTCATAAACTAAACTCCCACTCATCATTGAAAACAATGTATGTGGCTTAGAATGTTCTAGAACTCACACATCACCAACTTAACATAGAATGAAGCAGTGGTAAATGTGGACTGTCTTTGGGAGCAGATGTTCAAGGGACCCCAGTCCTGGGCACTAGGTACCCCCAGCCCATGTGTGTCTCCACTGAGGGTTCCACCCATGTGGAGGGTAGGGGAGACAGAGAGTGGGGCCTCCCATCCCTCACCATTCCTAATGGGGCATCTTCCTCTAGGAGAAGGTCATGTTTCTGCTCACAAGACAAAGGGAAACCACACTTGACTCTGCCAGAGGTGAAGGCATGGAAGCTTCCTTGGTTAGTAGGAATCTATGATTGAAACCTGGAATTGATGGAATATTAATTTCTATGATGCCTGTTTTGATGCCAACGTGACTACACTCCCTTGATGTGGTGTTTTCAAAAGTCAAGTTAGATGAATTATCTTGAAAGAACTACATTTCTACTTAAAAATTTATAATTTATAATTTGTTTTGTTTATTTTTAGGTTCCTTATTTTCCAGATTGTATCTTTTTTTTTAAAGATGTATTTATTTATATATACAAGCACTGGGTACAGTGTGAAGTGTGGGAGCATGAGAGAATTCACCAGAGTCAGAGCAGAAAAGACAGACTGACTGAAATACACAGCTGAGGGGAGCAGCGGGCAGCAGGAGAGGTCTGTGCACCATGTGGGACACTCGCCCGGTGGCCGGGGAACCAACCAGCACTGCAGAGGCTGCGCGCAGCTTTGCAGCCCTGGGCTCAATTTCTGTGCCACCAGGGGAGACCCACCAGATTATATCTTGATTGTATACCAGGTATTTGTCTCGAACTTCTTGTAGATTAAACTAAAGTTCATTTTTCTTCTACTTTGGGAACTATGTTTAATTATGTACAACATTATGGAAAATAAAGCATGGCAATATTTGTTAATATTACACATGTGCACTGCACGTGCAGATGTTCTCATATTGTTTCCTTAACACTGAGATCGTGAGCTGGGTGTGATGTTCTTGCTCTCAAGCACTTTCTCTGGGAGCAGGTCACTATGTCTCCAAACTCTCTGACTCATTATCATATATTTGTGCATGAAAATATTTTTTATGATAATACATGTAGTTAACCACAAGACCTGAATGTCCATTCAAATTTCAGAATTAAACATGAGTTAGAAAATCACTCACAGAAGCTCCATCTCGTTCCCTGGCTGCGTCATCCAGGTCTTCACGATGGTTATGTCAGCAGGAACAGAGATGCACCTGCTCACGGTGATGAGACTTGACCACTATGCTGCCATCTGCCACCCCCTGCACTATGATGTCATCATGAGCAGGCACAGGTGTGTGCAGCTGACAACTGTTTCCTGGTTGGGTAGGGGTCTCTATGCTGTGATGCACACAGCTGGCACCTTCTCCTTGTACTACTGTGGGAACAATGTTGTCCACCAGTTCTTCTGTGATGTCCCCCAGTTACTGGCTATTTCCTGCTCAGACAATTTGATGAGTGAACTTGTCCCCCTTCTTATTAGTGTGACACTGGATATGGGTTATTTTATTTTCATCATCATTTCCTATGTCCACATCTTCTCTGCTGTCAGGAAGATCCCATCCACAGAAGGGAAGGCTGAAGTCTACTCCACCTGCCTTCCCCACCTGCTGGTTGTGGTGCTGTTCGTCTCCACTGGATTCTTTATTTATATGAAGCCTACCTCAGGGACCCTGTCCATGTCTGACCTGGTCATTTCTATGTTCTACACGGTGGTGTCCCCCACCTTTAATCCCGTCATATACAGTCTGAGGAACCAAGCCATGAAGTCGGTGGTGGGGAGACTGATGAAGGACCATTTCACCAGCAAGAGAAGATCGCCCTTCTTTCCCTCAGCCACAGAGACTGTCTACAGGTGCACGCCCGTGTCCTCCAGCCAGACACATGTGGTTGGTTCACAGGGAACCCTCTTTGTCCCCCGTGCCCTCCCCTCCCTTCTCAGAGTCCTCAGGAGGTTGTACCCCAAGACTATTGCAGTGTTTCCCTGCTCAAATGCCTGTTCTCTGCCCCACACCAAGTGTGTGTCCATGTACGACCTGTTTTGCTGTGTGTATTTGTCAAACCCTCTCCTTTCACAGGACTCTGCCCTCGCCCTGCCCATGCTCGCCAGGTGTGGATGCACCACCATCTGCTCCTTTTCCTGTGGGCCGAGTGTGGCTGCTGTGTATGCCGTCGCCGGGTTGATCGCAGAGCCATGGGCTCAAGGATAGTCCTGCTCTGCCCCTGCCCGCGTGTGACCTGCTGCTGGAATCCATCCTGGAATTTTTTTTAAGGAAATGTGGGGTACTCTGTGCAAAGTTTCACTCTCCCTGTCCACTAGCAGTACAACGGGGTCCTTTCTCCACACTCTCTACTGCCTCTGGGCCCCTATAACATGGCTGTTGTCCTGGGGTGTGGGGTTGTCTCCTTGTCTCAATCAGCCTGTCTCCTGTGTGCAGTGGGGCAGCTTATTATCCCATAAACTCATGGTTCTACAGGGGGAGCCGCCTGTCCCACGGGCAGCCCGGTGCAGACAGGGTGGGGGGCTGGTGTCGTGGGTGGCCTGCTCGAGTCAAGCACTAACTATCCTTTACCCAAATCCCAGGGGGTCATCTTCAGACCTGGATCAGTGACTGTGGCCTGGGCTCCGGCTTCCTCCATGACTGAGCAGCCCAGCCAGTCGCCCCCCGGGAGCTGTGTCACGGGCACCCTGGCACAGCTGGTTGAGGTTTTTGGGAACAAGCAAGAAAGGCTCAGGTAGGTCTGTGACACAGGTCAGGTGGGTCCACTCTCAGCCTCGCATACACAGCGGTGCTGCCCGTCCTCTGCAACGGGCACAGGACAGGGCTGGTGTGGACGCTGCATCCTGGGCTGGTTGGATCGGGGCCCAGGCCGACCCCAGGGCCCCCATGGGTGGGGTGCACTCCCAGTCAGGAAACCGATGTTGGTGTGTGGTCTCAGGGAGGGCAGGCCCGGAAGAGGATGGTGAGGCTGTCAGAGGGTCCAGGGGCAGGCGTTGTGGCAGGGCCTAGGGAGCAGCACCCCCAGCATCCCCAAGCCACGATGGGCCCCCCAGCCATGCCCAACCCAGGACTCTAGCTCCGCTTCCCTCATGGTGTCGCCATATTGCTGGGCAGTTGTTGGCATGGCCAGGCGGACGCTGCAGAGACTGGCAGGACAGTTGGTGGGCCCTGGGACTGTCCTGCGTCTCCTTCACCAATACCCCCCGTTGTCTGTGAGTGCACGAGTTGCTGGAAATTCTGTAAGCACGCGGGGAGAGCCACACCCGGGAGAGGGAACCCCCACTCTGCTGTGTCAGAGCCCAAGACACAGACCACCCCGTAGTCACGCCGGACAGCGCCGCCTCGGGACGGACCCACAGTGGAAGATAAACTCAAGCCTCTGTCACGAACACAACAGTTCAAATGCAGTGACAGGTTTATAGGTGCCAAAAATAAATGGTGTTTTTAAATAAACAAATTCTGAGACATGAACAAATTCTCGTGCCCAAGATCCAGGGGTTTCCCCTTCTCACTCCTGGGAATTTCTTCCTGGTTTTCCTCCCTCCTCTCTCTCCTGCCTCATATCCTGCCCCATCTCCTTTCCCCCTCCCAACCCCCCCACCCCGAATGGCACACAGGGGGTGATGGTGATTTCCAGTTCCCTGTGGACGTGGCTCATCCCTGGCTCTGACCACAGGCCACACCTGTCCCCGCGGCAGTCAGGGGAGGGGAAGGGGCCTGAGGGGGAACCAGGTCCAGTCCTCCCTGGGTGAAAACTAAGGAATCGCCTCTGGCACACTCGGTGCCCTAATTACTCAGGGACGGTTATTTGAGGTTGAGGCCAGTTAAGCAGATGAGCGGGAGAGAGCACGGCCCTCCTCCCCGGGGATGACCTGGGTGGGGCTGGCAGACAGAGAGCACCCGGGGGACCAGCAGGAAGGTCAAAGCTCCTCAGGCCCCTGCCCTGGAGTCAGACTCGTGCCTGCCCCGAGTTTTCTGAGGCCTCAGAGCCGGCATCATGGCAGCGCAGCTGGGATCTGGCATCTCCTCTGTGGACGCCACTTGCTGGCTTCACAGGAAGCAAAATTTAAAAGACAATTTTTGTCACAGGCTGCGGGGGTTGTGCTGGTGTGTGTCCGGGAGAGTCACTTGGGTTAAGAGGACAATGCTAAGTCACAGAAGCCAGAGTTGGAAGAGACCCAGAGGTCCTCCTGGGCGGCCCAGACCCGAACGCGGAGCTGACCCAGTCACGGACGTGCCAGGCAGGTCCGCAGGCGCAGGGCACGGGGCAGCTCATGAGGCCAGGTGAGGTCTGTGGTGCCGGGGTGATGGGTGTGGAGACGCCACAGCAGGAGGGCTACCCCTTAGGTCATGTTCACTCTGTCAAGCGATGTTACCTCAGCGATGAAAACATTACAATTTTTAAAAATCCATAGGTTTTAAAAATTCTAGATTTGAGAACAAAGTAGAAATTGTGCATTTCACAGTAAAAGTAGTGATAGCAAATGGGGTATTGCCTGTTGTAAAAATTGTGCACTTTTCTTTTTTTTTTTAGATTTATTTATGCACACAAGAACTAGGGTACAGGCCAGAGGTGTGGGGGATGAGAGGATTCACCAGAGACAGAGCAGGGAACAGAACTGGCAGACTGACTGAAATACACTCTATGGGAAGCAGCGGGTTAACAGGAGGGGTCTGCTGTGCCATGGGGTTAGCTCCCTCGCTGGGGATCGAACTCATGCTGCAGAGGTTGTGGACAGCTTTACAGTGCTGTGCTTAACCCCTTGCACCACCAGGGAGGCCCTGAAATTGTGCTGTTTTCAATGCCAACTGTCGGGAGCAGTTTCAGTGAAGAAGATATTTTTTCTCTCTTTAATTGAAGTTATAGCTCTGATTGTGATTTTAATAGTTTCACACCATTACTGAGTACATATAACAATCATCTGGTTCTATAGCTGCCCGAGTATATTAATGACATAACTGACTCAGATGGAAATTCAAGAGTATTAAGACAATGTCTGATGACTTGAGACCTTTCATGTTGTGGTGAATATTGATTCTGTGAATCAGACGCGCACACCCAGGTCAGTGTCTCCTTAATCTCCTAGTAAAAGCTCAGAGCTCTGAGCCCCTCTGCGTGGGGTTTTGCAAACAGCAGGCAGGTACGTGTTGCATGGGGCAGGCAGAGCTGGTTCTGGCAGAGGGCGCTGCTCGCCAGGGCTTGCTGACACTGGATTCCCGGACATGGGCCATGGGCTGGCTTGGCACAGCCCGGGAAGAAGGGACAGACACAGGCAGGCCTGGTCCTCTGGTCGTTCGATTTATTGGAAAATATGGGAGGGTATTTCCAGGCCTCGTTACTACTATAAGTTGCAATTTCAAATCTTTGGTGTGTTTCATATTAAAAGCTTGGACGATGTAACAGCTCATTCAGAGTGAAAATGCAATTTTTTAAAAGATCTATTTATTTATACAAGAACTGGGGTACAGACCAGATGCACGGGAGGGCGAGAGGATTCACCAGAGACAGAGCAGGGAATAGAACAGGCAGACGGATGAAACACACTGCTGAGCAGGAGGCATGACAGGAGAGGCCTGCTGCGCCATGTGGGACCCTCACCTGCTGGCTGTGATCGAACTGGCACTGCAGAGGCTGCGGACAGCTTCACAGCGCTGCACTCAACTGCCTGCGCCACCAGGGGAGGCCCGAAAATGCAATTTTTTGACAGGACGAAGCTACTTGGAGAATGACAGGGGATGAGAGTCGGGAGGACCAGGAATGTGCGTGGTGAGCAGCTGCTGTGATTGTCGTGAGGCACTCAGTTACGATCAGCCTGGGGAGACTGGACAGGGCTGATTTCTTCCATATTTTCACGCAGATGATGTCTCCAGTGGTTTCCAATCTCACAGCCATGACAGAATTCATCCTTGTGGGGATCCCCACCCAGGGGACCATGGGCTTCTTGCACCCCGCTGCACTTCTCCCTGGTCTACCTGTACACCTGCTGGGGAACGGGCTCATCGTCCTCATCACCACCCTGGACCGGCACCTCCACACCCCCATGTACTTCTTCCTGAGGGGTCTGTCCTTCTCGGACCTCTGCCTCATCACAACCACAGTCCCCAAGTCCATCGCCAACTCTCTGAGGCACAGCAGCTCCATCTCGTTCCCGGGCTGTGTTGGCTAGGTCTTCATGATGCTTATGTCAGCAGTTACAGAGCTTCACCTGCTCACAGTGATGAGCCTTGACTGCTATGCTGCCATCTGCCACCCCCTGCACTATGACATCATCATGAGCAGGGACAGGTGTGTGCAGCTGACAGCTGTGTCCTCGCTGGGTAGGGGGTCTCCATGCTGTGATGCTCACAGCTGGAACCTTCCCCTTGTCCTTCTGTGGGTCCAACGTGGTCCACCAGTTCTTCTGCGACATCCCCCAATTATTGGCTTTTTCCTGCTCAGGAAATCTGATGAGAAAACTTGTCCCTATTTTCATTAGTGCAGTGATGGGTATCTGCTATTTCATATCCATCATCATTTCCTATGTCCACATCTTCTCTGCTGTCAGGAAGATCCCATCCACAGAAGGTAAGACAAGGTCTACTCCACATGCCTTCCCCACCTGCTGGTTGTGGTGCTGTTTGTCTTCACTGTATGCTTTGCTTATCTGAAGCCGACCTCAGAGACCCCATCCACATCTGACCTGGTCATTTCTATGTTCTACACGGTGGTGCCCCCCATCTTTAATCCCATCATATACAGTCTGAGGAACCAAGCCATAAAGACGGCTGTGGGGAGACTGATGAAGGGGAGACTCACTAAGGAGTAATGCCTCTGCCTACTGCTCTTTCAGTATTAGATTCCACTTCTAATTACTTAATAATCTTTCAGAATATTTACCTCAAACCTCATTTTCAGACTTTAGTTTTTATACAATTTTTAAAGTTATGAATTTGGCAGGAGGGTACAGAGAGTTTCCTTCTAGCCTCTAAACCTGCCAATGGCTGCCCTCTCTTACCCCACTGTAACCTCAAGGTTCTCCTTCCCTCACCCACACAGGTGCAGAGACCTGCCATCCCCATCCATGCTCCTTGCCTGCATCAGGGTTTCTCGCCTGGGTTTTTACCTTCTGTGCTGGGGATAATCGTGCAGTGGCACGTTCATTATGGTGACATCACTCAGCACCTTTCACTCGCCGACCCCTCCGGTACTGCTGTTTGTGCCCTGCCTCCTCTGCTGGCCAACACTGACCCTCCGTGTGTCTTCAGGCTTTTCCCGAATGCTGTAGAATTGACATCACACAACACACACAGTGGCATCCCTCCGTTCATTTAGTAGTAATTAGTGTTTTACTTTCTCCTGTGTCTAGTCATGGCTGCGTCAGGTTGGAGGAGCTGCTAACACACCTTGTGAGAGTTGGTGCTTCCCGTGCCCCCATGGGTGTTGAGTGTGAGTTTGTCGCTCTGGCCCTCATGGGCCGTTTGTCACCGTGCCTGGGTGACCATTCAAGGCCTGCAGTGACTTGGCATCCTTGTTTTAATTTGCATTTTCTTGATGACATATAAGTGGAGCAAACTTTCAAGTGTTGACATGTGTCTGATTTCAGCGATGACAAGTCTGTTGAGATCACAAAACTCTTTTTTAAAAGAGATTTATTTAGGGCCTCCGCTGGTGGCACAGTGGTTGAGTTCTGGGTGCGAAGCTGCCCTCAGCCTTCGTAGCACTGGTTCGCTCCCAGGCTGCCGGTGAGGGTCCCACATGGTGCGCAAACCTCTCCTGCTGCCCGCTGCTCCCCTCAGCAGTGTATTTCTTGTTCTGCCTGTTCTGCTCCCCGCTCTGGCTCTGGTGAATTCTCTCACCCTCCGGCGTTTCTGATTGTACCCAGTGCTTGTGTAAATAAATAAATAAATCTTCAAAAAATAAAAAAAATATTTATTTATTGATACATACAGGAACTGGGGTATAGCCCAGAGTTGTGGGGGAGGGTGAGATGATTCACCAGAGACAGAGTGGGGAGAAGAACAGGCAGATTGAAAGAAATACACTGCTGAGGGGAGCAGCAGGTGAGTCAGGAAAGGCCTGCTGCGCCATGTGGCTACGAGCTCCCTGGCCAAGGATCAAACTCATGCTGCAGAGGCCGCGAACAGTTTCATAGGTTGCATCTTTGCCCCTTGCGCCACCTTGGAGGCCCCCATAAAACTCTTTTCAGGGACTATTTGGCTCGCTCACTGTTGTGTGTTATCAGTCCTTTGCATACTTTGTATAAGGGTCTTTTGTCTGAGGAGTTTCTGGTGAGTATTTTCTCCCAGTCTGTGACGTCTTCTCTAATTGTTTGGTAGTTTCTCTCTCAGAGACATTTTTAATCTTCTGACTTCCTCGACATCTAGTGGCTCTCACGCCTGATGTCCTGTGCCGGGTCTAGATGCCCGCCCTGTGTCGTCGTCGTCTGGAGTTTCTCCTCCCGCACATTCCTGATACGCTACTTTTGTGTTTTCCATTCAGGTCAGCAATCCATTTTCAGTTAAATTTTCTGAAGGATGTATTGTCTGTGTCTGGACTGTGTACCTCTAAATTCTTCCTCCAACATTTATTGGGCAGTCTTTGCACTTACTGCTTTGCTTCTTTGTGAAAACTCAGTAGACTGTTACAGGGATTCACTTCTGAGCTTATTCATTTCTGGGGGGATGTATTTGCATGTTATTTGACCATTAAAATATTTTCTTGATGAGTAGCTTTTTAGTCATCTAGAGGCCGGGGAGTGCCAGTGTTCTATCTTTGCTTTTAAATTTTTTCTCTTATTTGAAATATAGTTGTGGATATTTAAAGTGAACATTATCGGGCCTCCCTGGTGGTGCAAGTGGTTAAGATGCAACCTATGAAGCTGTCCTCAGCTACTGCAGCATAAGTTGGATCATCAGCCGGGGAGGTGACCCATAAGACACAGCAGACCTCTCCTGACTCCCTAGCTCCTCCCCTCAGCAGTGTATTTCAGTAGATCTGCGTGTTCTCTTCCCTACTCTGTCTTTGGTGACTCCTCTCATCATCCACACCTCTGGCCTGTACTCCAGTTCTTATATGCATAATAAGTAAATCTTTTTAAAAAATAAACTGAGAAAAAAAAGGAAAATCACTCAAAATAATATTAATTTCAGTGATAGTATGAGATCACAGTCACCATCCCTTGGGATATGACATCATTCCCTGGTCAGATTCCTGTTAATGTATTTTCTGTTTTTCCTTTGAACAAATCCAGTAAGTGTCTATTGAGAAGGGATCTTTACCATGAGTGTTTCATTGAAATGTCATGTTAATTTGTTATTTGTTCTTATCAAGAATGACATTTACACTCTATACTGCTTTCAGCATGGGTCACTTTTCACTCCCCCACATGCACAAGTGTCCACTCCGAATCTACTAAATTCCTTGCAGTGCCCGGCCCCTCCGTCCACACTCCTATCTCCTCCCCGGTTCTGTCTGGTAATGAGCAAATTTTTGCACTCAGTCCAACATTTCCTTTTGCTGTTTGCCACTCTATTTTCTTAGTTACTGACTTTTCATATTACAATCCACAGAAGGGTGAGACCAGGGATTATTTTTCAGTGTTTGACTTATCTCACTAGCATACACACCTCAAGGTCCACCTTTGGTCCCTAGGACACTAGTTCATCTTTTTAACAGCTGTGTGGTATTCCATTGCATGTGGACCCTCATTATTTATATTCTCCTCTGTCCACGGCACTTTGGTTGGGGCCATGGCCAGCAAAAGTAGATGGTGCTGCTGTGAACACAGGTGTTTGTAGTCTGGGGTTGCTGAGTCTGCACATCTGGGACAAATACCCGGCAGAGATTACTCCATCTGTGGTTATTCCATTTTCATTGTCTGACAACATCTCCAAGGCAATTCCCAGTAGAGGGGAGAGACCCTTTCTCTCCCTTCCTCATGTCCTGTTGTGTACAGTCTCTGGACTGATCCCTATTCACAGGTGACAATGCATTACAGTTTGGAATTCTTTTTTCCTTATTATTAGAATAATTTGGAATGGATTAAAAATCTGCAATAGATGAAGCCTTAAAATACCAGAAAGAACACATAGGGGCTGCCCACTGCACACTCACCCCACAGATGAACTTGGGGACACACAACCAAGGACCAGGGAAGAAGAGCACATAGAAACATGTGCCCCCCCCCCACACTAGAGAGCTTCTGTGTCTCAAAAAACATCATCCCCCAAAATAGGCCCCTGCACTGAGAGATGATCGTGCACATCACACACCTGACAAGGGCGAGTGTCCAAAATACACAAAACCTACAAACCCAAGAACAGAAAGAGACAACCCAATCCAACGTGGCTGACAGACCCTCTCCCCCCGCCCCGAGACATTTTCCTCAGAGTTCAGGAGCCTGCAGCCTCCTCACACTTTTTATTCAGGTTGAAATCGCCCTGCTCCTGATCTCGTCCACCTGCCTCACACCTGCAGGACGTGAAATGCCTGGACAGGGTCCCAGGTGCTGGCTCGTGCTGCATAAAATCTCTCCTACTCCTGATGCGTCTTTTTGATTTTATTATTGGATATAACAAAGTATCCTGAATTAATCATTTCCTCGGAGTCTGACTGTGTCAAACTGATCCTTTCCATCCCTCCCGCTCCCTGTCCCGCTGTCTCCCCCCAGGGCGTGCAGGGGAGACAGAGCACCTGAGTCTGCTTTCTGAGACTCACAGGCAGGTGCCCTGGGCGAGACAATTCTCAGCACGAGCAGGAAGGACCGACATTCTCTTCACTGGCTGAGACACGACAACCGTCTCGGTGTGAACGCAGGGCCCCCAAGACCCCGGCAAGCAGCTCCCCAACTCTTGCACCCCTTCTCCCTGAGCCCCTAAACAAAACCCCACTCGAGAGCTGACTCCACCTGCCCCTGCCACCCACGTGGATCAGGAGGAAAGGGGGTGTTGTCTCCCAGGGAGTCTTGGGTACCAGAGAGTCTGGGATCCCCAGTGCCCGCGGGCAGGTCCCCCCAGCGGCAGGGCAGGGCTTGTGCTCCAGGCCGAGAGCAGGGACATGGGGGCACACAGGCAGGCTGACAGTACTCAGCATCTGTCCCGGAAAACAGCACCCGCGGGGATCCCCGGAGTTGGGAGAAGCACCAGGCACCCTCACGTCGCAAGCACCACCAGTCCCTGCTGGGCAGTGGGTGTCCCTCACAGTGGGAGTCCCAACCCGGGGCTCCAAGCAGATGCCCCCTGACCCCCACCCCACGCCCTCGGGGCTGCTTCTGGCTCACAGAGCCCTTTGGGCACAAGTAACCACAATTCAGTCAAAGGGGAACACATATTGGGAGGTTCTGGGACTTGTCCTGTGTGTCCTCCTGCCCCGTGGGTCCGCACCAGACCTCACGCTGTGACCCCAGTCACCAGGTGGACACGAGCGTGGGGGGCCTAGCGGGTGTGTGCCTCTGCCAGGGCCCGGGCCTCCTCTGGCGCGGCTGCAGATGGACCTGACAGACACATCACGGCCAGACAGGCCCAGAACACCAGGTCGGGTCACAGCCCCTGGTCAACGAGCCTGGGTGGAGGCCGAGGGTGGCGCTGGTGGACACTCGCCTGAGGAGAGCAGGGCGGGGCTGTGGACACTCCCCTGTGGAGAGGAGGGCGGGGCCGGGGTTTCCAGGCAGCGGGACAGGCTGAGGCAAGTCCAAGCTCTGAGCTGGGTCCGGGTGCGGGCGGGTCTGGCAGGACCCGGGGCTTCAGGTGGTGTCCGGCACCCCGAACCCCGCTCCCGATGCCGCCTGCAAGGGGGGCGGGGCGTGGCCTCTCCTGGGCTCCCCTGAGAGCTGCTCCTGCCCTGGTACCTCAGGGCCCTTTTATGGAGAGCCGCACTTCCGGGGTGGGGCGTGGACCAATGAGGCGCAAGGGTGGACAGGCCCGGCCCAATCAGACGCAGGGAGGCCACATGGTCAGATGGGGCTGGGGGCGGGGCAGCCCAGACGCTCCGCCCCGGCGGCTGAGGGGAGGAGCCCGGGAGGGGGCTGGGCGGCGGCCTGAGGCGGAGCCAGTGCCCACTAGGACAGCAGGGCCGGGCTCTGAGGAGAGGGGGGACTGCGCGCCCGGGGCCGGGACTGGGACAAGGAGGCTGAGGGGAAGAGGTGCCGCGGCCGTCACAGGGCTGGGCAGAGAAGCCGACACAGTCCAGGCGCGGGCTCGGTCCTGTCCTGCGTCCCTGCTGGCCGAGGCGGCCCGAGGCCCGGCCCGTGCCTCAGAGCGGGGCGCTGTCCGGACCCCCGGAGCGGGGGACACTCCGGCTCTGACGCCGCCCCGGGCCAGGAGGGACCTCGCACGAGCGCCCCTGACCCGTGCGCCCGGCCGCGCGGAGACCGGTGGTTTCCACGACCGCTGGCCGGAGCTGCCCGCGCGCCCGGTGCAGCACCCGCTTCTGGGCCCCATCGGGCGAGACGCCAGCACCTGCATGGCAGCCGCTGGCCGCGGGGCGGGTGGACGCGGGGCCAGGCAGGCGCCGAAGCCCGAGCTGCCTGTGGACGGGCCGGGCTGGCCCCGCCAGGCACACGGGGCGGAGTGTGGCCTCGTGTCTGGAACCGGGTGTCTCCAGCGGCCCCGGGCGGGCGGGTCCTCGACGGGCTTGGAGACTTTGGGGGTCAGGAGCCGGCGGCAGCGGGGCCTGGAGCAGCGCCTCTGAGCACAGCACAGCCCGGGCTGCATCTCCCTTCCCCCCACCCCAGGGTGTCCAGCTCAGCCCTGCACCCGGGGCGGGCACCATCTTGCTGAAGCAGCCGTAGGCTGGGGCCTGGCAGACACCGGGCCTGGAGCAGGACTGGGCATGTGGCCCAGGACTGCCCCGTCTCCCTCCCAAATAGCCCCTTGTCCGAGCACCCTGCCATGCTGGGTGTGAGCACGTGGGGTACACCCCTGGGAGACGGTCCGCCCACTGCTGTCTCAGAGCCCAAGACACAGATCAGGAAGTGGACAAGGAAAAGACAGCAGCCCCTCGGGACTCGCCCGAATTGTAAGAGAACCACAAGATTTAGTAAAGCACGAGGACTCAGGTTGTATCACATTTATAGGTGCGGAGAATAAAATGGCATTTAAAAATATTTAGAACATGAACAAATTCACATTTTTCTTGGTTTTCCTCCTCCCCTCCCCTCTGGCCTCCACATTTCTCCATCCCTCTCATGCCCATCTCCCAGGTCTCCCCACGGTGGGCACACAGTGGGTGACTCTGACTTTCCAGTGCCCTTTGGATGTGGCTCATCACGAGGCACACACCCCGGTACCCCGTGACGGGTCAGTGGAGGGTGATGGAGCCTGGAGGCGGAGGAGCCGCAGTCCTGTCCACACAGGTGTGAACAACTAAGGAAATTGCCTCTGGCACCCTCAGTGCAGGAATTGCTCACTGAGATGTGGTACAGGATGATGCCCATTAACACGGTCAACTCAAAGAGGGCACTTGTCCCTCTGGAGGAAGGTCCCTGAGGGCTGGAATCTGGACAGTGTCCAACACGTGGACACCAGCTCCAGAGCTCAAATAGCCCAGCCTTGAGGCCCTGCTTTGTCCATGAGGCAGTGCAGGATGGGTTGGGACATCCTGTGAGTGTTCAGAGGCTCCCCACGAGCCCAGGCCGTGGAATGAGAGGCCGGGTCGCCCAATGTCCTTGCCATGGGGACCACCTCAGGACAGAGACTCGACACAGCAGTGGGAACTTTCCCCCCAGACTGAAGGTATCTGCTACCAGCTGTTTATAGAGGAGAATCCATTCAGAATTGAAAATTTTTCTATTTCAAAATTCAATTTTGACTTGAAAAAACAGTTAAAATACTCATTTTGTAGATTATAAAAGCTAATAAAATTCTAAAGATGCACGAGTTGCTGATTTCCACAATTCCATATTCTGGGATAAATTGCAATGGGAGAAAATAATGTTTTTTTTTAATGGAACTCTTCCAAATATTATGAATTTCAATAGCATCAGATTTTGATATGTGATGTATGATGCTTCTTGATTGTGATTTAGGCATCAGCACAATGTGTCAGTGTGTATTAAGTATCAAAAAAATTAAATTAAGGGCCTCCCAGTGGTGCAGCGGTTGAGCACTGGGTTGCGAAGCAGCCTGCAGTCTCTGCAGCGTCTGTTAGATCCCCGGCCTATGGCGAGGATCCCACATGTTGTGCAGAACTCTCCTGCTGCTTGCTGCTCCCCTCAGCAGTGTACTTCGTCAGTCTGCCTGTTCTGCTCCCCGCTCTGGCTCTGGTGAATTCTCTCACCCTCCTGTGCTTCTGACTGTACCCAGTGCTTGTATAAATAAATAAAAACAACTTTAAAAAATTAAATTAAATTGTGATAAAAACTAAACTTAAGTTGAAATTAGAATTTTATTATCAGGCCTCCCTGGTGGCGCAAGCAGTTGAGAGCCTGCTGTGAAGCTTTTTGCAGCCTCTACAGAGCCGGATTTATCACAGACGATCAGCGAGGGTCCCACATGGTGCTGTGGATCTCTCCTGTCTCGCCCACTGCTCCCCTCAGTAGTGTACTTCGGTCCATCTGCCTGCTCTGCTCCCCGCTCTGGCTCTGGTGAATTCTCTCCCCTGCCCGTGTTTCTGACTGTACCCGGTGCTTGTATAAATAAATGAATAAATAAAAATCCTTGTGGGGAGGAGAAGACAGCCTGACGAGCACCTGCCCACTACCCCTGAGGCTGCAGACTTAACAGGGAAAGCGAGGTCCCACCCATCATTTGGCGCTCCCCAGTGACAAAGATCACACTGATGACCCCAAGAAACAATCCTGCCAAGGTAGGGGCTTGGGCACATTGATAGCTGATTATGGAACCTGGGGGAGACAGGGTCATCTGCAGACCCCGGGACATGAAGATCCAAGGATGGCTGCTGGGCCTTGCTATCCTATTGTAGCCTATTGCAGGAGCTGCTGTGCGCACAGCCTGGCGTGGCAGTGAGCCCTTGGGATGGCTGTGAGAGTGGGCAGGGCCAGCATGACAGCAGCCCAGGGCTGGCAGAGCTTGGTGCCCTTGCCAGGTCTCTGCAGCCAGGCAGGAGATGCATTAGGAAGCCAACTCGGAGAAGGCCAACCACTGTGCCAAGGTCAGGAAGACCTGAGCAGTTGAGAAGCAGACGAAAGGGATGCTGAAGAGGACAGTGGGCATCTTCAAATCACCTATAGGTGATGCCTGGTCAATTTTGAGTAAGTGTCAGGTGCCAAAGAACCCGTCCACTGGGGGACGGGAGGGGAATATGGCTTGTGGTGGAGAGCACAGCTGGAAGGGCCCAGAGAGAGGCAGCACAGGGCGGGGGGGAGGGCACTGTCCTCGGGTCCCTGCCTGTGACATGCAGAGGGTTGGCTGCAGTTCGCAAGACCCAGTTTTCTTTCCCTCTACATTTATTTCAGATTCATTTTTCTTCCTTCCCTGCCCTTTGTCTCCCTCCCTCCTCTCGCCTTGCTCCTTAGTTCCTTCCTTCCTTTATTTTCTCTTCTCCCTGCCCCGTCCCCCACCCACCTCCCAGACCCCCAGGAGGGGGCACAACAGGTGACAGTGACTTTCCAGGTCCCTGTGGATGGGACTGATCCATGGCTCTGATGACAGGGCCACACCCAGGTCCCCACGCCGGTCAGGGGAGGTGAAGGGCCTGAGAGGCAACCAGGTCCTGGTCTCAGAGTCTCCTGGGACCCATGAATGGGCCACTGACTCTGGAGGCTCATTAGTGGAGATGCCACTGAAGTCCACAGGGATGAGGGTCATCTGGTCCCCTTCGGGTGAGGTCCCTGAGGAAGGGTAGTGTGAAAATGCCAGGGCCTGGGGAGAGTGGAGGTTGAGACAGCGAGCCCTACAAGCCATCTGCAGAGTCAGTGAGCTGGAGGCCTGGACCCCAGAAGTCAGAGGCAGCACAACAGAGGGCAGTGGGTGACTGGGGCCATCAAGAGAGGTTTGAATTTCCTCCTGTCTGTGAGGGCGAGAGTTTTGTGGGAAGCAACTTCTGGGCCAGAGGGCGCGTCATGCCAGACTGGACGTGCCTGTCAAATAATTTTTTTTTATTTTTAATTTTTTATTCTTTAAAGATTTATTTATTTATACAAGAACCGGTGTACAGGCCAGATGTGCAAGAGGGTGAGAGGATTAACCAGAGACAGAGTGGGGAGCAGAACAGGCAAAACAACAAAATACACTGCTGAGGGGAGCAGTGGGCATGACAGGAGAGGTCTGCACACCATGTGGGACCCTTCCCGGGCGGCCGGGATCTAACAGGCAATGCAGAGGCTGCGGACAGTTTCACAGTGTGCCGCTCAACTACCTGCACCACCAGGGGAGGCCCTCAAATATTGTTTCAAAAAGTAAGTTTTTCAAATTTTTAATTTTTAAATAACCGACATATTTCATTTAACCCCATACATCAAAGTGTTAGTATTTCAACAAGAAATACTTATGTTATTTCAATAGTGACTTTATTTTCTTTATTGAGGTAACATATTTTTACGATACAGTATCGTTTCAAAATGCATTTTGTATTTCAAAAGCACTGCAGTTAAAATATTCATCTGTTAAATGAAAACAAATAAATTACAAACACAGACAAATAGTTCAGTTTCAGAATGCCCTGTTGTGCGGGGAATGAGTTTCTAACAGAGAAAATACATTTTTTACTTTATGGTGTTCCACATATTATGATCTTCACTGCATTTATCATTTTATAACATTTTAATTTATGGTATCTACAGCAACTATAGAATAAAAAATATTTCAGCATTTTGAAAACTGAGTTGAAACTATATAAAGGTGAAATAAAATCAACTTAATGGACACATTTAGGAAGCAGTAAAGAAGAAACTCAAGACAAATTCAAAATAATACAATTGTTTAGAAGGGAAAGCTACACATATTGATGACAAAATATTACAACAATTAAGTAAATCGGACAGAAATTCATGTCCTTTCCCATGATCTATGTTGAAATACACGTGGATATCTAATTTGGACCTGATCATGTTGTCTTTTAACTCAAAACAGCAACAGAGCTACGTAAAAGCTAATTTTGTCAATATAAATATGTATCCAAATCACTGGAAAAGTTTTTATGTAGATTACAGAGGGTGCTGAGATTATTTTTTCCTGTTTTAATTATAACACCTGACTTGTTTCTCTAACTTCTTACAATTATTTCATATCAGCACATTTTCCAAAAAATTCTGCCTCCCCAGGGCCTGTCCCTCAATCACGCCACAGAGTGGGTAGACGACGAGATTGGGGGGAGGAGAGTGGGCAGGGCTGCCCAGTGTCCAGACGTCCCCACTCACGCATGGGCCTGGGGGGAGGAACAAACCCACACCAGGGGGACCCGGGGCACTGGGACCGGCAGGGACAGCCACATGCACAGACCATCCGGCTCAGCGCCGGAGCGGCCTCCTCCCTTCACAGAAGTGCCTGAGTCTGAGGGGGACAGAGGGCCGGGGAGGGACCCGGGGGTGGACGAGCCCATCCTGTAGGAGGGAGGTGTGGGGGTGACCCAGGAGGAGACTCTGCAGGAAATATGGTCTCTGGGTCCTCAGATGTGGGGAGTCAGAGGCATGGAGATGAGGAGACAAGGGGATGGACCAGGAGGCAGCAGTGAGGCCACATTGGCAGGAATCTGACAGAGGAGGCGTCAGGACATGCTGCACGGGGACACCAAGCCCAGATCATTCAGTTCCAGGACAGTGTCGGGTCCTGGGGACCAGGAAAACAGGGACCCACACACTCCATCTTCCTGCACAGCCGTCCCTGTGGGGGCTCCCCAGACCAGGGCTGTGCTGGAGGAGCAGGGACAGGCTCTCCATGGTGTGGAGGGGCTGGGCATGGTCACGTGTCCTCTGGGGCTGTGCCCTGGACAACCTCTGGGAGGTGTGCTGGGCGGTGACTCTGGGACCTGGGCAGGAAGGGGAGCCACAGGCCTGGGGCTGTAGGGAGGGGCTGTCAGTCAGGTTATGAGATCAACCAGAGCAGAATCCTATGATCAGCTATAATGTTCCTCCTTCCTGATCCCAGATCCTGTGTGATAAATGTGCGTTTCTAGAGCTGAACATAAAAGGCTCAACAGAGAGTGAGAGACATGGAGCTCCTCCACTCCACACCCTGAGAGTGACCTCTGGGGCACACCTGTGACTGTCCTTGTAGGTGTCATCTATACTCAGACTGGAAGGCTTCAATGATGGCTTATTCTGATTGATATTTTTATACAGATGATATCTCCAGTGGTGACCAATCTCACGGCCATGACAGAATTCATCCTCCTGGGGTTCCCCACCCAGGGGACCATGGGCTTCTTGCACCCGCTGCTCTTCTCCCTGGTCTACCTGTGGGCCCTGTTGGGGAACGGGCTCATCGTCCTCATCACCACCCTGTACCGGCACCTCCACACCCCCATGTACTTCTTTCTGAGGAGTCTGTCCTTCTCGGACCTCTGCCTCATCTCAACCATGGTCCCCAAGTCCATTGCCAACTCTCTGAGGCACAGCAGCTCCATCTCCTTCCCGGGCTGTGTCCTCCAGGTCTTCATGCTGGTTGTTTCAGGAGCTACAGAGCTTTACCTGCTCACGGTGATGAGCCTTGACCACTATGCTGCCATCTGCCACCCCCTGCACTATGATGTCATCATGAGCAGGGACAGGTGTGTGCAGCTGACAGCTGTGTCCTGGCTGGGTGGGGGTGTCATGTCTTTGATAAACACAGCTGGAACCTTCTCCCTGTCCTACTGCGGGTCCAACGTGGTCCACCAGTTCTTCTGTGACATCCCCCAGTTATTGGCTTTTTCCTGCTCAGAAAATCTAATGAGCGAACTTGTCCCCATTCTCATTAGTGTGACATTGGATGTGGGTTGTTTGACTTTCATCATCATTTCCTATGTCCACATCTTCTCTGCTGTCAGGAAGATCCCATCCACAGAAGGGAAGGCCAAAGTCTACTCCACCTGCCTTCCCCACCTGCTGGTTGTGGTGTTGTTTCTCTCCGCTGCATTCTTTGCTTATCTGAAGCCGTCCTCAGGGGCCCCGTCCATGTCTGACCTGGTCATTTCTATGTTCTACACGGTGGTGCCCCCCACCTTTAATCCCATCATATACAGTCTGAGGAACCAAGCCATGAAGTCGGCTGTGGGGAGACTCATGAAGGGTCGTTACACCAATAAGTAAAGCTCGCCCTTCTTTCCCTCAGGCACACAGAGCATCTACAAATGCACGCCCGTGACCTCCAACCAGACACTCACAGGTGTCTGTGTCACAGGGACACCAGCCCCTCCTTTGTCCCCAGCCCCTCCCCACCTTCTCAGAGCCCTCAGGAGGTTGTTTCCCAACTCTTTTCAAGTATTTCCCTGTTCAAATGCCTGTTCTCTTCTGCCCAGTGTTTGTGTACATGTCTAACTTGCTTTGCTGTGTGCATTTCTCAAACCCCCTCCTTTTTTGGGGCACTGCCCTCGCCCTGTCCATGTCCCCTTGGTGTGGATTCACCACCATCTGGTCCTTGTCCTGTGGGCTGAGTGGGGCTGCTGGGAATGATGCTGCTGTGATGATCGCAGAGCTGTGGGTTCGTGGAGAGTCCTGCTCTTCCCGTGCCCGCGTGTGACCTGCTGCTGGAGTCCGTCCTGGATTTTTTATGCAAAGGTAGGCTGCTTTCATGGAATTTCACTATCTCTGTCCCCCCAGCAGTGCGACAGGGCCCTTTCTCCACACCCTCTAGTGCCTTGGGCCCCTGGGACACAGCTGTTGTCCTGGTTGAGGGATGTCTTCTTTTCTCCATCCCCCTGTCCCCGCTGAGCAGTGGGGCAGCTTGTGACTCCACAGACTCAGGGTCCTGCAGGAGGGAGCTGCCCCTCCCACGGGCAGCTGGGCCCAGCCAGGGCAGGGAGCAGGTGTCCTGTCCGGGCCAAGCACTGTCCTTTGCCCAAACCCCAGGGACATCATCACACCTGGTGAAGTGATGGCGGCTTGGGCTCTGGCTTCTCCAACAGCCCTAGGCCCAGCTGAGAAGCCCACCCCTTTCCCCCCTGGGGAGCTGTTCCTCGGGATTCTGGCGCCACTGGTTGAGGTTTCAGGGAAAGGAGAGAAAGGTCTGGGCAGGTCTGGATGCAGGTCAGGCGGGCCTAGCGTCAGCCTCACAGACACAGCAGAGCTGCCCTCCGGCTGGCAGTGGGCACAGGGCTGGGGTGACGCTGCACCCCATGCTGGTCTGAGTGGGGCCCAGGCCGACCCCAGGCCCCCACAGGCGTGGGTGCATGCCCCTCAGGAAGCGCTGGGTGGCACAGGGACTCAGGGTGGGCAAGCCTAGAAGGGGGTGACAGACCGTCAGAGGGTCCAGGAACGGAGCCACTGCAGGGCCTCGAGTCAGTGCCCACATGCACCCTCAAGCCTGGATGGGCCCCCAAACCCGCCCAACCCTGGCCTCCAGCTCCGCCTCCCTCAGGGCAGCACCATCTCGCCGGGCAGATGTGGGCTTTGGTCATTGCGGACACAGGTGGGACAGCACGTGGGGCCTGGTACTGTCCATCCCCGGTTTCCACCACCAATACCCCCCTCCTTGTTGTCTGTGCCTGATCTGGTCAGGCCTGTGAGCATGCGGGGTAACCCGCAGCTGGGAGAGGGTCCCCCACTCTGCTGTGTCAGAGCTGGAGACACAGACCACCCCGCGGACTCGCCAGGCAGCGCAGCTGCGGGACTGACCCACATTGGAAGGTAAACACAAGCTTCCCTCACACACTGTCACAGGGCACCCCTGCTCCACACCAGGTTGTGTGACTGTGGGTCCTCACCTGTGCACTTAAAAGGGCCACACTGCAGGCACACACCAGTTAACAAAGGTTTATTGACAAGGGACGGGGATGAGGACATGGAGCACTCAGGGAGAAATGAGGGAGCTGAAGTCTTAAATGTGTCCTACCCGTCCTGCTGACCTGGAATCCCGAATGACCCCTGAGACCAAACCAGCCTGGCTGGGAGCAGGAGCCAAGTGCATCCCCCAGACCCCACTCACAAGGCTGGTGTTATTTACAGATAAAATGGCTGCTTGACTCGGCCCTCAGGTCCTCGCAACTTCCCTTTGGGGTCCTGGGATTTGAAGTTCCCGGTGACTTGATGGCCTGGGCTGGCATCCACACAGCCCGCATGGAGTCTGCTCAGGATATCCTCTCCCCCTCACACATGACAACAGTTCACATGTGATGAGAGAGTCACAGGTGCTGAGAGTAAACGGCCTTTTTGAATAAAATAATTCAGAGAGACACGAACAAATTCCCGTGTCAGAAGACCCAGGTGCTTCCCTGGCTCGCTCCTGGGGGACTTCGTCCTGGTTTCCCTCCCTCCCTCCCCCCTACCTCCACATGCCCATCCCCACCTGCCAGGCCCAGGGGGGCCCCCGGGTGGTGGCGACTCTCCTGCTCCCTGTGGCTGGGCTCATCCGTGGCTCTGACGACGGGGCCACCCAGTCCCCGCGGGGTAGGGGGTGATGGGGCCGAGGCGGGGCCAGGTCCTGCCTGTGGAGCCTCCCGGGCCCCCTGACGCGCCTTGAGTGGGGAGGCTCATTACTGGGCGCCGCTGAGAAGCCCCCGGGGACAGGACACCTGGGCCCGGCGAGGTCCCTGTGGAGGGCATGGACATGTCAGGGCCCTGGGGCCGGACACATACAGCGGAGGCAGCGCCGCGGGGGGCAGCGGGGACCGGCTGTCCAGAGGTTCGCTTCTCCTCCTGCTCCACGAGGGCGAGCTCCGTGGGAGCCACTGCTGGGCCGCGGGCGCCGCCAGCCTGGACGTGCGGGTGCAGTAAGGCGGGGAAGTTCCCCGGGTGATTAAATGTTTTCTATTCAGTATAAATAGATACTCCATTGAACTGCATTTCAGGGTCAGCCTTTCAATGTGACCAGCTGACCTCATTTTGTTGTCCTACAAAAGGGAATTTTATTTTATCTCTTTTGAGGAAAAGTTTTACGACCAAGTATCATTTTAAAATGCATTTTGTATTTCAAAAGAACAGTAGCTAAAATAGTCACCTTACAAATAAAAGTGAATAATTAAAACTACACAGTTCAATGTCCCAGTGCCATCTATTCTGGGATGAGTTTGAAAGGGAGAATTTTTTTTTTGTCGTTTTTTAATTTTCTTCCATTAAAAAAGTTCTGCAGCTTATGTTTCCCAATATATCTGTGATCATATAATATTTTAATTATGGTCTATCTGATAATTATTGTTCATAGCCATGTATTTCGGCATTGAGAACACTGAGATGAAAGAGCATCAAATGTTAAATATCACAAGTACGAGAGCTATTTAGGAACAGTGAGGAAGAATCTTAAGAGGAAGTTAAAATTCACACTAGTAGTTGAAAAGGGAAAGCTTCACATGTTCATCCCCAGAATCTGACACAATCGTGAGATATTCATAAATTTTTAAGGCGATAAATATTGATCATTTTTTCCTTCACGCTAAAGTGATAGATATGTGTAATCTGACTATCATGTATGTGAACATTTTATTTAACTACACACAGCAACTCAGCTATATAAAATATAATTATATCAATATAAAAATTATTTTAAGACACTGAAAAGGTTTTGGCAGAGGACACAAAATAGCAGGTTCTGGATTTATTTTCTTGTTTCCATTAAATTAGCAAAAATTGTTCCTCTAGCCTCATACAATAATTCTATAGCAGCAAAATCTCCTAAAGATCCTGCCTCCCCAGGGCCTCCCCACCATCAACCCACAGAAGGGGGAGAGGGTGAGATTGGGGGCGGGGAGGAGAGAGGGCAGGGCAGCCCCATGTCCAGGCGTCCCCACTCACGCACGGGCCTGGAGGGAGGAACTAACTCGCACCTGGGAGACCCGGGGCCCTGGGACCGGCAGGGACAGCCACATGCACAGACTGTCGGGCTCAGACTCAGAGCGGCCTCCTCCCTGCACAGATGTGCAGGAAACTGAGGGGGACAGAGGGGCCGGGAGGGACCCGGGGTAGATGAGCCCATCCTGCAAGAGGGATGTGTGGGTATGACCCAGGAGGAGACTCTTCGGTAAACATGATCTCTGGGACCTCAGATGTGGGGAGTCAGGGGCAGGGAGATGAGGAGATGAGGGGACGGACCAGGAGGCAGCAGTGAGGCCACAGGGACAGGAATCTGACAGAGGAGGCATCAGGACATGCCGCACGGGGACTCAGAGCCCAGATCATTCAGTTCCAGGACAGTGTCGGGTCCTGGGGAGCAGGAAAACAGGGACCCGCACGCCACATCTCCCTGCACACCCATCCCTGTGGGGCCTCCCCAGACCAGGTCTGTGCTGGAGGAGCAGGGACAGGCCCTCCAGGGTGGGGAGGGGCTGGGCATGGTCACGTGTCCTCTGGGGCTGTGCCCTGGACAACCTCTGGGAGGTGTGCTGGGCGGAGATGCTGGGCCTGGGCAGGAGGGGGAGCCGTGAGCCTGGGAATGACTGGGCATGGTGATCTGTCAGTTCAGTTCACTAAGAGACCTGATATTCAGGTTTTATCATGGTCATTTAAAATTTTCATTTATTCACCAATTCGTGGACACATTTGGACAATACATCAATAGCACATTCACATTGGATAAAATATGTATTACTCAGATAACGATAAAGCATAAATAGATTGCATGCTTGTATATGTTGATAACCTATTTTGTGTTCAATTTTGGAAGATATGACAATGTTTTCTTCCTCTTTGTTCTTTTATACAGATGATGTCTCCAGGGGCGATGAATTTTTCGTCCGTGACAGAATTCGTCCTCCTGGGGTTCCCCACCCAGGGGACCATGGGCTTCCTGCACCCGATGCTCTTCCCCCTGGTCTACCTATGTGCCATGCTGGGGAACAGGCTCATCGTCCTCATCACCACCTTGTACCGGCACTCCACACCCCTGAATCAGGTCATATACAGTCTGAGGAACCAAGCCATGAAGACAGCTGTGGGGAGACTGATGAAGGGGAGACTCGCCAAAATATAATGGGGAAGATGACTTCATAACTCGATTATGAGACGCTTATTTTAAATTTTCACATATTGTCCCCTTTACATTCTTATAATTACATATATTCCATTGTAGAATTTACAAATATATGCTCATTTTTAAAATATATTTACCATGACTTCATATATTCTGCTGCTCATATACTCTAATACCATTTTTTTATATATAGAGGCATGTTTTCATTTATTTATTTATTTGTTTGTTTGTTTTGTTTATACAAGCACTGGATACAGTCAGAAGCACAGGAGGGTGAGAGAATTCACCAGAGCCAGAGCGGGGAGCAGAGCAGGCAGAAGGACCGAAGTACACTGCTGATGGGAGCAGCGGGTGGCAGGAGAGGTCTGCGCACCATGTGGGACCCTCCTCCGGTGGCCAGGGAGCAGCCGGGGATCGAACCGGTGCCGCAGAGGCCACGGGCAGCTTCGCAACCCAGCGCTCAACCGCTGCACCACCGGGGAGGCCCTCTATTACCATTGATTGTTCTTTTTTTAAAACTTAGTCGCACTTTGATATTCTCTGTACAATGAAGGTCACTGAACTTCAGCATCTGTCTGCTGGTCTCCATTTCTGTGCTCCTGCACGAGAGAGGCGATGGTTGGGTTTCACCTCAGTTGTCAGAAGTTCTCTCACTGGGGCAGCCTCCCCAGTCTCTAAGTCGCTTCCCCTTTCATGTCACTGACCCTCTCAGTCACGTGTGGGACCAGGGCCACGGGGAGGACAGAGACCCCTTTACTTGGTGAGTGGGGTCTTTATAGCATAAATAAGGCCTTAGAGTTCAAGTTGGAAACTGAGTGGTCATGACCTTCTGTGGACAAGGTTCACACATGACGGAGTAGAGACCCTCGTGGAAGCTCCTGTGTGGATGTCACCGGCATTTACTGTAAACACACTCAGTGCACCGAGAACACCAGAAATAAGACATTGCCTATGAAATCTGTTAATTTCATGTGTAGTATAATTACTAAAAATTTACTAAGATACAGTGGGTAGGGTTTTTCACGAAACAATAAAGGAACTTAGGAAGCTATAATGGTAAAAAAAAAAAAAAAAATTGGCCTTGACCTGGCCTTCTGTGGATGGCACACAAATAATAGCTAGTGGACTGAACCATGTTCTAGTATTTGAAGAGATAGTTGAGGAAGGGCACCCAAACATCACACCACACTTTTCTCGTGTGTTTATCCCCATATATTTAACCATATATTTAATTACCTAGAATTTCTGGGAATTTGAGGACAATGTCTTTTTTGCCACATTATTATGGGATCTCAGAGTGTTTGTGATTCCATGGGGAGTAGGTCAAATGAGAAAACTCATCAGATTCACATATCATAAATAACACTATCTTTTAGTGTAGACATAAAGACAAAGAATTTGAAGGAGATTTAAATAGGGGAAGTGAAGTGGCCCCATGATTGTCACTTGCTGTCTGGCCTCAGCTCCTCTCTGCTGACTGCATCCACCTTTGCTGTCCTGTCTGTGATGACCAATGTTTGAAAATTTCAGGCCAAAATATTTTATGATAAAATGTAGCTCCAATTGTATATCAGACATTTAACTCATTCTCAAGCATTCACTCTCTGAGGGTGCTAATCAGGCTGACCTTGCCTTTAGCCCAGGTGAGGCCCATGTGGGCACAATGTCAGTTTGGAGGCAGCCAGGAATGGTTAAAATTGGTAACATCACAATCTTTGAAGTTTTGGGTTAACAACGTGCTGCTTTTTTTTTTTTAATCATTGGCATTGTAGTTAACTTTCTTAATATTAATTCTTGATACTCTCATAGTTTACTGGTCAATAGAAGTTATGGGATATATACAGTATAAGGTTATGGGATATAATGATAATTCAATGCACATATTGTATGAAGAAGCTGAATCAGACTATTAAGAACATATACTGAGACTATTGATTGCCTACATTTTGTCACTTTTGTGTAACATAATTAAATATTTAAAATAATAAAACATTAACTGTCTGTAGACTGTATGGATTTAAACATTTCAGCACAATTAAAACTGTTGTGGACAACACAGTATACACTAAGAAAACAAAGACCCCACTGAAAAAACAGATTAAAACAATAAGCCACTTCAGTGTGGTTGGAAGCTTACAAAATCAACACACAAAGAAAAACAATTGCCTTCTTATATGCAAAAATTGAACTAAAAGAGAAGTTAAGAAAACAATCCCATGTACAATCAGAAGACTAAGCACCATGGAGTAGACATAACAAAGGAGGTGAAGATACAAGAAAAGAGTAAGACATTGTCAAAAGAAATGGAAAGACAGAGAAATGGAAAGATATTCCCTGCCCTTGGCTTGGAAGAATCAACATTACCAAATGCCCATCTGACCCAAAGCAACTTTCAGATTCAACTTAATCCCAATAAGAAATTCAATGGCATTCTTCAAATATATTTTTAAAAAAATTTGAAATGTATATGCAACAGCCAAAGCATCCTGACAGAAATGAGGAGAAATAGTGGCAGCACACTTCCAGATTTCAATCTAACCACAAAGCTATGAGTTAAAGCAGCATGGTTCTGGGACAAAAACAGACATGCAGAACAATGGAACATAACGAGGGCCCAGGAACCCACCCTCGTCAGGATGGACAGTGACTCTACGACAGAGAAGCCAGAGCAGGCACTGGAGCAGGGAAAGTGGGGAGATGGTGCTGGGAAAAGCAGACAGACACACGCAGCAGAGTGAAACAGGTCCTGCCCCACCCCCTACAGAAGAGTAAACTCAAGCAGATAAACACCTGTTTCCATGTGTGATGTCACCATACTCATGCAGCAAACCTAAGGATATGACACCATGAGCAGAAACCCTAAAATACTATTTCCTAAAGATTAGAAGGCAATTATCCCAACAAAAAGGACAATTCTAATGTAAGTGCAGGGACAGGAGCTGGGGTGGAAAAGAACCACAGGATACACAATTTCAGAGACGAGTAAAGTTTCTCTTCCCGCAGGGCTGGTGACCCCCGTGGTCACTCACTTCTGCTGGACGTCCATTGTCTTTCCACCCCTCTCCCCTCCCTGGGCTCCCTCCTGTCTCTCTCCGTGTCCCTTCCCTCCCCGTCCAACCCTTTCCACAACCCCCCTCACGCCCATCCCCAGGACCTCTCCGTGAAGGGCACACGAGGGGTGACAGGCGACTGTCCAGCTGTCTAGACAGGGACACAGGGCACTGTTATGAATGATGGTGCCCACCACGGCGGACACGACAGGTGGAAAATGGAACCTGGAAGTGAGGATTTGCCTGTTCACCTCCATAAAGGCATGAGCCAGACACAACATCACATGTACACACTGAGTGTGATAATTAATTGCTGAGACACACTGCAGGACACTCCAATTAACACAGTCAAGTAAACACACACTTTCCCTCCGGAGGAAGGTCCCCGTGGGCTGGAATCTGGACAGTCTCCAACACGCAGACGCCAGCTCCAGAGCTCAAATAGCCCAGCCCCGAGGCCCTGCTCTTTCCATGAGGCGGCGCAGGATGGGGTGGATCATCCTGTGAGTGCTCAGAATCTCCCCACGAGCCCTGACCATGGAGTAGAGGTCGGGACGCCCTCTGTCCCACCATGGGGACAACCTCAGGAGAGAGACTCGACACGGCAGCAGGATCGTTCCCCCCAGACTGCAGGTATCTTCCCCCAGCCATTTATAGGGGAGAATCCATTCACACATTTTAGACTTGAGAATGTGATGCAGTTAAACTATTCACTTTGTAAATCATGACAACTAATGCTGATGGGGCCCAAGTTGTAATGCCCCACTGCCCTGTCAGCCTGGGTGAGACTCGGTGAGAGAAAACATATTCTCTTGTAATTTAAGATGTTCATAGATATTGACTTTTTTTTTCTTTTTTTTATTTGGGATTTAATCTTTTTTTTTTTAATAAATTTTATTTTTATATTCCCCATACAATTACAATCCCCTTATTTTGACCCCAATCCCTCCTCTCCCCGCCCCCCAAACCCCATAGAGTGTCTATGGTTCATAGTTTTTTGTTGATTTTGATTATCACTTTCTTATAGTTATTCATTTTCCTGGTCCCTTATTTAAGTTTTCTAGATTCCTGCTATGAGTGAGACCATCGGTATTTTTCTTTTTCTTTCTGGCTTATTTCGCTGAGCATGATCCCTTCCAGCACCATCCATGTTGCTGCAAATTGCATGTGTTTATCTTTTTTGAATGCTGAGTAATATTCCATGGTGTATATGTACCACATCGTCTTGATCTAGTCATCTATTTTCGGGCATTTGTGTTTTTTCCAAATCTTAGCTATTGTAAACAGTGCTGCTATAAACATAGGGGTGCAGGTGCTCTTTGGGATTGATGTTTCTGTGTCCTTTGGGTAAATACCTAGGAGTGGAATTGCTGGATCATACGGAAGCTCTATGTTTAGTAGATACAGAAATCTCCACACAGCTCTCCATAGTGGTTGGAGCAGTTTGCACTCCCACCAACAGTGCAGAAGAATTCCTTTTTCTCCACATACTCGCCAACATTTGTTGTTTCCCGCTCCCTGTGGCTGGGCTCATCCTGGTTCTGACCATGGGGTCACCCCGGTCCCCACAGTGTTCAGTGGGGTGATGGGCCTGAGGGGGTTCCAGGTGCTGTCCTCACAGGGGTAAAAATTAAGGAAATGGCCTCTGACACACTCAGGGCACTAATGATCACTGGGATGAGCCACAAGACAACGCCAATTAAGACAGTGTCCTGCACAAGGGTGCTTGTCCCTCTGGATTAAAGTCACTTGATGGATGGATCTTTTACAGTGTCCAACCCGCGGACACCAGCTCCAGAGCTCAAATAGCCCAGCCCTGAGGCCCTGCTCTGATCATGAGGCGGCGCAGGACGGGGTGAAATATCCTGTGAGTGCTCAGAGGCTCCCCACGAGCAACGACCATGGAGTGAGAGGCCGGGACGCCCTCTGCCCTGCCATGAGGACAACCTCAGGAGAGAGACTCAACACGGCAGCAGGATCGTTCCCCCCAGACTGCAGGTATCTTCCCCTAGCCGTTGGCAGGGGAGAATCCACTCATACTTCAGAGTTTTCAGATGTCAAGGCTCATGTTAGACTTGAGAAAGTGCCGTAGTTAATCTATTCATTTTCTGAATCATGACAACTAATGCTGAAGGTGCCCAAGTAGCTCATGTCCCACTGCCCTGTCAGCCTGGGTGAGACTCAGTGAGAGAAAACTTAAGTTATTTGAAGATCTTCCACAAATTATGCCATTTTAATACAGTCATCATATGGTTACATTTTTATGATTATGTGACAATAATATTCACACTGATTTTAGCGTTCACTCAGTGAGTATGTATTAAATATTGTATGAAATCACTATAATTAATGATTATTTTGTAACTAAGATGAAATTTCAGAATCCTTATCATTAAATTTCCATTTATTTGTTTTTGTTCCTAATATTATGACAGATATGAAGTAGAAATTCAACAACTTTTATAACAATATTTTTGACTATCTCAGGACTCTCACCCTGAAGATAGGCTGGCATGGACATCTGACTATTTCTGGAAATGAACTTGGGATTTCCCCCTGTTCCACAGATCTAGGACTGCTAGAGAATCAGAAAATAAAGTCACAGAATTTAAATATGGGATAATATATATCAAAACTTACATCATTGTTACAATATGTACTTTGAATCTCTCAAAAGATGTCTAAAATTTGACAATGTGATCCTTATTTTTTTATTAAACTATTTGGAATTATTTCTACTAATGCATTTCTATCAATTTATTTCCTACATTTTCCATTAAACCCTAATGTCAAAGGACTGTCATTCTAAGGGAGGGAGGTGAGCATGAGATTGGGGGGGAGAGGAGAGAGGGTAGGGCAGCCCCGTGTCCAGACGTCCACACTCACACATGGGCCTGGGGTGAGGAACAAACCTGCACCTGGGGGACCCGGGGCCCTGGGACCAGCAGGGCCAGCCACATGCACAGACTGTCGGGCTCAGCACCGGAGCGGCCTCCTCCCTGCACAGATGTGCATGAGTCTCAGTGGGACAGAGGGACCAGGAGGGGCCCGGAGTGGACAAGCCCATCCTGCAGGAGGGATGTGTGGGTGTGACCCAGGAGGATTCTCTGCGGGAAACGTTGTCTCTGAGTCCTCAGATGTGGGGAGTCAGGGGCAGGGAGATGAGGAGATGAGAAGACAGAACAGGAGGCAGCAGTGAGTCCACAGGTGCAGGAATCTGACAGAGGAGGCATCAGGACACGCCACATGGGGACGCTGAGTCCAGATCATTCAGTTCCAGGACAGTGTCAGGTTCTGGGGACCCAGGAAAACAGGGACCCGCACACCCCATCTCCCTGCACACCTGTCACTGTGGGGTCTCCCCAGACCGGGGCTGTGCTGGAAAAGCAGGGACAGGCTCTCCAGGGTGGGGATGGGCTGGGCATGGCCACATGTCCTCTGGGGCTTTGCTCTGGACAACCTCTGGTAGGTGTGCTTGGTGGAGACGCTGGGGCCTGGGCAGGAGCTGGGAGCTGCAGGACTGGAATGGTGTGGGGGAAGGGCTGTCAGTTGGGTTTGTTGACACATGTGAGATTCTAATTTGTTCAAGTTGTAGGAGAGAGTTGAAATTTGCAGTCTTTATACATTTCATAGAAAAGTTGGACCGCATAATAATGACACAAGAGATGGAAATAAAAGGTTGAAGCACCGGGACACCCAGATGAGGATATTAGACTCTGTAGGACCTAAGAGTAATTACCCAGTAGATAGAATGAATTATTATACTATGCTGATAACCCATTTTATGCTCAGTACTTGAAGATTTGACAATGTTTTATTGCTCTTTATTTTTTATACAGATGACGGCTCCAGGGGTGACCAATCTCACAGCCGTGACAGAATTTGTCCTCCTGGGGTTCCCCACCCAGGGGACCATGGACTTCTTGCACCTGCTGCTTTTCTCCCTGGTCTACCTGTGCGCCCTGCTGGGGAATGGGCTCATCGTCCTCGTCACCATCCTGGACCAGCACCTCCACACCCCCATGTACTTCTTCCTGAGTTTTCTGTCCCTCACGGACCTCTGCATCATCTCAGCCACAGTCCCCAAGTCCATTTCCAACTCTCTGAGGCATAGCAGCTCCATCTCCTTCCCGAGCTATGGCCTCCAGTTCTTCATGATGGTTATGTCAGCAGGTGCAGAGCTGACCCTGCTCACGGTGATGAGCCTTGACCATTATGCTGCCATCTGCCACTCCCTGCACTATGAGGTCATCATGAGCAGGGACAGGTGTGTGCAGCTGACAGCTGTGTCCTCGCTGGGTGGGTGTCTCCATGCTGTGATGCACACAGATGGAACATTCTCATTGTCCTACTGTGGGTCCAACGTGGTCCACCAGTTCTTCTGTGACATCCCCCAGTTATTGGCTATTTCCTGCTCAGGAAATCTCATGAATGAACTTGTCTCCATTCTCATTAGTGTGGTGTTGAGTATCTGCTCTTTAATTTTCATCATCATTTCCTATGCCCACATCTTCTCTGCTGTCAGGAAGATCCCATCCACAGAAGGGAAGGCCAAAGTCTATTCCATGTTCCTGCCCCACCTGCTAGTTGTGGTGCTGTTTCTCTCCACTGCATGCTTTGCTTACCTGAAGCCAACTTCAGGGACTCCATCCACATCTGACCTGGTTATTTCTATGTTCTTCGCGGTGGTTACCCCCACCTTTAATCCTGTCATATACAGTCTGAGGAACCAAGCCATGAAGTCGGGGGTGGCCATGCTGTTCAAGGGGATACTCACCAACGTGTGAAAACTCTACTTCTTCTTTACAATCATAGTTACCTTGTACAGCTCTATTTCCAATATTTCTTAATATTTTAATTAGACTATTTGTTTTCCAAGACTTGAAGATTTGTAGTACTTTCTAAACAATAATAGTGCGAGGGAGATGCAGGTTTTCCATACTCTCTTCAACTTGCAAATGCACCGTCTCCCTCCCAAAGCAGCATGATTCATCACGCAGTTTTCACCAAGGATGTGTCCACTTTGGCACCTCGTCATGGAGTCCAGCCCATGGCTCACTCTCGGGCTTCCCCCTCGGTGTTTTGCATTCTATGGGTTTGGGCCAATGCATCGTGACAGACACTCGTCATCATCACAGCACCCAGTGCGCCTCACCAGTCCCCCGACCATCTGCACCCTGCCGCTGTCACCCTCTTGCCCTGCAGACCACTGATCTTCTCCCTGTCTCCATCGTTCAGGTCTTTCCAGAACGCCATGGAGTTGGACCTGTCCAACTTTTCAGTTTGACTTCTTCTACTTTGCAGAGTCCAGCTCAGCTTCCCCCACTTCCTTCTCAGGCAGGGAGCTCCCTCCACTCTCACTGGGTGACAGCCGTCGTCTGCGAGCCTGGACACCGTTCATCCATTCTGAGGTGTGACTCACTTCCTTCCAAATTTTGAGAAGAAGAATGAAGTTACCATAAACACTTTTGAAGCTGTGTATGAGTGCAGAAGATTTTCCCACCTTTGGGTTAATGCAGAGTAAGTGAACATTTGAACGTGAAGTGAGAAACACTTCAGTTTCCTCTGACCCCCATTAAACTGTCTTATAAATGAGTGTCCAGTGGGCTTCTTCCCATGGGGGACATGTGAGAGGCCCTGATGTTCCTTTCATCATTAGTGTGTGGGGTTCGGTTTCTGGGCAGGTGTGTGGGGGCATCTCAAATGCCCTCTGCTGTACTTGGTGATGGATGAGGGGAAATGACTTTCAGCACCTCCTTGGATGATGCCTGCTCTGCGGAGTGTCTAGTGAGATTGCCGGCCCCTCTGGTGGAACCGTCTCTGTTCTTTTTTTTGTTTGTTTTTTTTGAGGGACCCTCACTGGCGGCCGGGCATCGAACCATCACTGAAGAGGCTGTGGGCCGCCTCTCAGGCCAGCACTTAACTGCTGTGCCACCAGGGGAGGCCCGGAACTGTCTCTGTTCTTGTTGAGTCCTATAAGCATTTGCTTATTTTGTATAAATGTCTTTTGTCAAGTGCATCTTTGGTAGGTATTTTCTCACAGAGTGCGGCTTTTTTCTCCTCTCTTGGTATTTACCTCCCCAGGTAAGTTTTTAATTTTCCTGAACTCCAGGGTATCATTTTTCCTTTTCATGCTTCAGGTCTTTGGAAATGTATCTACAAAGAATCACCACACTCAAGGTTACCTAGACTTCAGGCTGTGTCAAGTGCTGTGTTTATGCTATGGTGTTTTACATAAGGCCAGTGATCCATTTGGAGTTAAACCTTGTATAGTTTCTGGTCAAATCAATGCAATATAAATGAAGGGGATATCATAAAATTAATTGAATAGATTCAGAAGGAACAATTGGCAAGACACAGCATCCATTTGATCCATATCTAACATCACAGTTGGTGGCAAAAAAACAAAAAACAAAAAAAAAAACCTGAAAGCTCTTCCTCTACAGTCAGGAGGGAGACTGAGTGGCCTCTCTCACCAGTGCTGTTCAACCTGGTGCTGTAGGTCCTGGCAGAGGGGTCAGGCAGGTACGAGACATAAAGGGTATGCAGACTGGAGTAAAGTGGCTCCTTTGTGCAGGTTACATGGAGGCAGATGTGCACGCCCTGATGACTCAAGCAACAAACTGAAAATAATAAATAGTGCAAAGTTGCACACTACAAAATCACTATACAAATTTTAGTTGTGTTTCTGTACACAGACAAAAACTACCTGAAAGAGAAATAAAGACAAGCCCATTACAATGACATTAACAAGAATAAAATTCCAAGGATAAGTTTAATCAGTGGGTTAAACATCCACACACTAAGATCTATGACAACAATGAAATAAGTTTGAAAGGACAAAGAAATAGGAAAACATACTTTTCTCATGGATCAGAAAAATTAGCATTTTTAAAATGGTCATTATCCATAAAACAATGTAGAAATTCATATAATGCCTATCGAAATCCCAGTGGCATTCTTCACAGAATTAGAACAAAAAAATCCCTAATATTTGTAGGAAGCACAAAAGATCTTGACTAGCAAAGTAATTGAGCAATAAAAGCAAAATGGAGGTTTTATGCTCCTGATTCAAACCATACTACAAAGTGATAGTAATCAAAAGAGCATGTTGTTGGGAGGAAACCACACATGGATCAATGGAACAAGGCCCCACACATATATATACACACAGATCTTGCAGCAATGACTAACGGGGGTTTCTTCAACAAGTGGTGTGGGGGAGTCTGGAAAACCGCATACAAAAGAATGAAACTAGACCATTATCTCACACTATATACAAAAGTTAATAAATGCACTTATTATTTTAATGTAAGATATAGAACGATAAAATACAGGGAAGAAAACATAGACTCTTTGACTTCAGCTTCAGAGATGTCTGTGTGGATTCAAAGCCACCAGCAAAGGAAACAAAAGCAAAATCCAGGATTAGATCAGAGCAAAATTCCTCCACCACCAACATCCAAAAGAAAAAGTCAACTTACTGATCGGGGGGAGCTATTTGCAAAGCAACATTCCACGAGGGCTTAATAACCAAGAAATATAAATACTCAAACAAAGAGTCAACAAAAAAACAAACAACTCAATGAAAAACAGACAGAAGATCTACAGAAACACTTGACCAGAGAAGAAAGTCCCCCGGAGCTGGTAGCACGGACTGAATGGGATGTGGCCCTGCTCCCTAGGCCAGGCCGCTCCAGGTCCCGCACAACCCACCGTGCACAGGTCTTCTGTTCTTGAGAAATTAATAAAGTTTTGATTTTACTAATGCATTTCCTTTACTGTGTGTTTTGAAATGGTATTGAAATTATCTTCAGTGGTTGATGGAAAATGAGGTTAATCTAAGTTTGTCATAAATGCTACCGTAACGTCTGTGTCATGTTGAAATATAAGCAGAACTACTTCAAGTCCACAAGAACCCATCACATATGCATGTTAACAGACGCTGGAATGCCCAGCGGATAACACCATACACACCACGGGATTTGGCGGAACCACAGATGTCACTTATCACCCGTGATCCAACCTCCTCACAAGGAAATTGCAAAGACCATGCATGTGTGCACACCCACACACCCGCGTGTGCACACACATGTACACATGCACACCCACGCACACATACACACACAGTCACCTTGAATCTTGCTAATGTTGTCACATAAACATGTCTTTAATTTTTTTGTTAGTTATATTTATTTATTTATTTATTTTTAATTTTTTATTTTTTTTAATTAATAAATTTTATTTTTATATTCCTCATACAATTGCAATCCCCCCATTCTGACCCCAATCCCTCCCCTCCCGCCCCCCACCCCCAAAAAAGTGTCTCTGGTTCATAGTTTTTGTTGATTTTGATTTTCACTTTCTTATAGTTATTCATTTTCCTGGTCCCTTATTTAAGTATTCTAGATTCCTGCTATGAGTGAGACTGCCGGGGACCAGCCTCCAGCAAAACGTCTTGTCAGGGGTTCCTGAAAGGATGAGACGGCCTAGGCGAAAACGAAAGAACTGAAAACTTAAGGGCTGAGGGGAAGGGGATGAGGTAGAATGAGGAGACACTGACACTTGGTGAGGTGCTAGTATCTTCTGCCGAGAGACTCAGCAGGTCTTTATTTATTCATTATTAGTAATAATAATAAGAAAATACATTATCATGTGTAAAGCATAAACAATTAGTATATTATGTTTCCCATAGACTACTGGCCCCTACAGGTCTCAGCTAGACGGCAGCTTTCAAGGTTAACAGATAATAAACCAAACCTAACTTTAAAGCTACTTATTTTTTCATTCAGACAATTATTTAAAACAGTGAATAAACGCCAGTGCATCCCTATCAGCTAAAGCCTAAGCATCAAAGGACTATTCTATTCACATGACCTTCAGCGGGAGACCAGCTGCAGTTCAGCTATCAGAACTTTTTCTACCTAGAAATTCCTTAACTCAAATAGCTTCATATTAAAAACTTTCCCAAGAAACTTCAAGAGAAAACAAAATAGAAGGACCTGCTATGATTATTGTATTGTAATGCTTGTCAGGCATATTCAATAAGTTGTCTTCCATTGTCAAGTAGGCCAAATTGTTTAATAATTAGTTTCTAATTTTCCATGCCGTTTATTTGCAATATACTGATGCATATAATATAGTGCCTAATGTACTTTTTTGGGAAATTTTTTCTTATTTATGACCAAGAACAGAAAGTGAAGGAATGTTACATCTTCAACCTCACGGTGTGAGGCACAAGGAATCTTCAGCCCCACGGTGTGAGGCCCTTTGGCTTAGGCCCCAAGGTGTGAGGCCCTTTGGGCTTCGCTGCTTGCCAGTGTCTTATCTGGCTGGGGCATCAAGGCCTCCTGCAGCACCTGCAGACCATACGGTATTTTTCTTTTTCTTTTTGGCTTATTTCACTGAGCATGATCCCTTCCAGCGCCATCCATGTTGCTGCAAATTGCATGTGTTTATCTTTTTTGAATGCTGAGTAATATTTCATGGTATATAAGTACCACATCTTCTTGATCCAGTCATCTATTTTCGGGCATTTGGGCTGTTTCCAAAGCTTAGCTATTGTAAATAGTGCTGCTATAAACATAGGGGTGCAGGTGTTCTTTGGAATTGATGTTTCTGTGTTCTTTGGGTAAATACCTAGGAGTGGAATTGTTGGATCCTGTGGAAGCTCTATGTTTAGTAGGTCCAGAAATCTCCACACAGCTCTCCATAATGGTTGGACCAGTTTGCACTCCCACCAACAGTGCAGAAGAGTTCCTTTTTCTCCACAACCACGCCAACATTTGTTGTTGCTAGTTTTTTTAATATGTGCCATTCTCACTGGTGTAAGATGGTATCTCATGGTAGTTTTGATTTGCATTTCCCTGATTGCAAGTGATGTCTTTAATTTTTATGAGCCTTCACCTAACCATATTGCACTCTTTAAATCCATAAATAAAAAAGGTCTTTTCCAAGAACTTTCCAACATGAAAAGCCACTCTAATCATGAGATCAAGACCCCAGGAAAAGCGCCATGCACAGTAGCCCATAACCTATCTCGTTTATTAAGGTAAAGGCAAAATGCTTAACAATAGTAACTATGCAAGCTGAAATGCAGAGTTACAGGTATTGAGAGTGGAACAAATCTCGTAAATAATATTTAAGTGACACGAAGACACACATTTCAGAAGATCCAGGCTATACCCAATAAACTTCACCTCTGTTGAGTTTTCCCTTGTCTGTCCACCTCACTACCTCCCCCCCCATTGCCCCTGCCTCCACCCCGCCCCATCACCCTCCCCCACCGGCACAGTAGGTGCCAGTGACTTTCCAGCTCCCTTTGGACGTGGCACATCATGTGGCTTTTAAGGACGGCTTTTAATGCTTTTAAGGAAACAAAGCAAAAACCAGGATTATATCGGAGCAAGAGCATGAAGTCTGCTGGGCCACACTCAGGTCCCCCGTGGCCAGTCAGCAGAGGGTGATGGAGACTGGCAAGGAGTAAAAACTGACCTGTCCTCACAGGTGTAAAAACTAACAAAATTGCCTCTGACACACTCAGTGCACTAATTGCTCACTGAATGTGCTACTGGATGACCCAATTAACACACACTTTCCCTCTGGAGGAAGGTCCCTGAGGGCTGGAATCTGGACAGTGTCCAACACACGGATGCCAGCTCCAGAGCTCAAATAGCCCAGCCCTGAGGCCCTGCTCTGTCCATGAGGCAGCGCAGGACGGGGAGGAACATCCTGTGAGTGCTCAGAGGCTCCCCACGAGCCCCGACCATGGAGTGAGAGGCCGGGACACCCACTGTCCCGCCATGGGGACAACCTCAGGACAGAGACTCAACACGTCAGCGGGAACATGCCCCCCAGACTGCAGTTATTCTGTTCGTAAACAATTTTCAGAATAGAAATTGTTCAGACTTGAAAGTTTTTAGATTTCAAGGTTCACTGTAGATTAGAGAAAGCACATCATCCAAAAGAGTAATTTCATAAATAATGAAAACTATTGCTTACAGAGTTGCACAAGTTCCTCAACGATGCACTGCCATATCATCCTGGGGTTAAGATTCAATGACAGAAAATAACTTTTTTTAATTGAAAAATCCAAATATTATGAATTTTAATAGCATCATCATATTAGTAGATTTGAATATATATGATACATATGACTTCATAACTATGATCTGGGTGCTCAGCTCAAAGAGTCAGTGTGTATTAAGTATCAAGTAAAATCAAAACAATTGATGCAATTAAATTGGGATTAAAAAACTCAAAATCAAATAAAAATACTTATAGTTAAAAATCAGAATGTTAAGCCACTTTGTTCTGAAATATTGCAACAGATATAAGAGACAAGTGGAAATTCAAAAACTTTTTAAATCAACATGATCACCACTTCATGGCTCTAACACTCGGGAGGGCGGCACAGACGTCTGCGACTTCTGGACATGGAATTGGGATTTTTCCCCAACTCATCATTCAAGGATTGTTAGTGATATTACAATGAAAAAACACAATATTTTAAAAATACCTGGAGAGAGACGTATCAAAAATTATTTCATCATTACCAAGAGTATTTTAAATCACTCCTAAGATGTCTGCATTTATGACAACCTGGTATTTTCATTTATCTTCTAGTTTTTATTAAATTCCTTGGAATTGTATGTACACTGTTGCATAACCACAAGTTTGTTCCCCACATTCCCTTTAAAATCCTGCCTCCCCAGGGCCTGCCCCTCCGTCACCCCACAGAGGGAGGAGAGGGTGAGATTGGGGAGGGGGAGAGTGGGTAGGGCTGCCCCGTGTCCAGGCGTCCCCACTCACGCACGGGCCTGGTGGGAGGAACAAACCCGTACCTGGGGGACACGGGGCCCTGGGACCGGCAGGGACAGCCACACGCACAGACCATCCAGCTCAGCCCCGGAGCAGCCTCCTCCCTGCACAGATGTGCATGAGTCTGAGGGGACAGAGGGGCCGGGAGGGACCCGGGGAGGACGAGCCCATCCTGCAGGAGGGACGTGTGGGGGTGACCCAGGAGGAGACTCTGCAGGAAACGTGGTCTCTGGGTCCTCAGATGTGGGGAGTCAGGGGCAGGGAGATGAGGAGAGGGGACAGACCAGGAGGCAGCAGTGAGGCCACAGGGGCAGGAATCTGACAGAGGATGCGTCAGGACACACTGCACGGGGACGCGAGAGCCCAGATCATTCAGTTCCAGGACAGTGTCGGGTCCTGGGGAGCAGGAAAATGGGGACTGCACACCCCATCTCCCTGCACACCCGTCCCTGTGGGGCCACCCCAGACTAGGACTGTGCTGGGGGAGCAGGGACAGGCTCTCCAGGGTGGGGAGGGGCTGGGCATGGTCACATGTCCTCTGGGGCTGTGCCCTGGACAACCTCTGGGAGGTGTGCTGGGCGGAAACACTGGGGACTGGACAGAAGGCAGGAGCAACAGGACTGTGTTGGTGGGGAGGGGCTGTTAGTCTGGCTATGAGATCAACCAGAGCAGAATCCTATGATCACCAAAATGTCCTCCTTCCTGATCCCAGATCCTGTGTGATAAAGGCATGTTTCTGGAGCTGAACACAAAAGGCTCAACAGAGTGAGAGACATGGAGCTGCTACACTCCACAGCCTCAGAGGGACCACTGGGACATGCCTGTGACTGTCTTTGCAGGTGTCATGTATTATTCAGCTTGATGTTTTTACACAGATGATGGCTCCAGGGGTGACAAATGTCATGGCTGTGACAGAATCCATGCTCCTGGGGTTCCCCACTCAGGGGACCATGGGCTTCTTTCACCCGCTGCTCTTCTCCCTGGTCTACCTGTGCGCCCTGCTGGGAAATGGTCTCATCATCCTCATCACCACCCTGGAACAGCACCTCCACACCCCCATGTACTTCTTCCTGAGTATTCTGTCCTTCTCAGACCTCTGCTTCATCTCAGCCATGGTCCCCAAGTCCATTGCCAACTTTCTGAGGCACAGTGGCTCCATCTCCTTCCCGGGCTGTGTCCTCCAGGTCTTCATGGTGATTATTTCCATAGTTACAGAGCTTCACCTGCTCAAGGTGATGAGCCTTGACCGCTATGCTGCCATCTGCCACCCCCTGTACTATGAGGTCATCATGAGCAGGGACAGGTGTGTGCAGCTGACAGCTGTGTCCTGGCTTGCTGGGGGTCTCCATGCTGTGATGCACACAGCTGGAACCTTCTCCTTGTCCTACTGTGCGTCTAACATTGTCCACCAGTTCTTCTGTGACGTCCCCCAGTTACTGGCTATTTCCTGCTCAGGAAATTTAATCAACGAACTTGCCCCTATTCTAACTAGTCTAGTGACGGATTCCTTTTGTTTCATTTTCATCGTCATTTCCTATGTCCACATCTTCTCTGCTGTCAGGAAGATCCCATCCACAGAAGGGAAGGCCAAAGTCTATTCCACCTGCCTTCCCCACCTGCTGTTTGTGGTGCTGTTTATCTCCACTGGATTCTTTGATTATCTGAAGCCAACCTCAGGGACCCCATCCATGTTTGACCTGGTCATTTCTATGTTCTACACGGTGGTGCCCCCCACCTTTAATCCCGTCATATACAGTCTGAGGAACCAAGCCATGAAGTTGGCCGTGGGGAGACTGATGAAGGGGAGACTCACCAAAATGTAATCGAGAAGATTAGTTCACGACTCTATTATGAGACATTTATTTCAAATTTTCACATTATTGTCCCCTTCATATTCTTTTAATTTCATATAATTCCATTGTATAATTTAAATATATATGCTCATTATTAAGATATATTTACAATGACTTCATATATTCTTCATCTCATTCATTCGATTAACATTGATTGTTCCTCTTTTTAACACTTAGTTGCACTTTGATATTCTCTGTACAATGAAGGTCACCTAACTTTAGCATCTGTCTGCTGGTCTCCATTTCTGTGCTCTTGGCCGAGGGGCGATGGTTGGGTTTCATCTCAGTTGTCAGCAGAAGTTCTCTCACTGGGGCAGCATCTCCTGTCTCTAAGGCACTTCCCCTTTCATGTTACTGACTCTCGTGGTCACGTGTGGGATCAGGGGCTACGGGTGGTACAGAGGCCCCTGTACTTGGTGAGAGAGGCCTTTATAACATAAGGAAGGCTTGAGGGCCCAAGTTGGAAACTGAGTTGTCACAACCTTCTGTGGACAAGGACCCACACATGACGGCCTAGATCTTTTGTGCATAATAAATAAATAACTGTTTTATAAAATAAATAACAAACCACCAATGATTCAAAACAAAAAAGCACAGCAATGGTACCATGATCCCAAATGTCAACAGTAATGTCCAGGTTGGGGAACAAAATGATCAGAGTGTGGTGGCAGGGAGTACTGGCTACCTCACTGAAGACACATGGATTTAAAGCCTGGGGAAGAGTTTAGGCAGAAGTCAAGTCATATGTGCTTCCTCTGTAGCTGTTCAATAGCACAATAAAAACTAAACTCCCTATTTTCTACTTAATACTGAGATTCAACCAATGATAGCTATCAATTTTTGACATTTTTAAAAGACCACAGTAAATTTTAAAGAGGCTGTGTGTATAGCCCAGTCCCTGGCAGACTGCAGGCATTTAGCAAACCCTTGTTCACTACCTTGAGTGTTCAGAGTACTTTCTATCATGGAAAAAAATACATACCCTCCCATGCTGACATAACTGCTGAAAAAAAATAGTTACATATAGACATCATCATTAAATTGAAGTCCACTTATCCAGATGTGTATACTTTATTAAAACCCAAAGGATTGTTTTCAGAAGTGTCTATAAAGGCACACCCCATCCTGCTTGCTTTGCTTTATCAGATACTGCTTTTCACAAATTGAAGGGGTGTGGCAACCTGGACTGGGCTAAGTCCAGCAGCGCCATTTCCCAAAAAATCATATGCTCACCTCATGTCTCGGTGATATCTAATTAGGCTATTTTCTCGTTAGGCAAAATACTACTGCACACTTAATAGACGACACTATAGAGCAAACAATTTTCATTCACACCAGGAAATCAACAAAAAAGTAATGACTTTATTTATGCAATATTAGGGTTGCTGTGGTATTCTGGAAATGAACCAACAATATCTTCAAGGTGTGCCTGTAACACCTTTTATTTGGTGCAATATAAGCACACCTATTAAAGCAAATAAATTTATTTTGCTAAGGCTGCTGTTTGGATCTGGCCCTACCCCTACTATGGCAAACCTAATGAAGATAGGAGGTGATCACAACCATTGCTGGGATAGAGAAACGCTTGTCACAATATGTTTAAGAACATGTATCACAATTAAATAGACTTATTTTTTATCTCCAGAGAATTGTTTTGCATTTTGTTTATATCCAATGGACAATTTAAAAGCGAAGGTAAGTACAGGACAGTGCACAGACACCAGCGGGCAGAGAGAGCTGCAAACGCAAATGGTCTGTGAAAAGAAACACCTGCACAGTCACAGGCAGGCAGGAGCGCTGCCTTGCTCTCCAGAGCATTTTGTTAAAGTAGGACAAACATCTCCACACTCAACTTCACATTCAGTTCATTGGAATAACAAACATAATCAAGATCATTTCAGAGAATGGATGTGTGCTCTTCAATACTGAAAATTACTAAGAGCAATGTGCAAGAATCTAAACTTTAGAACTATGTAAATAACCTTTTTAAAATCTAATCACAAAATGATACAAGTTCACTGAAAATCTTGTCAACAGAGGAAACTTGAATAACAAAACAATAACCATGAATACCAACATCATGAGGATACCAGTCACTGCTTCTAGTGTGTTTCCCACTTGTATAGATGAGATAGATCAAATCATTAGCAATCAAAGGGGGGTCTTATCCTGAATAATACTGCAGGCACTGCTGAGGCATTGCTTTCTTATCAACTGTTCTAGATCTCCACGAATTCCCTCTGGTAGGTACAGCAGCTAAGCCTGCTGTATGGGAATAATTACAGAAAAGGCTATTTTGAAATGCAGTCTCCTATGAGTAGCTATCACATTTGGGATTAGAGCTACTTCTAAAACTATTAAGGAAATCATGTGCAACATTAAAGACAACATCTGCATGTAACACAATGATACATTAAACTTTTATTTTAACCTGAGGCTCTTTCCTTATGAAGGAGGAAGTCCAACACCCATGGAGCTGTTCTGAGGATGGACAGGGTTGCCCACACTCCCCCCCTCCCGCTGGCCTTTAGGGGGTTTACAGTTTAGCCTCATTTGACAATCTCTGATTTGGCCAAAAATATGTAGTCCAAATTCCCTGACTTTTGTCCTTATTTGTATGATCTTAACATAAGTTCCTTGTCTCCTTTGGACCTTAGGATTTTCAACTACGGAGTAGGAATAATGTCTCTACAGTGCCATCAGTGAGATCACATAACTTAAGTGATGAACTTGATGCACAAGGTCAGGTAATCACCAGTAGGTGCTCAATAAAGATCGATTTCTTTTCTCTTCCCCGACCTGTTCAACTTCTCTCCAAAGCAAGCATAAAATGATTTATGATGGAGGAGGTAATACCAGTTTAACAGATTATAAATATTAAAAAGCAGATTATCTACAAAATGTCCACTTCCCAGGTGAATGAGTGATTGTGGCTTATTCACGCTCTAATACAGGAGAGATCCTCTTAGGGCCAGGTATCAGTAGAGAAAAGACCTCAAGAGCTTAGGAATGGGCCCTTCAGTGTCTCAGATGATTTCCCATGAAGGATCTTTCATCCCTATTGGCGATAGCATCCAGCTGTCCCTGCTGTGGGAATCTCGTGGGTGTCCTTTAGTGATAAAGAGATGGTCACAGGTTTCAATACACTGAAATGGTGACTACAAACCCATTTTTGAAAAGCAGACATTGTAGCTAGAGTGTGGCAGCCATGTGGCTCTTGGTCACTCAAGGCTCAGGAAAGCCTGGTTCCATTCAGGGGGAGTCTGAAGTTGCCTCATGAGGCAGTTTCTAGGTGTCAAAGTTTCCTCTTCCAGGCTCTGAATGGCCACATCAGCTGCACAACAGGTAAGTGTGCCTCACCCTTCAGACGCAGGCCCAGGCCAAGCACGGACAGCATCTCAGACCCCGTGAGAAATGCAGAGCCCCAGGAACACGCAACCTACTGGGTCATAACCTGCACCCCTGGAGACTGGGACTTGACTCTGCCCTCCTGCCTGCTAGACCTGGCGTGGGGAGGGGGGTGTCAGCCCCAGAAAAATCTACAATACATTCTCCAAATTATATCCTAAGTCCACAGAAATCAAACACACAGATCAATGGACAGAACAGAGAGCCCAGAAAACCCACCTGGGGGTGGATCAGTGCAGCAGGGAGGCACTGGGAGCCAACACGGGGGATGCACTCTCATTCAGGGGTGCTGGGCACCCACGGGGTCACACTCGGGAATGTCCTGACCCCCATGTTCCTCCAGGACCCAAAGTGACCCGCGCAGAGCTCCCCACAGCCCGCCCCGCCCTGGGTGCCCTGACTCACCGCATGACCGGCCGTGGGCCACGGGCAGGGAGATGTCCTCCCCTTCCCCTGACCTGTGCAGAGTCTCCCTGCATCTCCCCGCCTCCTGTGCTCTGCCCCAGGGGCATCTCCTGCCCTGGCCCACAGGCCCGCTCCACCCGGGTGATCGCTCCTGGAGTACATGGCTCAAGGAGGGGACTCAGCCTGGAGAGGCGTAGGGGGCCGCGCAGAGGGAGAGCAGGAAGCGGGAGTGTGTGATGTCAGAGGCCTGTCGATGGGGAGATAGAATGACGTGGAGGCAAGAATCCTCTGAAATAGGGATTCTCGCTCATTCGGAGAAGAGAACAAGTCGGTTTCGGCCTTCTGTGGGGACTCTGGATTTAGATATTAGCATTTGGGATATTACATATATGTGTGTGTCTGTATTAAAATAAATAGTTGATTTTTAAAAAAAAATATTTATTTATTTATTCATACAAGCACTGGGTACAGTCAGAAGTGCGTGAGGGTGAGAGAATTCACCAGAGCCAGAGCGGGGAGCAGAGCAGGCAGAAGGACCGAAGTACACTGCTGAGGGGAGCAGCGGGTGGCAGGCAAGGTCTGCGCGCCATGTGGGACCCTCGCGGTGGCCGGGGGTTGAACCGGCGCTGCAGAGGTGGCAGGCAGCTTCGCAGCCCAGCGCTCAACCGCTGCACCACCAGGGCGGCCCACCATATAATTTTTTTAAAGAAAGCCTTAAAAATTCTGTTGCAGTTATAGAAAAATTTCTAAGGGTGACAATATTTTCTTCCTGATAGTAAAGTAGGTGTGGGATGAGTAGCGGCATATCAGTTAATGTCAAGTTCACCTTGTTGTTTTTTTGTTTTTACTGAGGGAGGTATCATAAGGGCAATCTATATAAATCTTTATTAACCCAACTATGGAAGGTTCCAGCAATCTAAGGTGGGGTCAGAAAAGATGACCAGCCAGAGGTGGGGGCAGAGAGGATTATCAAATTTAGAAGACCCACCCATTCTGACCCCAAGGCAATAATTTCCACACACATTCCATCAAAGAACATTATGAAAGAACACCCCTTACCCTGGCAAAATGCAGCCTTTGTTCTTTCAGAGCCTATCTGAGTCTATGCAGACTTCTCTCATTCCTGCTCTCTTTTCCTCAATCACCTTGCCATGTGCTGACGAAAGGGACCATTACTGAATGATTTGTCAGAGGATGCAAGAATCCCCCCACACTGAACCCTGAATTCCATCAATAGGTTATCAGTTTTTAGCTTGAACTAATTTGTCAGTCCAAATGAGCACATTTTACCCTTTTCCAATTTTTACAATATTTATTGTTTTAATCAAAAAGCTTCATCTAGTTATAGGTAAAAATAAAAAAAAAAAACAGTGAAAATGATAAGGCACTAATTCAAAGCCCAGACCCTTCCAGCCTCAAATACAAGAGGTCTGGGTCTCCCTCCGGGTGCAAGGGGTTAAGCATGTAATCAACATAAAAAGCTTACAAGCAATATAAATACATAGGCTAAGAGTGAAACTAAGAGTATGTTAAGGTGTCTGCTAGTGCCATGAGTGAAAGGGGCTGCATCCACATCCTGAATGTTAAAGATAATAAAAACAGATGGTGCCTGAGCCTAAACCTGATAAGGATGCATAAAAGGAGTGGATTCATGAGGCAGTCTCCAAGCAGTCCCAAACTTAGCTCTGAGCTAAGGACTTTCCAGAAGCTCCTCTTCCGAGTCCAGCTCACTGCTCCTATTTGGACTCCGACTGTTCTTCAGCCAGAACCTCTCCTCAGTCCTCAGTTTGGCACACCATGAACCAAGCCTCACTCCCCAGTTCTTCCTCTCACAAACCAGTGGCCTGCTCTCTGACAGCAGCACATGCTGCAGACTGGCTCAACATCCTGGGGACCATCCGGACTTCCGGCCCTCAAGCCTAGAGACTTCCACGGCCAGAGGACTTTCCCCTGGGTGGAAGGCCTAGCTAAGACACGTCGTGGCTACTGTCTTTAGTCAGAGCTACTCTGGGAACCTCGGGTTGCCTTGCCTATGCAAATGTGTGTGTGAACAATACAGTAATAAAATTCTCTTTGAGAGCCAGCTTCTGGCAGAAGCCAATTGATCCCGCTCGCGATAAGTCTCAACACTATCAAGCTACTGGCAGCCTCTGTGGTACAGGTTGCATCCCCAGCCTGGGAGCTGGCCCACATGGTGCAGCAGACCGCTCCTGTCTCACCTGATGCTTCCCTCAGAAGAGTATCACTGCATCTCTGGCCTACAACCCCAGTCTTGTATGCATAAATAAATAAAACATTTACAAAATAAATAAAAGAGGCCTGAAAGTTGTGCATAACTATGGGAAGAAAAAGACAAAATTTTGAATGAAGCAATGACATTCCATAAAACAAAATTTGAAATAACTGATAAAACCTTCCTGTGATTATTTCATTGCCTTTGCAAAAAGAAATATAGAACATAATAGAATGAAAAGGCTGTATTCCAAGTCAACTTGTCACAGATCGATATAAATCGAGTGTCCTGCCTAACAGAACACTATTATTTTCTGTCTCATCCTACAAGTGAAAACATGGTTATTTCAGCAGAGGTTCCATCATTGACAGGAAAGCTGGCAGTATCAAGATTTATGTTGATTCATTTGTGGTAGTTCAACAGTGATTTTATTTCTGGGTAAACTTGTAAACCATACAAGGTCAGAAGTGTCATAAATGAAGAGGGTGCTATGGCTTAAAGAAAAGGAAGAAAGAAAAAAAAAAAACAAACACTGGGAATAGCAAGAGGCATTCAAGGAACCAAAGAATGCCAACAATATTTAACTCCCATTTTTTAAAAAGGGGATTTTATTTTTGGCTAAAAAGCTACCCTTTAATTGAATTTTGTCCACTGTCAATGAAAGGAAGTCACTGACACAGAGCAGACAGCTATTGCCATGTCTATCCATGACCTTCATTTTTTGTGACATGGTGACTTTGAATGTAGCAAAAATGGCAACAGATGTTCTAGTCTCAACCCATTTGAGCAATGTTGAAATGGAATTTCACACAGGCCCCACAAAATGGAAATCCTCACCAACATTTCCACCCCAGAAAATAACACCTTTTTAGACATTACAGAAAATAACACATACCTTTTTTATTAACACTCTGTTTTATGAATGTTCCATAACTGGAAAAAAGTAACAAACCTAGGGCCTCCCTTGTGGCGCAGCGGTTGAGCGCTGGGTTGCGAAGCTGCCTGCAGCCTCTGCAGTGCCGGTTAGATCCCAGGCTGCTCCCCGGCCACCAGAGGAGGGTCCCACATGGCGCGCAGACCCCTCCTGCTGCTCGCTGCTCCCCTTGGAAGGGGGAAATGATGTCCTAAGCTAATCCCATACAGGCTTTGTGGACTCCACTCCCACTCCAGACTAAAGCCATCAGGACATTGGGAAAGACAAATCCCATCACCACCAAAAGGAAGGTGGCTGGGACCTGAGGGTGGAGTTAAGCAGCCAGGTTGGGTATAAAAACCAAACATGTGGGCCTTGGGCTGGCTTGCTATCACTCGCCTCCTGGCATCACAGCTCCTGCCTTGCAGCCAGCCCTCAGAGTGCCATTTTGGGATTCCTGATCAGCAGATTTGGGTAGGACGCATTTAAAACATTGTCTCCCACTTTTCTCCCTGAGCTGTACATTTCCTCATTTCACTTTCCCTTGTAAATCAACCTTTTATTAACCTTTAGCATGTGCCTGCAGTAGAGCATTGATAAGTCCTTTTAAGCAGCCTGTGAGGACCCACAGTCAGGCACCCCATTTTGTATCCTGGCTGCCCTATAACACCCTCAGCAGTGTACTTCGGTCCTTCTGCCTGCTCTGCTTCCCGCTCTGGCTCTGGTGAATTCTCTCACCCTCCCGTGCTTCTGATTGTACCCAGGGCTTGTATGCATGTATCAATCAATCAATCAATCAATCAATCAATCAATCTTAAAAAAAAGTAACAAACCTAGATGGGACTTCCTATTTGTAAGCAATTTACAGATTCAGTGCAATTTCAATGAAAATTTCAATGGTGTTCTTCAACAAAATGGAACCAATACCGTTCAAATTCATATGGAATCACAAAACCTCGAGCAGTGAGAGTTCTGACTAAAAGGGAGGAATAATGGAGGTCTGACACTCCCAGACATCCAACAATATGACAAAGCTGTTATAATAAAAACCGTGTTGGGACAAAAACAGACACAGAGACCAATGGAATCAAATTTAAGCCCAGGAACAAAGCACACATATACGGTGAGCTAATTTATGACACAGGAGCAAAGAACATACATTGGAAAAAAATTGCCTCTTCCATAAATGGTGCTGGGGAAACTGGATTGCAACGTGAAAAATAATGAACTAGACCACTATCTCACACCATATATAAACCAACTCAAGTGGATGAAAGACTTCATGTGAAACATGGCACCATCGAATATACAGAAGGAAACACAGGACAACACTCAATGACATGATCCTCAGAAACATCTTTAAGGATTCTTCTCCAGAAGCAAGGAAAACCAGGGAGAATGTAAACAGTTGGGGCTACAGTAAGAGACAGTGATCAAAACAAAGAGACACCCCACTGAATGGGAGAAAATATCAGCACACCACATGACAGCTAAGGGACTGATATCAAAGATCTACAAAGAGCTTACACGACTCAACAAAAACAAAAAACCCAGTCCAAAAAAAATGGACAGAAGTAAAAAGACACTTCTCCGAAGAAGAAATGCAATTGGTCAACAGGCATAGAAAAAAATGTTCAGCATCACTAATATCAGGGAAATGCAAATCAGAACCACAATGAGGGACCACCTCACTCCAGTGAAAATGCTCCTCATGAAAAAAAAAAAAAAACTGGCAATAACAAATTCTGGAGAAGCGGTGGAGACAAAGGAGCCTCTGACGCAGCTGATGAGAGAGCAAACTGGTCCAGCCACTATGGGCAGCTGTGTGGAGGTTCCTCAGAACACAGAATATGGGTCTACACATGATCCAGAGTTCCACTCCTAGGAATCTACCCAAGGGATAAAAAGAAAAAAAAAAAAAAAAAGGAAACCTGAACTCCTGTGCTTATTGCAGCACTATTTACAGTAGCCATGACATGGAAAGAACTCAAATGCCACAAAACAGATGAATGGATCAAAAGTTGTGGTACAGTTATACCGCAGAGTATTGCTCATAATCAAAAAAGACAAATTGACGCTGTTTGTGGTGATGTTATAGGGCAGCCCCTATACAAAATGGGGTGCCTGACTGCAGGTCCTCACCTGCGCGCTTAAAAGGACTTACCAATACTCTACTGGAGGCACACGCGAAAGGTTAATAAAAGGTTTATTGACAATTGAAGGGAAAATGAGGAAATGTACAACTCAGGGAGAAAAGTGGGAGACAAAGTTTTAAATGCGTCCTACCCGATCTGCCGATCAGGAATCCCAAATGGCACTCTGAGAGCTGGCCACGAGCCAGGAGCCATGAAGCCAGGAGGCGAGCGAGAGAATGAGCCCCCCAAGGCCCATGTGTTTGGTTTTTATACAACACCTGGCTGCTTATCTCCAACCTCAGGTCCCAGCAACCCTCCCTTTGGTGGTGACGGGATTTGTCATTGCCAATGTCTTGATGACTTTGGTCTGGAGTGGGGGTGGAGTCCACAAAGCCGGTATGGGATTAGCTCAGGACATCCTTTCCCCTGAACAGTGATATGGATGGAGCTGGAAGGGATGATGCTAGCCACAATAAGGCAGGTGAAAGAGAAATATCAGGTAGTTTCTTACGTGGGAAATATAGAGAAACTGAACAAAAGGTAGAGAAAAAGACAACCCCAGCAGGCTGACCAAGAGCTGAGGCCCCCAGCGTGGAGGGGGGAGTGGGGTGAACAGAGGGGAGGGAAGAGCACAAGGGATTATGGTGATGGGGCACAGGGGCTATTCTGGTGGGAGCACTATGGGGACCACCCCTGAGGGGAGAATCCAATACCTAAAAAAATGAGCAACGATGCAAGAAAAGAAAAAAAAGAAGATGAGCTTGGGGAAAGGGAAGACCCTAAGACAATATAAATAAATAAATGGTCCTAAAGGCGGGTCTCACCTGAACAATGCTGCAGGCATTGCCGAGGCATCCTCTCCTCACCAATTGTTCTAGATCTCCAGGAATTTTCTCTGGTAAGTGCAGTAATTAAGCCTGCTGCCTGGGAATCATTAGAAAAAGGCTAATTAAAAAAAATATATTTATTTATACAAGAACCGGGGTGCAGGCCAGATGCGCCAACCAGAGCCCCATTGCCTTCCCTCCCTGGGCCTCACCTTTCTGCTCCCCGCTGCCGGCTCCCCAGGTCAAGGGGCAGAGGCGCCCCTATGGGGTTCCTGAAGGACCAGGCTCACCCCAGCCCAACCTCACCCCGAGTCAGGGGCCAGCAGGACCTGAAAGAGCGAGCGTGCACATGCGGTAGCAGCGCAGGTGCAGCCAGGTGCGCTGGGCGGGGCTGGGCGCTCAGCAACTCCCTGAGGCAACGGCCCCCCATGCAGGCCCTGGAGGGACAGCTCCCAAATAAACACTGAGATGCAGACAAATGCCTCCTCTTCGCTCAAAATACTGTGACCCTACATTATCCACTAGTCATTAAAAGGGCAAACAAAGTGGTTTGAATTTCTGGGAAAGATTATTTTTTTAAACCATTCTTTAAAATTCCCTTACCTGAGCTGACATAAAGGCATGACTAGGGACCACCCTGGTGGGGAAGGGGTTAAGCGCCACACTGTGAAGCCATCCCCAGCCTCTGGAGCCCCAGTTCCATCCCCAGCCAGGAAGGTGACCCACGGGGAGCCACAGACCTCTCCTGTCTTCCCGCTGCCCCCCTCTGCAGTGGATTTCAGTCAGTCCACCGGTTCTGTTCCCTGTGCTGTCTCCTGTGAATTCCCTTACCCCACCCCTGCATCTCTGCCCTGCACCCGAGCTCTTGTATTCATAAGTAAATAAATCTGCAAAAAAAATAAAATAAAATGAAGCATAACAGTTCTCCCGACTTACACATCACGAAATATGTCTGGGAACGCCCTGGCCGAGGACCGATGTATTGACAAGGGACCCCAGAAGCTGATCAGTGGAATGCCTTGTGGATAAGATTAGAACAATGGCCGGGGATTAGGTTGTGTCATGAAGTAGATAAGAAGTGCCTGGAGGGCAGACTCACAATCCCTAATCTTCTACACCCTTCCCCTTTCTATCATCTCCATGACCTTAATCTCCTTTTGCTCTTCCCCCTCACAACCAATACCGTGGGCCAATAAAAGGGCCAGGATCTTGCTCTTCAGCAGTATCCTGCATTATAAAGCCTGCTCCACGACTCCCATTTCTTTATCAGTGTGATGTTGCCTGATGCAACAAATGGCTCCCAAGCAGGGGCCCCACACCCTGCTTCTCAAGCCCGGAGACGGGAATTGGACATCCTCTCAAGCCTGGCCAAAAGGCTTCACAGACCCAGAGTCTGCAACGAAGCGGTAAGACATGTTTTCAGTCATGTCTTTCCTATCTTTTTCTTCCAAATCAGCCTGCTAAAAGGCCCACAGATTCTGAGACTGTGATGTTACTTTCTTCCAAATCAGCCTGGTGAAAGGCCCACAGACACTGAGTCTGTGATGTTAACTTTCTTCAGTGAGTTTTTCAGTTAAATCTTTACTCTCTCTCTTAGAAACATGAGTGATAATCTCATACCCCTTCAGATCAAAGATCTTAACCTCTCTTCTCCTGTTTTCCCCATGCATGGTCCATAAAAATTGTTCCATTATCTTTTTTTTTAATATTTTTTTAATAGAGGCATGTTTTTATTTATTTATTCATTTATTTGTTTGTTTGTTTTTGTTTATACATGCACTGGGTACAGTCAGAAGCACGGGAGGGTGAGTGAATTCACCACAGCCAGAGCGGGGAGCAGAGCAGGCAGAAGGACCGAAGTACACTGCTGAGGGGAGCAGTGGGCGGCAGGAGAGGTCTGCACACCATGTGGGACCCTCCTCCGGTGGCCGGGGAGCAGCCGGGGATCGAACCGGCGCTGCAGAGGCTGCGAGCAGCTTTGCAACCCAGCGCTCAACCGCTGCACCACCGGGGAGGCCCTATTCCATTATCTTAAAAATGTTTGGTCTCAATAAAATAAAGCAAAAACAATATAAATCCAAAGGATTATTTCTTAAAAATACAAACTCTAAAATATTTTAGCATCTCAAACTTAGTAGCAACTGCCTGTCTTTTAAATTTTGGTGACCTTGGGCCCTCCGTCTTAAGTAATGGTTAAAATTAAACACTTTATGTATATAAGGATTTTAAATTCTATCTCATTGACATATGGGGCCTCCCTGGTAATACAGGGGTTGAAGTCTCAACACTGTTGAGCTATCTCAGGCCAGTACAGCAAGGGTTAGATCCTGGCTGGGGAGTTGGCCCACATTACACAGCCAGCCTCTCCTGCCTCAGCTGGCTTCTCCCCTCAACAGCATGTTTCGGTAGATCATCTGTTCTCACCACTCTCAGGTTGGTCTTTTCTCCCCCACACATCTGGCTGACACCCTAGTTCTTATGTATATAAATAGATAAAAAAACTTTAAAAAATAATAATTTGACTTCTTAAAATTAACACATGGCCAAAATTTTAAATAAAAATCAAGAGATCTCTGTTTATCCTGTCTTCTACCTCCGGAGGATTAACTATAAATGGCACCTATACAAACTCCCCAATTTTGATCATGATCCAAATTTGGTAAACTAGTGTAAATTCAATGGTTTAATTTAAAAGATACATGTCTTTAGGTTTTAAGATTGGGTGTTAATATTTAATGTTTAAATGTGTTTTCTTAAAAGGTAAAAATTGTGTTGTTCAACAAACACCGGTAATTAACTAAATTTCCTTTACAGAAAGATGAACCCACTCTTAAAAATCTTTGTTAGTATAAATAAGTAAGTCTGTTATGTTAGTACAAGTAAGTAAGTTTGTTAATCCTGTAAAAAGCTTTTTCTAAAACAATAAGCTATTCATCCTATGGGTAACAATCCTACCTCCCCTCAAAACAATTATAAGGAACAACTTAGTGCTCCCTTTACACGAGGGTGTTAAAAAACATTTACTGGACTCTTCTGAGTCTGACCCTGATCACAAGGCCTCTTCAGAGGTTAGTGGTGGGGAATTTTTTAATCAAGTAGAGGATGCTACAGCACCCTCCACCTGAACTCTCTAATAAGCTTCAAGAAATTCTTAGAGCATTTCAGTCTTTTGCCACTCATTCTAATCTGCCAATGTCTCAAGATTCTTGTCAGCAAAACTTAGTTAAAAAAATGCTTAAAGAAGGGTCTCCCTGGTGGTGCAGGTGGTTGAGTGGTGCAATGTGAGTCTGTCCACAGACTCTGTATTGTTGGTTTGATCCCGACCGGCGGGTGAGGATATACACGGCTGCCCACCTCAGCAGTGTATATTGTCAGTCTGCCTGTTCTGTTCCCCGCTCTGTCTCTGGTGAATCCTCACAACATCCTGCACATCTGACCTATACCCTGGTTCTTCCATAAATAAATAAATATTTAAAAAATGCTTAAAGAACGCCATAAACGAGAGGGACCTGTTGCATTTCCTGTTAGTACAAAAAGGAGTTTTGAAACCCATGATAATATTCCCTTTCCTATTTTTTAATTTAAATTGTATTTTTATATTCCCCATACAATTACAACCCCCTTATTTTGACCCCAATCCCTCATTTCCCCGCCCCCCACTCCCCATAGAGTGTCTCTGGTTCATAGTTGTTTGCTGATTTTAATATTTTCTTTCTTATAGTTATTCTTTTTCCTGGTCCCTTATTTAAGTTTTCTAGATTCCTGCTATGAGTGAGACCATCCGGTGTTTTTCTTTTTCTTTCTGGCTTATTTCACTGAGCATGATCCCTTCCAGATCCATGCATGTTGCTGCAAATTGCATGTGTTTATCTTTCTTGAAAGCTGAGTAATATTCCATGGTGTATATGTACCACATCTTCTTGATCCAGTCATCTATTTTTGGGCTTTTGTGTTGTTTCCAAAGCTTAGCTATTTTAAATAGTGCTATAAACAGAGGGGTGAAGGTGCTCTTTGGAATTGATGTTTCTGTGTCCTTTGGGTAAATACCTAGGAGTGGAATTGCTGGATCACATGTAAGCTCTATGTTTAGTAAGTCCAGAAATCTCCACACAGCTCTCCATAGTGGTTGGACCAGTTTGCACTCCCACCAACAGTGCAGGATAGTTCCTTTTTCTCCACAACCTCGCCAACATTTGTTGTTGCTAGTTTTCTTAATACATGTGCCATTCTCACTGGTGTAAGATGGTATCTCATGGTAGGTTTGATTTGCATTTCCATGATGACAAGTGATGTTGAACATTTATTCATATGCCTGTTGGCCATTTGCATTTCCTCTTCAGAGAAGTTTCTTTTTAGCTCTTCTGCCCATTTTTTGAGTGGATTATTTTCTTTGTTGTTATTGAGTCTCATCAGCTCTTTGTAGATTTTTGTGATCAGTCCTTTATCACTAGTGTTGTGTGCAAAAATGTTCTCCCAGTCGGTGGGGTTTCCCTTTGTTTTGGTTATTGTCTCTTTTGCTGTGCAGAAGCTCTTTAATTTGATGCAGTCCCAGGTGTTTAACTTTGCCTTCACTATCACTGCTTTGGGTGATGCGTCTGTAAAGATGTCTTTGATGTGCATATCATGTAGTGTTTTGCCTATATTTCCTTCTATGTATTTTATGGTTTCAGGTATTATATCTAGTTCTTTAATTCATTTTGAGTTGTTTTTTCTGCATGGTGTTAGGTAGTAGTCAAGCTTCATTCTTTTGCATGTTGCGACCCAGTTTTCCCAGCATCATTTATTGAACAAACTTTCTTTGCTCCAATGCATATTCTTTGCTCCTTTGTCAAAGATTAGTTGACCATAAATCTGTGGGTTTATTTCTGGATTTTCTATTCAATTCCATTGGTCTGCGTGTCTGTTCTTGTTCCAATACCAGGCAGTTTTGATGATCATGGCTTCATAGTATAGTTTGAAGTCTGGGAGTGATGCCTCCATCCCCTTTTTTTTATTTCAGGAGAGCTTTGGCTATTTGGGGTTTTTGGTGATTCCATATGAATTTCATCAATAATTGTTCTATTTCTTTGAAGAATGACACTGCAATTTTTATTGGAATAGCATTGAATCTGTATATTGCTTTTGGTAGGATGGCCATTTTAATGTTTATTCTTCCAATCCATGAGCAGGGGATGCCTTTCCATTTCTTTGTGTCTTCTTCTATTTCTTTTAACAGTGTTTTATAGTTTTCTTTGTATAGGTCCTTTACTTCTTTTGTTAGATTTATTCCCAAGTATTTGATTTTTTTTGTTTTGATAATAAAAGGGATTTTTTTTTATTTCTTCTTATTCAGATTTATTGTTTGTGTATAGGAAGGCTGCTGACTTTTGCATGTTGATTTTTTATCTTGCCACTTTACTGAACTGATTGATGAGTTGAATTAGTTTTTCTGTGGAGTTTTTGGGGTTCTCTATGTATATTATCATATCATCTGCAAATAATGATAGTTTGACTTCTTCTTTTCCTATTTGGATTCCTTGTATGTCTTTCTCTTGTCTTATTGCTCTGGCTAGGACTTCCAGTATTATATTGAAAAGCAGTGGTGAGAGTGGACATCCTTGTCTTGCTCCAGATCTTAATGGAATTGCTTTCAGCTTTTCAACATTGAGAATGATACTGGCTGTTGGCTTGTCATATATGGCCTTTGTGATGTTGAGGTATGTTCCTTGTATCCCAAGAATTTCAAGGGCTTTTATCATGAAAGTGTGTTGTACTTTGTCAAAAGCTTTCTCAGCATCTATTGATATTATCATATTGTTTTTGTATTTCTTTTTGTTGATGTGTTGGAAAACGTTTGTTGATTTTCAGATGTTGAACCATCCTTGTGTCCCTGGAATCAATCCTACTTGGTCGTGGTGAATTATCTTATGAATACATTGTTGGATTCTGATAGCTAATATTTTATTGAGGATTTTTGCATCAGTGTTCATTAGCGAGATTGGCCTGTAGTTTTCTTTTTTTCTGTTGTCCTTCTTTGGTTTTGGTATTAGTGTAATGTTGGCTTCATAGAATGTGTTTGGTATTATGCCTTTCTTCTCAATATTTTGGAAGAGTTTGTGAATGATAGGCAGTAATTCGTTTCTGTAGCATTTTTTGTAGCATTTTTTTAATAGATGCATATTTTATTTATTTATTTATTTGTTTGTTTTGTTTATACATGCACTGGGTACAGTCAGAAGCACGCGAGGGTGAGAGAAATCACCAGAGCCAGAGGGGGGAGCAGAGCAGGCGGAAGGACCAAAGTATTTGTTTCTGAACTTTTGGTAGAATTCATTTGTAAATCCATCAGGTCCTGGGCTTTTGTTTTTGGGAAGGTTTTTGATTACCATTTCAATTTTGCTGCTTGTAATTGGTTAGTTTAGGTGTTCTATTTCTTTTTTATCTAGCTTTGGGTGATTGTAGAGTTGTAGGAATTTGTTCATCTCCTCTAGATTGTTGAACTTGTTTCCATATAACTCTTCATAATAGTTTCTGATTATTCTTTTGATTTCTGCTGTGTCCATTGTGATTTCTCCTCTTTCATTTGTGATCCTGTTTATTTGTGCTTTCTCCCTTTTTTCCTTTGTGAGCCTGGCTAGGGGTTTATCCATTTTATTTTTTTTGAAGAAACAGTTCTTGGTTTCATTGATCTTTTGGATAGATTTTTTTTTGTTTCAATTTCATTTATTTCTGCTTTGGTTTTATTTCTTTTCTTCTAGTAGTTTTGGTGGTTTTTTTTGTTGTTGTTGTTTTTCTAGTTCTTTGAGCTTTGAGATTAGGTTATTTCTTTGAGTTCTTTCTTGTTTCTTCATGTGAGCCTCTATTGCTATATATTTTTCTTTTATTACTGTTTTGCTGCATCCCATACATTTAGGAAATTGGTGTCCTCCTTGTTATTCAATGCAAATAATTTTTTAATTTCTTCTTTGATTTCCTCATTAGTCCAGTGGTCTTCCAGCAGTGTGGTTTTCAATCTCCATGAAGTAGGAGAGTTCCTTACCTGCTTTTTATGGTTTATTTCTTGTTTGATGCCTTCATGTTCAGAAAAGATGGTTGGTATGATTTCACTCTTGATGTATCTGTTGATGTTTGTCTTGTATCCCAGTATGTGATCGATCCTGGAGAATGATCCGTGTGTGCTTGAGAAAAATGTCTACTCAGATTTTTTTTGGTTTTAGTGTTCTATAGATATCTCTAAAGTCCAAGTGCTCTAGATCCTTATTTAGAGCTTTAGTGTCTTTACTTATTTTTTGTCTCATTGATCTATCCATTGTTGATAGTGGTGTGTTGAAGTCTCCCACTATGTATGTGTTTTCTCTGATGTCTGTTTTCAAAGATGACAATAGTTGTCTTATATATTTTGGTGCTCCTTCGTTCTATGAATATATGTTAATGAGTGTTATTTCTTTAAGTATTTTTCTCTTGATCATAATGTAGTGACTGTTGGGGTCTCTTTTGAACTTTTTGAGTTTGAAATGATTTACCGGATATAAGTATAGCTGTTCCTGCTTTCTTTTTTGGTCCATTTGCTTGTAGGATTGTTTTCCATCCTTTAACTTTGAATTTTTTTAAATAAATTTTATTTTTATATTCCCCATATAATTGCAACCCCCTTATTTTGACCCCAATCCCTCCCTTCCCCCATCCCCACCTGCCATAGAGTGTCTCTGGTTTATAGTTTTTTGTTGATTTTGATTTTCACTTTCTTATAGTTATTCATTTTCCTGGTCCCTTATTTTAGTTTTCTAGATTCCTGCTATGAGTGAGACCATGCAGTATTTTTTCTTTTTCTTTCTGGCTTATTTCGCTGAGCATGATCCCTTCCAGTGCCATCCATGTTGCTGCAAATGGCATGTGTTTATCTTTTTTGAATGCTGAGTAATATTACATGGTGTATATGTACCACATCTTCTTGATCCAGTCATCTATTTTTGGGCAATTGGGCTGTTTCCAAAGCTTAGCTATTGTAAACAGTGCTGCTATAAACAGAGGGGTGCAGGTGCTCTTTGGAATCGATTTTTCTGTGTCCTTTGGGTAAATACCTAGGAGTGGAATTGCTGGATCACATGTAAGCTCTATGTTTAGTAAGTCCAGAAATCTCCACACAGCTCTCCATAGTGGTTGGACCAGTTTGCACTCCCACCAACAGTGCAGGAAAGTTCCTTTTTCTCCACATCCTCGCCAACATTTGTTGTTGCTAGTTTTCTTAATATATGTGCCATTCTCACTGGTGTAAGATGGTATCTCATGGTAGTTTTGATTTGCATTTCCCTGATCACAAGTGATGTTGAACATTTTTTCATATGCCTGTTGGCCATTTGCATTTCCTCTTCAGAGAAGTATCTTTTTAGCTCTTCTGCCCATTTTTGGACTGGATTATTTTCTTTGTTGTTGTTGAGTCTCATCAGCTCTTTGCAGATTTTTGTGATCAGTCCTTATCATTAGTGTTGTGTGCAAAAATATTCTCCCAGTTGGTGGGGTATCTCCTTGTTTTTGTTATTGTCTCTTTTGCTGTGCAGAAGCTCTTTAATTTGATGTAGTCCAAGCTGTTTATCTGTGCCTTCACTATCACTGCTTTGGGTGATGTGTCTGTAAAGATGTCTTTGATGTACATATCATGTAGTGTTTCGCATATATTTCCTTCTATGTATTTTATGGTTTCAGGTCTTATGTCTAGTTCTTTAATCCATTGTGAGTTGATTTTTGTGTATGGTGTGAGGTAGTGGTCAAGCTTCATTCGTTTGCATGTAGTGACACAGTTTTCCCAGCACCATTTATTGAACAAACTTTCTTTGCTCCAATGCATTCTTTGCTTTTTGTCAAAGATTAGTTGACCATAAATATGTGGGTTTATTTCTGGATTTTCTATTCAATTCCATTGGTCTGCATGTCTGTTCTTGGTCCAATACCATGCAGTTTTGATGATTATGGATTTGTAATATATTTTGAAGTCTGGGCGTGTGATGCCTCTATTCTCTTCTTTTTTTTTTCAGGAGATCTTTGGCTATTCGGGGTTTTTTGTGATTCCATATGAATTTCATCATTAATTGTTCTATTTCTTTGAAGAATGACATTGAAATTTTGATTGGAATAGCATTGAATCTGTATATTGCTTTTGGTAGGATGGCCATTTTAATAATGTTTATTCTTCCAATCCATGAGCACGGGATGTCTTTCAATTTCTTTGTGTCTTCTTCTATTTCTTTTAACAGTGTTTTATATTTTTCTTTGTATATGTCCTTTACCTCTTTTGTTAGATTTATTCCCAAATATTTGATTTTTTTTGTTTCGATAATAAAAGGAATTTTTTTTTTATTTCTTCTTCTTCAGATTTATTGTTTTTGTATAGGAAGGCTACTGACTTTTGCGTGTTGATTTTGTATCCTGCCACTTTACTGAACTGATTGATGAGTTGAATTAGTTTTTCTGTGGAGTTTTTGGGGTTCTCTATGTATATTATCATATCATCTGCAAATAGTGATAGTTTGACTTCTTCTTTTCCTATTTGGATTCCTTGTATGTCTTTCTCTTTTCTTATTGATCTGGCTAGGACTTCCAGTATTATATTGAAAAGCAGTGGTGAGAGTGGACATCCTTGTCTTGTTCCAGATCTTAATGGAAATGATTTCAGTTTTTCACCATTGAGAATGATACTGGCTGTTGGCTTGTCATATATGGCCTTTATGATGTTGAGGTATGTTGCTTGTATCCCATGAATTCCAAGGGCTTTAATCATGAATGGGTGTTGCACTTTGTTGAAAGCTGTCTCAGCATCTATTGATATTATCATATGGTTTTTATATTTCTTTTTGTTGATGTGTTGGATAACGTTGATTGATTTTCAGATGTAAACCATCCTTGTGTCCCTGGAATGAATCCTACTCGGTCGTGGTGAATTATCTTATGGATACATTGTTGGATTCTGATAGCTAAAATTTTATTGAGGATTTTTGCATCAGTGTTCATTAGGGAGATTGGCCTGTAGTTTTCCGTTTTTGTGTTGTCCTTGTTCGGTTTTGGTATTAGTGTAATGTTGGTTTCATAGAACGTGTTTGGTATTGTCCCTACCTTCTCAATTTTTTGGAAGAGTTTGTGAAGGATAGGCTCTAATTCGTCTGTGAATGTTGGGTAGAATTCATTTGTAAATCCATCAGGTCCTGGGCTTTTGTTTTGGGGAGGTTTTTTATTACCATTTCAATTTCGCTGATTGTTATTGGTCTGTTTATGTGTTCCATTTCTTCTTTATCTAGCTTTGGGTGATTGTAGAGTTGTAGGAATTTGACCATCTCCTCTAGATTGTTGAACTTGTTTCCATATAACTGTTCATAGTAGTTACTGATTATTCTTTTGATTTCTGCTGTGTCCGTTGTGATTTCTCCTCTTTCATTTTTGATCCTGTTTATTTGTGCTTTCTCCCTTTTTTCCTTTGTGAGCCTGGCTAGGGGTTTGTCTATTTTATTGATTTTTTCAAAGAACCAGCTCTTGGTTTCATTGATCTTTTGGATTGTTTTTTTCAGTTTCAATTTCATTTATTTCTGCTTTGGTTTTTATTATTTCTTTTCTTCTTCTGGTTTTGGGGTTTTTTTGTTGTTGATTTTCTAGATCTTTGAGCTTCGAGGTTAGGTTGTTTCTTTGAGTTCTTTCTTGTTTCTTGATGTGAGCTTCTATTGCTATATATTTTCCTCTTATTGCTGCTTTTGCTGCATCCCATACATTTAGGATATTGGTGTCCTCCTTGTCATTCAATTCAAAGAATTTTTTTAAATTTCTTCTTTGATCTCCTCATTAGTCCAGTGGTCTTCCAGTAGTGTGCTTTTTAATCTCCATGAGGTAGGATAGTTCCTTGCCTTCTTATTATGGTTTATGTCTAGTTTGACGCCTTCATGGTCAGAAAAGATATTTGGTATGATTTCAATCTTGGTGTATCTGTTGATGTTTGTCTTGTGCCCCAGTATGTGTTCGATCCTGGAGAATGATCCATGTGCACTTGAGAAAAATGTGTACTCCGATTTTTTGGGGTTTAGTGTTCTATAGATGTCTGTTAAGCCCAAATGCTGTAGGTCCTTATTTAGAGCTTTAGTTTCTTTACTTATTTTTTTGTCTCATTTATCTATCCATTGTTGATAGTATTGTGTTGAAGTCTCCCACTACGTATGTGTTTTCTCTTATGTCTGTTTTCAGTGAGGACAACAGTTGTCTGGTATATTTTGGTGCTCCTTCGTTTGGTGAGTATATGTTAATGAGTTATTTCTTCTTGAAGTATTGTCCCCTTGATCATAATGTAGTGACCATTGGGGTCTCTTTTTTATTTTTTTTTTTGAGTTTGAAATCTGTTTTATCTGATATAATTATAGCTGTTCCTGCTTTCTTTTTTGGTCCATTTGCTTGTAGGATTGTTTTCCATCCTTTAACTTTGAGTCTATTTTTATCTTTTATAGCTAAATGTGTTTCCTGGAGACAGCAAATGTTGGGGTTTGTTTGTTAATCCAGGCTGCAACTCTGTGTCTTTATACTGAAGAGTTTAGTCCATTTACATTTAGAGTTAATATTGATATGTTAGCATCTGTATTTGCCATTGTGTTTGTCTTTCATTTGATTTTATTTATTTATTCTTTTAATGATTTTTTTTGGCCTTCTTTCATTGTTATTCATCCCTTTGAGGTTCTGGCTTTTGGAGTCCTTGTAGTATTTTTTGGAGTGGGGGTTTAGTCGTAATGTAATTCCAGAGTTTCTGTTTGTCTGGGAAGGTCCTTATTCTTTCTTCATAGGGGAAGGAGAGCTTTGCGGGATAGAGTATTCTTGGTTGGCATCTGTTTCCTTGGAGTCTGTTGACTATGTCCCCCCACTCTCTCCTTGCCCGTAGTGTTTCTTCAGAGAAGTCTGATGTCAGCCTGATTGGTTTTCCTTTGAATGTTATCTATTTCTTCCCTCTTGTCAGCTTCATTATTTTTTCCTTGTCTTGGACTCTTGGGATCTTTACTATTATGTGTCTTGCTGTATTTTTTCCTTTCATCGTGGAATTTTGGTGTTCTTCTTGCTTTTTGTATATCAATTTTCAGTCCCTTCTTCACGTTAGGGAAGTTCTCTTCAATTATTTCCTTGACTATATCCTCTGTTCCTACATCTGTCTCTCCTCTCCTTCTGGGATTCCTATAACTCTTATGTTTCCTTTCCTCATGGAGTTAGATAGTTCCCAAAGTCTTTCTTCAGTCTTTGTCCTTCGTACTTCTCTTTCCTTTTCTGTTTTGGTTCTTTTTATTTCTGTGTCTTCAAGAGTACGTATTTGTTCTTCCATTTCATCTAGTCTGCTTTCATTGATTTTCCCAGAGTTCTTTAGTGCCTCCATTAATTCTTTGATCTCCTGCATTTCTTTTACTTCCCTCTTTAGGGACTCAATTTCATTCTTCTGAGAATTGTTTTCCTTAATTACTTCCATCAGTTTTTTCATCATGGCAGTTTTAAGTTCTTTTTCTGGAAGGCTCAGAAGTTCTTCCAATTCACCACAGTTGCAAGCTGGTGGGTGTTTTTTTTGTTTGTTTGTTTGTTTTTTTGTGCTGTGTCTTTTTTGTGAGGTTATGCTACTTTTTTGTAGTTTTTCTTTTCCCTGCTGCCTGTCTTCTAATTTGCCTTATTCATTGGGACACTGTGATGCTGGTACTAGCTGGCATCTTTTTGGTGTTTTCTTTCGGGAGTTTCAGAAAGTGGCAATCCAAACGAGTCAAAAACTGTTATGCCAGAATTCTAGTGAGGCAGTGGTACTTTGAGTTTGTTAGTGATCGCTGTCACAGAATCTCTCCTCCTTCTGTGTTTAGTTACAAAGGTGCGTCTTGAAGTCCCACAGACTTCCCTGGAGTTGGGGCAACTGGATTGCACTCTGAGTTCCAAATCTCTGGATCCTCCTTTGGGCGCTGACTTCCTGCCAGGTAGGACCGTGCTTGTGGGTCCTTCAGCTCACCTCTGACTGCACAGGGAACCTTCTCCCTCTGGCTCCACGGGGAGCTGCTTGCCAGATTCAAGCAGTTTTTATTGAAGAAAGGTCCCTGTTCTAAAATGGCGCTTTGGAGACAGGCACACTCTTCTGCATACTCATTCTACCCTGGCCGTGGGTGTCTGTTCCCTCTCTGGGTTTGGACTGCTGGCCTGAAGGGGCCTGTCATGGGCAAACTTCCCAGCTCACCTCTGGCTCCTCCTGGAGCCTTCTGCTGGCCTCAAGCAGTCTTTACTGAAGAAAACTTCCTATTCTAACATGGTGACTCGGAGACAGACGCACTTTCCCATGCACCGGGTTGGCCCCGGCCATGGGTGCCCGCTTCCTCCCTGGGCTCGGACTGCTGGCCAGAAGGGGCCTGGCCTGGGCGAACTTCCCAGCTCACCTCTGAATCCTCCAGGTGCCTTCTGCCAGTTTCAAGCTGTCTTCATTGAAGAAAGGTCCCTGTTCTAAAAAGGTGATTCAGTGACAGGCACACTCTCCAGCATACTGGATCTGCCCCAGTCATAGGTGCCCGCTCACCATCTGGGCTCATACTGCTGTTCAGAAGTGTCCTGGCTTGGGCGAACTTCCCAGCTCACCTCTGACTCCTTTGGGAGCCTTCTGGCAGTTTCAAGCAGTCTTTACTGAAGAAAGGTCCCTATTCTAAAACGGCGATTCGCATACAGGCACACTCTTCTATGCGCCCCGTCTGCCCTGGCCCTGGGTGCCCACTCCACCTCTGGGGTTGGACTGCTGGCCAGAAGGGGCCTGGTCTGGGCGAACTTCCCAGCTCACCTCTGGCTCCTTTGGGAGCCTTCTGCCGGTTTCAAGCAGTCCTTATTGAAGAAAGGTCCCTATTCTAAAACGGCAATTCAGAGATAGGCACACTCTTCAGCGCGCCCGGTCTGCCCTGGCCGTGGGTGCCCGCTCAAACTCTGGGCTCGGACTGCTGGTCAGAAGGGGCCTGGCTTGGGCGAACTTCCCAGTTCACCTCTGACTCCTCTGGGAGCCTCCTGCCCCTTTCAAATAGTCTTTACTGAAGAGAGGTCCCTATTCTATGGGGTGTTGATTTTTTTCTGGTCACTATGTGGCACCAGAGATCTCTCCTAGTGTCCTCGGGGAGCTGTTTTTTTTTTACTCCGTGGGACAGGGGAACAGAGTGGGAGTGGTGGGGAAAGCCTCACCTGCTTTGGGGTGCTGTGTCTGCCTTGTGCCTCACCATCGTGGGGATCTCATGGTCCAAATTTTGTGCCCTGGGTCACAGTTTCAAAGCCCTCAGGTCCAGGACGCGGGCTGTATGTAGCCCAGTTCAGTGTCCACAGAAATGGCGCCTTTTGCACCCTGCTCCCTTTCTGGACAGCCTGGTTTCTGATTACTCAGTGAGGGACGTTCACCTTAGAGAGGTCCCCTGTTGCAGGCGCAGGGACCTGGGCAGCCGCGATCCACGTATCCTTTCCAAGGGCACCACTTTTCCAAACAAGCTTACTGGCTGGCCTGGGGTTGTTTGTAGGTCTCCAGGAGTCTTTGTTTTTCGCTATTGGCACCTGGAGCCATTTGCTTACCTCCATGATGAATCCTGCAAGGTTCTCCACAGCTCCAGTACACAGGGTGTGGTGGCTGAAATAGTTCCTTTCCACTCACAGTCCCTCTTGATGCATAGTTTGTTCTTCTTGGTTGTTTTAGTCTTTTTGTTTTTATTCTCATTTCTGTTGATCAAAGAGTGTTGACTTTGTGGGTAGGGGAGGGTAGCAGGGTTATGAGCTTTCCTCCCTTCTAGTTCTCTTTGATGGTAACTTTCTTCTCCGGGTAGTTTGCTGGAGTCGTCCGTTTATCATCATTTCCCAGCTCTTACTGGGACCTTACGCTTTTCCTCCCTATAAACTTTTTTTTTTTTAATGGGAGATCTTACTTGCAGCACTTCCTTGCCGCCATGTTGATCTGCCCCTCTGAAGAACAGGATTTAAGCCTCTTTCCTATTTTTTTTAAGATTTAAATATTTATTTATACAAGCACTGGGTACAGTCAGCAGTGCAGGAGGGTGAGACAATTCACCAGAACCAGAGGTGGGAGCAGTACAGGCAGACTGATGAAACACACAGCTGACATGAGCAGAGGGCGGGGCAGGAGAGGTCTGCGCACCATATGGGACCCTCACAGGTGGCTGTGGATCTAAACGGTGCTGCAGTGACACCGGACAGCATCAAGCCCAGCACTCAATCGCAGCGACACCAGGGAGGCCCTCCCCTTTTCTATTTTTAAGGAATAAAAGGCTAGAATCCGTGGATGGGGGGTCAAGGGCCCTCTGCACCCATGGGGATAAGGGGCCCTAAGCCCCCTAGGGGAACAGGGACATCTAGCCCATTGGGGGAACGGGGTCCTCTGCCCTCTAGGGGACAACTGCACCTACCCCATGACCTCACATATCCAGGGGCAGGCCGAGCGCACGAAGACGCCCTACACAGAGGGGTGGGGTAACTGTCAGGGAGGAGACTCCCTGTTAGCCACAGACAAGCTTCTAGCGTGGCATCTTCCAAACCTGCAGACACACAGGCCGGCACAGAAAGCCCTGGGCAACCCAGCTTCAATCAAGAGAAAGAGACCTCACCCCGTCCAGCAGCGCTGAAGAGCCACAGGCTCCGCCGGGGGTGGGAGCCTGACCCCGCCCACCCAACTGCCCATGAACGAAGGTGCAGTTCTCAGGTCAGCCGGCAGGTGGCGATGGTGGGGGGGATTCGGGGACCCTCAGGCCCCTCCAGCGTAGGGGGACCTCTACCCCCATGGAGAAACGGGATCCTCTTCCCCCTCGGGGGAACGGTCAATCTTCCCCCTAGGGGAAACCTGCACCCTCCTCTCGCACTCACACACCCAGGAGCCGGCCATGTGCCCGAACACTCCCTAGAAGGAGGGGCAGGGTAATTGTCAGGAAGGGCAAACCCTGTAAGGCACAGACAAGCGGTGACCACGGCCTCTTCCTAAGCTGCAGACAAACAGGCGGAAGTGGAAAGCCCCAAGCAACCCATCAATACTCAAAGGGGAAGCGTCCTCACCTGGCCCAGCATAGCTGATGAGCCCCAGGCACCGCCCCCGTCCGGAGCCTGACCCCGCCCACCCGACCCTGCTTAGGCACAGGTGCACTTTCTGGGGACGCCGGTAGGGGGTGCTGGTGATGGGGTTCAGGGACCCTAAGCCCCCAAGGGGGTAGGGGGCCCTCCGAACCCATGGGAGATCGGGACCCTCTTCCCGGGGGAAAGGGGCCCTCTTCGCCCGGGGGGAAACCGTAAATCTTCCTCCGGGAGCACACCTGCACCCACCTCTCGGACTCACAGCCGCAGAGGCGGGCCGTGCGCCCACAGACGACATAGACGGAGGGGCGGGTTAGCTGTCAGGGGAGGGCACCCACTGTAAGCCACGGAAAAGTGGCGACCGCGACCTCTTCCAAAACTGTAGACAGACAGCCGGACGCGGAAAGCCACAAGTAACCCAGCACCACTCAAAGGGGAAGCATCCTGACCAGGCCCAGCAGCGCTGATGAGCCACAGACTCTGCCCCCGCCGGAGCCTCACCCCGCCCTCCCGATTCTGCATGCGCACAGGTGCACTTCCTGGGGAGGCCGCTAGAGAGCGCTGGTGAGGGGGTTTGGGGACCCTCAGCCCCCACGGGGGTAGGGAGCCCTCTGCACCCATGTGGGTACAGGTCAGTCTTCCCCCATGGAGGAAAGAGGCCCTATTCTGCTGCAGGGGAACAGTAAATCTTCCTCCCGGGGCACACCTGCACCCTCCTCTCGCACTCACAGTCCCAGAGGCGGGCCGTGCGACCGCAGAAGCCCTAGACAGAGGGTTGGGGTCCCTGTCAGGGCAGGGCACACCCTGTAAGCCACGGACAAGCAGCGACCGCGGCTTCTTCCAAAACTGCAGGCAGACAGGCCGGGGCGGAAAGCCCCAGGCAAGCCAGCAGCATTCAAAGTGGAAGAGTCCTCAACTGGGCCAGCAGCGCTGATGAGCCCCAGGCTCCGCCCCCGGCCGGAGCCTGACCACCCCAAACCGACACTGCCTGCGCACAGGTGCATTTCCTGGGGCCGCCGCTAGGGGCCGCTGGTGAGGGGATACGGGGACCCTCAGCCCCCACTTGGGTAGGGGGCCCAATGCACCCATGGGGGTTCAGGACCCTCTTCCCCCATGGGGGAAAGGGGCCCTCTTTGCCCACGGGGGAAAGGTAAATCTTCCTCCGGGGGCACACCTGCACTCTTCACTCGCACTCAAAGTCCCAGCAGCGGGCCGTGCGCCCGCATACGCTCTAGACGGAGGGGCGGGGTCCCTGTCAGGGGAGGGCACCCCCATAAGCCACGGACAAGGGGCGATGTGGCTTCTTCCAAAACTGCAGGAAGACAGGCGGGGGCTGAAAGCCCCAGGCAAGCGAGCAGCACTCGAAGGGGAAGAGTCCTCACCTGGGGCATATACACTGCTGAGCCCCAGGCTCCGCCCACCCGACTGCACATGCCCAAAGGTGCAGTTCTCTGGGCAGCCGACAGGGGGCGCTGCTGAGGGGGCGTGGTTCGGGGACCCTCCGCCCCCTTGGGCGTAGGGGGACCTCTACCCCATGGGGAATCGGGACCCTATTCCTCTCGGGGGCACGACAAATCTTCCTCCCGGAGCAAACCTACACCCTACTCTCCCACGCACAGCCCCAGCGGCAAGCCGCTTGCCGCAGTCGCCCTAGACGGAGGGGCAGGGACTCTGTCAGGGGAGGGCACCCCCTGTAAGCCTCGGACAAGCGGCAACCCTGGCCTCTTCCAAAACTGCAGGCTGACAGGTGGGGGCAGAAAGCCCTGGCAAGCCAGCAGCACTCAGGGGAAGAGTCCTCACCTGGGCCAGCAGCTCTGCTGAGCCCCAGGCTCCGCCCCCAGACGGGGCCTGACCCAGCCCACGCAACTCTGCCTGCGCACAGGTGCACTTCCTAGGCCACGATAGGGGCGCTGGTGAGGGGGTTAGGGGACCCTCAGCACCCATGGGGTAGGGTGCCCTCTGCACCCATGGGGGTTCTGGACCGACTTCCCCCATGGGGTAACTGGGCCATCGTCACCAGCGGGGGAACAGTAAATCTTCCTCCCCGGGCAAACCGGCACACTCCTCTCTCACTCACAGCCCCAGCGGCGGGTCCTGAGCCCGCAGACACCCTAGACGGAGGGGCGGGGTCCCTGTAAGGGGAGGTCACACACTGTAAGCCAGGACAAGCAGCGTCGGCGGCTTTTTCCAAAACTGCAGGCAGACAGGACGGGGAGGAAAGCCCCAGGCAAGCCAGCAGCACTCAAACGGGAAGAGTCCTCACCTGGCCCAGCAGCGCTGATGATCCGAAGGCTCCGCCCCCTGCCAGAGCCTTAACCCGCCCACCCGACTCTGCTTGGACAAAGGTGCACTTCCTGGGGCCGCCGTTAGGGGGCGCTGGTGAGTGGTTAAGGGGACCCTCAGCTCCCACGGGGGTAGGGGGCCCTCTGCAACCATGGGGGTTCGGGTCAAATTCCCCCGTGGGGGAACGGGGCCAACTTCATCTGCGGGGGAATGGTAAATCTTCCTCCCGAGGCACACCTGCACCCTCCTCTCGCTATCACAGCCCCAGGGGCGGGCCGTGCGCCAACAGACGCCCTAGACGGAGGGGCGGGTTCCCTGTCAGGGGAGGGCACCCCCTGTAAGCCTCGGACAAGCTGCGACCACGGCCTCTTCCAAAACTGCAGGCAGACAGGCGGGGTCGGAAAGCCACAGTAAGCTAGCAGCACTCAAAGGGGAAGAGTCCTCACCTGGGGCAGCTATTCTGCTGAGCCCCTGACCCCGCCCACCCAACTGCGCATGCGCAAAGGTGCAGTTCTCTGGGCAGCCTGCAGGGGGCGCTGTTGAGGGGGCGTGGTTTGGGGACCCTCAGCCACCTTGGGCGTAGGGGGACCTCTACCCCAATGGGGAATTGGGACCCTCTTCCCCCTCGGGGGCACGGCAAAACTTCCTATCTGGGCACACCTGCACCAACTTCTCGCACTCACAGCCCCAGGGGCAAGCCACTCTCCGCAGTCACCCTAGACGGAGGGGCGGGGACCCTGTCAGGGGAGGGCATCCCCTGTAAGCCTCGGACAAGCGGTGAATCCTGCCTCGTCCAAAACTGCAGGCAGACAGGCGGGCGCGGAAATCCCCGGCAAGCCAGAACCACTCACAGGGGAAGAGTCCTCACCTGGCCCAGCAGCTCTGCTGAGCCCCAGGCTCCGCTCCCGGCCGGGGCCTGACCCCGCCCACCCCACTCTGCCTGCGCAGAGGTGCACTTCCTAGGGCCGCCGATAGGGGGCTCTGGTGAGGGGGTTAGGGGACCCTCAGCCCCCATGGGGGTAGGGTCCCTCTGCACCCACAGAGGTTCGGGACCGACTTCCCCCGTCGGGGAACGGGGCCATCTTCACCCGCGGGGGAACAGTAAATCTTCCTCCCGGGGCACACCTGCACCCTCCTCTCGCACTCACAGCCCCAGCGGCGGTCCATGCGAGCGCAGACGCCAAAGACAGAGGGCCGGGGACCCTGTCACGGGAGGGCACCCCCTAAAGCCAGGGATAAGCGGCGACACTGGCTTCTTCCAAAACTGCAGCAGACAGGCCGGGGCGGAAAGTCCCAGGCAAGCCAGCAGCACTCAAAGGGGAAGAGTCCTCACCTGGGCCAGCAGCTCTGCTGAGCCCCAGGCTCCGCCCCCCGCAGGGTCCTGACCCCGCCCACCCAACTCTGCCTGCGCACAGGTGCACTTCCTAGGGCCACCGATAGGGGGCGTTTTTGAGGGGGTTAGGGGACCCTCAGCACCCATGGGCGTAGGGTCCCGTTGCACCCACGGGGGTTCGGGACCGACATTCCCCATGGGGGAACGGGGCCATCTTCACGCGTGGGGGAACGATAAATCTTCCTCCCGGGGCACACCTGCACCCTCCTCTCGCACTCACAGCCCCAGCGGCGGGTCGTAGGCCCACAGACGTTCTAGACGGAGGGGCGGGGTCGCTGTCAGGGGAGGGCACCCCCTGTAAGCCAGGGACAAGAGTTGACCGCAGCTTCTTCCAAAACTGCAGGCAGACAGGCCGGGGCAGAAAGCCCCAGGCAAGCCAGCAGCACTCAAAGGAGAAGAGTCCTCACCTGGCCCAGCAGCGCTGATGAGCCGAAGTCTCTGCCCCCTGCCGGAGTATGACCCCGCCCACCCGACTCTGCTTGGACAAAGGTGCACTTCCTGGGGCCGCCGCTAGGGGTCGCTGGTGAAGGGGGTTCGGGGACCCTCAGCCCCCACGGGGGTAGGGGTCCCTCTGCACCCATGGGGGTTTGGGTCAACTTCCCCCGTGGGGGAACAGGGCCAACTTCACCCGTGGGGGAATGGTAAATCTTCCTACCTAGGCATACATGCACCCTCCTCTCGAAATCACAGCCCCAGAGCGGGCCGTGCGCCCACTGACGCCCTAGATGGAGGGGCGGGGTACCTGTCAGGGGAGGGCACCCCCTGTAAGCCAGGGACAAGCAGCGAAGGCGGCTTCTTCCAAACCTGCAGCAGACAGGCCAGGGCAGAAAGCCCCAGGCAAGCCAGCAGCACTCAAAGGGGAAGAGTCCTCACCTGGGCCAGCAGCTCTGCTGAGCCCCAGGCTCCGCCCCCCGCAGGGGCCTGACCCCGCCCACCCAACTCTGCCTGCGCACAGGTGCACTTCCTAGGGCCACCGATAGGGGGCGCTGTTGAGGGGGGGTTAGGTGACCCTCAGCACCCATGGGGGTAGGGTCCCTCTGCACCCACGGGGTTTCGGGACCGACTTTCCTCGTGGGGGAACGGGGCCATCTTCACGCGTGGGGGAACGGTAAATCTTCCTCCCGGGGCACACCTGACCCTCCTCTCGCACTCACAGCCCCAGCGGCGGGTGGTGCGCCCGAAGATGCCCTAGACGGAGGGGCGGGGACCCTGTCAGGGGAGGGCACCCCCTGTAAGCCTCGGACAAATGGCGACCCTGGCCTCTTCCAAAACTGCAGCAGACAGGCGGGGGCGGAAATCCCCAGCAAGCCAGCAGCACTCAAAGGGGAAGAGTCCTCACCTGGGGCAGCGACTCTTTGAGCCCCAGGCTCCGCCCCCGGTCGGAGCCTGACCCCGCCCACCGGACTGTGCATGCGCAAATGTGCAGTTCTCTGGGCAGCCGGCAGGGGGCGCTGTTGATGGTGCGTGGTTCGGGGACCCTCAGCCCCCTTGGGCGTAGGGGGACCTCTACCCCAATGGGGAATCGGGACCCTCTTCCCCCTCGGGGGCACGACAAATCTTCATATCCGGGCACACCTGCACCAACCTCTCGCACTCACAGCCCCAGGGGCAAGCCGCTCTCCGCAGTCACCCTAGTGGGAGGGGCGTGGACCCTGTCAGGGAAGGGCACCCCCTGTAAGCCAGGGACAAGCGTTGACCGCGGCTTCTTCCAAAACTGCAGGCAGACAGGCCAGGGCAGAAAGCCCCAGGCAAGCCAGCAGCACTCAAAGGGGAAGAGTCCTCACCTGGCCCAGCAGTGCTGATGAGCCGAAGTCTCCGCCCCCTGCTGGAGCCTGACCCCGCCCACCCGACTCTGCTTAGACAAAGGTGCACTTCCTGGGGCCGCCGCTAGGGTCCGCAGGTGAGTGGGTTCGGGGACCCTCAGCCCCCACGGGGGAAGGGGGCCCTCTGCACCCATGGGGGTTCGGGTCAAATTCCCCCGTGGGGGAACGGGGCCAACTTCTCCCGCGGGGGAATGGTAAATCTTCCTCCCGAGGCACACCTGCACCCTCCTCTCGCTATCACAGCCCCAGCGGCGGGCCGTGCGCCCACAGATGCCCTAGACGGAGGGGCGGGGTCCCTGTCAGGGGAGGGCACCCCCTGTAAGCCTCGGACAAGCTGCGACCACGGCCTCTTCCAAAACTGCAGGCAGACAGGTGGGGGCGGAAAGCCCCAGCAAGCCAGCAGCACTCAAAGGGGAAGAGTCCTCACCTGGGGCAGCTACTCTGCTGAGCCCCAGGCTCCGCCCCCGGACGGAGCCTGACCCCACCCACCCAACTGCGCATGCACAAAGGTGCAGTTCTCTGGGCAGCCGGCAGGGGGCGCGGTTGAGGGGCGTGGTTTGGGGACCATCAGCCCCCTTGGGCGTAGGGGGACCTCTACCCCAATGGGGAATCGGGACCTTCCTCCCCCTCGGGGCATGGCAAATCTTCCTCCCAGGGAGAAGAATAGGCAGACTGACTGAAGGCACTGCTGAGGGGAGCAGCAGGCGAGACAGGAGAGCTCTGCTGCGCCATGAGTGTAGCTCCCTGGCTGGCCGGGTATTGAACATGTGCTGCAGAATCTGCGCACACCTTCACTGCACGACGCTCACCCATTGTGCCACCAGGGAGGGCTTGTGCTCTCATGCTATCACTGATACACATATTACTTTGATTTTCTAACTTAGGTTTCATTCTGAAATTTGAATGGACGAGTCATGTCTGGTGATTAACTACATTTTATTATCATAAATAGTTTCATGGACAAAATGTGCTAATCGGTCAGGAGAGTGACCTGCTCAGAGAGAGGAGCAACGTCACCCCCAGCTCACGTTCTCAGTGTTAGGGGAACAATATGAGCTCACCTCCGTACGTGCAGTGCAGGTGTGTAGGATTATAAAAACATCGCAACTATGGCGTGCTTTAGTTTGCATAACGTTTTACATAATAAAAAATAATATTGTTCCCAAGTGGAGGAAAAGTGAACTTAAGTGTAATCTACAAGAAGGTGGAAAAGACCTGGTAGTGGATCAGGATACAATCTGGAAAAGTAAGGGAACCTAAAAATCAACACAATGCCAAGTTACAAATTATAAAATTTTAAGTAGAAACATAGTTCTTCAAAGATAATTCATCTAACTTTACATTTGGAAACAACACATCGAGGAGGTGCAGTCACGTTGGCATCCAAACAGGCATCACAGAAATTAACATTCCATCCCTTCCAGGTTTCACTCATAGATTCCTACTAATCAAGGAAGTGTCCATCCTCCCACCAATGACAGAGACAGGTGTGGTTTCCTTTGACTTTGAGCAGGAACAAGAATATCCCTAGAGGAAGACACCCCGTGAGGAATCGTGAAGGATGGGGGCCCCACTCAACCTCTCCTCTGCCATCAATGAGGACAAGGCCCTCGGTGGAGACACACGCAGGCTGTGGGAACCGAGACCCAGGACTGGGGTTCCGTGGCCATGTGGTCCTGAGGACAGAACCTTTTACCACTGCTCACGTTATGTAAATGTTAGTGAATGTGAGTTCTAGAACATTCTTTCTACACCAAATACAAGTTTTTAACCACGAGCTGGATTCAGTTTATGAACATCACACAGGGAGGGCTTGGGGGATGCATTGCAGCAATTTAGGAAACAGGAGTCTCGTGAGGATTATGAGAATATGAATTTGTGACAAGGGAATAATCCTAATGCAAAAAAATGATTGCTTATAAATTATGACATGTAAGAGTTAGGGGGGGAAAGCTGAATTAATGAGGGGTTATAATTGTAGATTGTGATATCTCACATCTTGGAGTATTGGCTCTTCATCAGTCTCCCCACAGCCGACTTCATGGCTTGGTTCCTCAGACTGTATATGACGGGATTAAAGGTGGGGGGCGTGTACCACCGTGTACAACATAGAAATGACCAGGTCTGACCTGGATGGGGTTCCTGAGGTCGGCTTCAGATAAGCAAAGAATCCAGTGGAGAGAAACAGCACCACAACCAGCAGGTGGGGAAGGCATGTGGAGTAGACTTTGGCCTTCCCTTCTGTGGATGGGATCTTCCTGACAGCAGAGAAGATGTGGACATAGGAAATGATGATGAATATGAAACAGCAGATACCCCAGACCACAATAATGAGAATAGGGACAAGTTTGTTGATTAAATTTCCTGAGCAGGAAATAGCCAGAAACTGGGGGACGTCACAGAAGTATTGGTGGACTAGGTTGGGCCCACAGTAGGACAAGGAGAATGTTCCAGCTGTGAACATCACAGCATAGAGACCCCCACCCAGCCAGGACACAGCTGTCAGCTGCACAAACCTGTCCCTGCTCATGAGGACCTCATAGTGCAGGTGGTGGCAGATGGCAGCATAGCGGTGAAGGCTCATCATCGTGAGGAGGCTCATCTCTGCACCTGCTGAAAGAATCAACATGAAGACCTGGAGGACACAACCTGGGAAGGAGATGGAACTTCTGTGCCTCAGAGAGTTGGCGATGGACTTGGGGACAGTGGCTGAGATGAGGCAGAGATCCGAGAAGGACAGACTCCTCAGGAAGAAGTACATAGGGGTGTGGAGGTGCCGGTTCAGGGTTTTAATGAGGACAATGAGCCTGTTCCCCTGCAGGGCGCACAGATAGACCAGGGAGAAGAGCAGCGGGTGCAAGAAGCCCATGGTCCCCTGGGTGGGAAACCCCAGGAGCGCGAATTCTTTCACGGCCGTGAGATTGGTCACCCCTGGGGCCATCATCTGTATAAAGAGGAATAGCAACAAAATTTTATTTCTTCCAATATTGAAAATAAACTAGGTTATCAACACATGATAACAACTGAATGTATTTTCTACATGATTATTCCTTCCAGTTCTATGGCCACTAATGTCAACTATGTTGGCTGTTTCATTCAACCCATTTATTACCACCTCGTGAAAATGTCATTATTACACTCTCCACGTAAGTCCTCAAAATTGGTGAAAATGGAAAATTTCAACTGTCCCCTACACACTTGAAAAATTAGAATCTCTTATTTCTCAAAAAAGTCAAGACACAAAGCTCCCCCACAACCCCTCATCCCCATGGCTACCCATCCTGCCCAGGCCCCAGCATCTCTGCCCAGCACACCTCCCAGAGGTTGTCCAGGGCACAGCCCCAGATGACAGGTGACCATGCCCAGCCCCTCCCCACACTGGAGAGCCTGTCCCTGCTTCTCCAGCACAGCCCTGGTCTGGGGAGGCCCCACAGGGACAGGTGTGCAGGGAGGTGGGGTGTGCGGGTTCCCGTTTTCCTGCTTCCCAGGACCCAACACTGTCCTGGAACTGAATGATCTGGGCTCCGCATCCCCGTGCGGCATGTCCTGATGCCTCCTCTGTCAGATTCCTGCCTCTGCAGCCTCACTGCTGCCTCCTGGTCCGTCCCCTCGTCTCCTCATCTCCCTGCCCGTGACTCCCCACATCTGAGGACCCAGAGACCACATTTCCCGCAGAGTCTCCTCCTGGGTCACACCCACACGTCCCTCCTGCAGGATGGGATCGTCCACCACGGGTCCCTCCCGGCCCCTCTGTCCTCCTCATACTCATGCACATCTTTGCAGGGAGGAGGCCTCTCTGGGGCTGAGCTGGACCGTCTGCGCATGTGGCTGTCCCTGCTGATCCCAGGGCTCCGGGTCCCCCAGGTGCGGGTTTGCCCCCCCCCAGGCCCGTGCATGAGTGGGGACGTCTGGACATGGGGCAGCCCTGCCTACTCTCCCCTCCCAATCTCACCCTTTCCCCGTTCTGTGTGGTGAAATGGGCCGGACCTGGGGAGGGCAGGAATTTTTGGAGAGTATAATAATATAAAATAATTGCATCACATTGGCGGGGATAACTCCCGAAATTTAATAAAACTGTTGTACCTGGTTGTTAATGATGTTGACATCTGTTGTGTGACTTTAAATACCTATTAAAATGGATAAAATATCTTGACATCCGTCTCCTCCAGGACCTGTTTTTACTGTGACTTTATGTTACAATATCACTAACAGTCCCCGAGTGAGGGCGTTGGGGAAAAATTCCAAGTTCTCGTCCGTAAATAGTCACACGTCCCTGCTAGCCTCACGTTCCTGTCAGAGCCATGAAGGAGTCAACAAGTTGCTGTAAGAGTTACTGATTTTCTACTTGACTCATTTTTGTCATGTTTGGGACAAAAAGGCATAATGTTCCGAACTTAAACAACTAGTTTTATTTTTTTTAATTATGCCTGGAATTTCTTCATTACAATCTAATCCCACTGATTGCTGTGATTGTATTCAGTGCCCAGAACCCACTGAGTGTGCTGAAGCTACATCCCTGGTCTGAAGCAACAATCGTCACATCTCCCATAACCAAAGCCTATGATCGATGTATTAAAAGTCAGTATCTCTGAGCATCGTAAATTACAAGAGAAGAGGTTTTCTCTCCCTGAGTCTCACCCAGGCTGACAGGGCAGTGGGACATGACGACTTGGGCCTCGTCAGCATTAGTTGTTGTGATTTACAAAATGAATAGTTTACCACATTCTCAAGTCTAAAAATGAAGCTTGAAATCTAAAAGTTTTCAAGTGTGAATTGATGCTCCCCTGCAAATACCTGCAGTCTGGGGGGAAGTTCCCGCTGCTGTGTAGGGTCTCTGTCCTGAGGTTATCCGCATGGCAGGGCAGAGGGCGTCCCGGCCTCTCACTCCATGGTTGGGGCTCGTGGGGAGGCTCTGAGCACTCACAGGATGTTCCACCCCATCCTGCGCTGCCTCATGGACAGAGCAGGGCCTCAGGGCTGGGCTATTTGAGCTCTGGAGCTGGTGTCCGCGGGTTGGACACTGTCCAGTTTCCAGCCCTCAGGGACCCTCCTCCAGAGGGAAAGTGTGTGTTTACTTGACTGTGTTAATTGGAGGGTCCTGCAGTGTGTCTCAGGGAATAATTACCACACTTGGTGTGCAGATATGATCTTGTGTCTGGCTCACACCTCTATGGACGTGAATAGACAAATCCTCATGTCCAAGTTCCATTCCCCACCAGTTGTGTCTGCCATGGTGGGCACCATCAGTCATAACAGTGCCCTGAGTCCCTGTCTAGACAGCTGGACAGTTGACCGTCACCCCCCCCATGTGCCCTCCATGGAGAGGCCCTGGGGATGGGCGTGAGGGGGATGCGGGAAGGCCTGAGGCAGGAGAGAAGGGACACGGAGAGAGGCAGGAGGGAGCCCAGGGAGGGGAGTGGGGTGGAAAGATAATGGACGTCCAGCATAAGTGAGTGACCACGGGGCTCACCAGCCCTTCGGGAAGAGGAACTTTACTCGTCTCTGAAACTGTTTATCCTGCGGTTCATTTCCACCCAGCCCCTGTCCCTGCACTTACATTAGAATTGTCCTTTTATTGGTATGATTTGCTTTTAATCTTTAGGAAATAGTATTTTAGGGTTTCTGCTCATGTTGTCACATACTTAGGTTTGCTGCATGACAATGGTGATGTCACACATGGGAACAGGCATTTACCTGCTTGAGTTTACTCTTCTGTAGGTGGTGGGGCAGAATCTGCTTCACTCTGCTGTGTGTGTCTGTCTGCTTCTCCCAGCACCATCTCCCCACATTCCTGCTCCAGTGCCTACTCTGGCTCCTCTGTCATAGAGTCACTGTCCATCCTGATGAGGGTTGGTTCCTGGGCCCTCATTATATTCCAGTGGCCGGCCTGTCAGTTTTTGTCCCAGTGCCATGCTGCTTTAAGTATCAGAGCTTTACTATATAGTTTTAAGTCTGAAAGTGTGTGTCTCCTTTCTTAGTCCTTTTTGTCAAGACTGTTTTGGCTGTTTGTGGTCTTTTGTAGTTCCATATGCTTTTCTGTAATGTTTGTTTCATATGTCTGAGAATGCCATTGAAATTTTCATTTCAATTGCATGGATCTGTTAATTTCTTTGAGTCAGATGGATATTTTGTAATCCTGATTCTTTCTGTCCAGAGGAGGGCATATCTTTCACTTTTTTTGTTTTTCGTATTTATTCTAAGAATGTCTTACAATTTTCTGGGTATCTTCACTTTCTCTTTTAGGGTTACTCCTAGATCATTTTGTGATTATATGTAAGATTGCCTTCTCAATTCTTCACTTCAGATTGCTTTTTTTGCACAAAAGAAGACAATTGATGTTCATGTGTTGATTTTGTACTTTTCAAGTATTCTGAAGTGGCTTATTTAATTTAATTTGTTTTTTCAGTGGAGTCTTTAGAGTTCTCAATGTATGTTACCTTGGTGTCCACAACAATTATCATTGTGCTTACATTTTTCAATTCATACAACCTTGAGACATTTAATGTTTACTTAAATATTTTAATAATATTATACAATGTTGACAATGAATAGTCTCATAAATGTGTATAATGATCTGATTGAGGTTCTTAATACATATATTAAATTTGTATTATATACCACCAGTGAACTATAACAGTATCAAGAATTTATATTTAGAAATTAATCAGCAGAAAAATTAAAAATACCAATCACTTAAAAGAACAGTATCAAGTTGTCATTCCAGATTTCCAATATCCAGATGTTGACATTTTCTAACCTTTCCAGGCAGCCTCCATATTTTTACTTTGTGCCACATCAATCTAACCTGAGCAAGGTCAGCCTGAATAGCCTCCTCACAAGGCGAACTGTTTGATAACGACTTAAATGTCTGATATCCAGTTGGAACTAATTTTTATCGTGAAATATTTTGGTGTGAAATTTTCAAATATTGGCCGTCACAGACGGGAAAGCAAAGGTGGATGTAGTCAGCAGAGAGGAGCTGAGGCCAGACAGCAAGTGACGATCATGGGACCTTTCACTTCCCAAACTGAAATCTCCTTCAATTCCTTACATGTCTTTATAAGTATACTAAATGACAGTATCATTTCATTGCAAGTAAGTCTTATGATTTTTTTTCATTTCAACATGCTTGTGAAAAATGCAGACATTCTAGGTACAATTCCTCACGATGACCTGCCCATCCAGGGCGTTGTCCTGCCATCCCGCCCACTCTAGGTGATGAAACAAATGGGTACAGTTACCAGCTATCATTTTGTTTTGACCATCATAAATTGTTGAGTTCTCTTATTGTATCTCAAAAATTCCTATGCAGTGCATTTTGGAAAAATTTTTGTAATTATACTGCACATGAATCTAACTTTCTTATTTCTGGTGTCCACCGTGGGTGAGTGTGATTATGGCAAATGCCGGCGGCACCACACCAGTGTTTCCGGGAGGGTCTCCACCACGTTACATGTGGGACCTTATCGACCAATGTCTTGACTACTCAGATTCTCACTTCAGATCCTCAGGCCTTATTTATGCTGTGAAGGCCCCAACTACTAAGTAAAGGGATCTCTGTCCTGCCCATGGCCCCTCATCCCACCTGTGACCAAGGAAACATTGAAGGGGAAGCCGCCTTAGAGACTGGAGATGCTGCCCCCTTGAGAGAACTTCTGCTCATGACTGAGATGAAACCCAACCACTGCCCGTCTTGGCCGGGAGCACAGAAATGGAGACCAGCAAAGAGTGTCTGCAATTTCAGTGACCTCCATTGTACAGAGAATATAAAAAAGCACCAAAGTGTAACAAAGAGGAACAATCAATGCCAATAGAGTCTACGAGCAGCAGACTACACGAAGTCACTGTAAATATAATTTAAAAATGAGCATATATTTTAAAATGTGCAATGGAATTATATGTAATTAGACAAATATGAAAGGAGAATAATTCAATAATTTAAAATAAATGTTTTGTAATAGAGTCTTGAAGTCATCTTCCCTGGTACATTTAGGTGCGACTCCCCTTCATCAGTCTCCCCACAGCCGCCTTCATGGCCCGGTTCCTCAGATGTTATGTGATGGAATTAAAGGTGGGGGGGCACCAGCGTGTAGAACTGAAATGACCAGGTCAGACATGGACGGGGTCCCTGAGATCGGCTTCAGATAAGCAAAGCATCCAGTGGAGAGAAACAGCACCACAACCAGCAGGTGGGGAAGGCAGGTGGAGCAGGCCTTGGACTTCCCTTCTGTGGATGGGATCTTCTGACAGCAGAGAAGATGTGGACATAGGAAATGACGATGAAAATGAAACAGCAGAAATCCAACAACACACCAATGAGAATGGGGATGAGTTCATTGATTAAATTTCCTGAGCAGGAAATAGGCAATAACAGGGGATGTCATAGAACTGGTGGATCACGTTGGACCAACAGTAGGACAAGGAGAAGGTTCCAGCTGTGTTCATCACAGACATGAAACACCCGCACAGCCAAGACACAGCTGTCAGAGCAAACACCTGTCCCTGTACATGATGACATCATAGCACAGGAGGTGGTAGATGGCAACATAGTGGTCAAGGCTCATCACTGTGAGCAGGTGCATCTCTGTACCTGCTGACATAACCATCATGAAGACGTGGAGGACACAGCCCGGGAAGGAGATGGAGCTGCTGTGCCTCAGAGAGTTGGCGATGGAATTGGGGACCGTGGCTGAGAGGAGGCAGAGGTCCATGAAGGACAGACCCCTCAGGAAGAAGTACATGGGGGTGTGAAGGTACCGTTCCAGGTTGGTGATGAGAACGATGAGCCCGTTCCCCAGCAGGGCACACAGGTAGACCAGGGAGAAGAGCAGCGGATGCAGGAAGCCCATGGCCCCCTGGGTGGGGAACCCCAGGAGGATGAATTCTGTCACGGCCGTGAGATTGGTCACCCCAGGGGCCATCATCTGTATGAAAGAGGAAGAGCCACAAAATTTTAATTATTCCAAAATATAATAGGTTATCAACACAAGATAAAAACTGAATGCATTTTCTACATAATTATTCCTTCCAGTTCTATGAACACTAATGTCATCTATGTCTGCTGGTTTTATTTATTTATTTATTTATTTATTTATTTATTTATTTATTTATTTTTATTTATTACCACCTCATGTGAATATGCCATTATTACACTCTCCACACAAGTCCTGGAAATGGGTGAAAACTGAATATTTCAACTCTACCGTACAAAATTTGAACATTTAGAATCTCATATCTGTCAAAATAGTCAATAGACAAAGCTCCCCCTCAACCCTCCCTGGACCCGTGACTCCCCCTCCTGTCCAGAGGTTGTCCAGGGCACAACCCCAGAGGACATGTGACTATGTCCAGTCCCTCCCCACCCTGGAGAGCCTGTCCGTGCTCCTCCAGCACAGCCCTGGTCTGGGGAGGCCCCACAGGGACGGGTGTGCAGGGAGATGTGGTGTGCGGGTCCCTGTTTTCCTGCTCCCCAGGACCAGACACTGTCCTGGAACTGAATGATCTGAGCTCAGTGTCCCTGTGCGGCGTGTTCTGATGCCTCCTCTGTCAGATTCCTGCACCTGTGGCCTCACTGCTGCCTCCTGGTCCATCCCCTCTTCTCCTCAACTCCCTGCCTCTGACTCCCCACATCTGAGGACCCAGAGACCATGTTTCCCACAGAGTCTCCTCCTGGGTCACACCCACATGTCCATCCTGCAGCATGGGCTCGTCCACCCCCGGGTCCCTCCCGGCCCCTCTGTCCCCCTCAGACTCATGCACATCTGTGCAGGGAGGAGGCCGCTACAGGACTGAGCAGGACAGTCTGTGCGTGTGGCTGTCCCTGCTGGTCCCAGGGCCCCGGGTCCCCCGGGTGAGGGTTTGTTCCTCCCCCCAGGCCCGTGCGTGAGTGGGGATGTCTGGACACGGTGCAGCCCTGCCCTCTCTCCTCCCACCCATCTCATCTTCTCCCCCATCTGTGGGGTGATGCAGGGGAAGCCCCTGCAGAGGCAGGATTTTTAGGAGAATATAGTAATATAAAACAATTGCAACACTTTGGTGGGAATAATTCCAGAAATTTAATAAAAACAAGAAAATAAATCAGGGTTCGTGTTGGTAAAAAAATGTTGACATCTGTCAAGTGACCTTAAATACGTCTTTAAATCGGATATAATAACTTAACATATCTCCTCCCGGCCCTGTGTAAATACTGTGACTCATTTCACAATTACACTGACAATCCCTGCGTGTGGAGTTGGGGAAAAATCCCAAGTTCACATCCACAAATAGGCAGATGTCAGCGCCACCATCATGTTAGTGCCAGAGCCATGAAGACGTCAACAGAGTCACTGACAAGTTATTCAATTTCTACCTGACTCATATATGCCATCATGTTTAGGAGAAAATGCATAACATTCTGAATCAAACAATAGTGTAATTTTTAATTCCCTCTGGGATGTCTTCATCACCATCCAATTCTACTGATTACTGTGATTTTATTCAGTGCCCAGAACACACTGAGTGTGCTGATGCTCATCCCAGGTGTGCGGCAGAAATCGTCGCATCTCCCTTAAGTCACAATATTCTAATATGCTCAGTGTATTAAAAGTCAATTTGTTTGACCATCGTAAATTACAAGAAAATGTGTTTTCTCTCACTGAGTCTCACCCAGGCTGACAGGGCAGTGGGACATGACAAATTGGACCCCGTCAGCATTAGTTGTCGTGATTTACAAAGTGAATAGTTTAACTGCAGCACGTTCTCCAGTATAAAATGAAGCTTGATCTGAAAACCCTTAGTGTGAGTGGATTCTCCCTGAAAAGGGCTAGGGACAGATACCTGTTGTCTGGTGAGAAAGTTCCCGCTGCCATGTCGTGTCTCTGTCCTGAGGTTGTCCCCATTGCAGGACAGAGGGTGTCCTGGCCCCTCACTCCATGGTCGGGGCTCGTGGGGAGCCTCTGAGCATTCACAGGTTGTTCCACCCCGCCCTGAGCCGCCTCATGGACAGAGCAGGGCCTCAGGGATGGGCTATTTGAGCTCTGGAGCTGGTGTCCGTGTGTTGGACACTGTCCAGATTCCAGCCCTGAGGGACATTCCTCCCGAGGGAAAGTGTGTGTTTAGTTGACTGTGTTAATTGGAGTGTTCTGCAGTGCAACTCAGTGAGTAATTATCACACTCGGTCTGCATATGTGATGTTGTCTCTGGCTCACGCCTCTATGAACGTGAATAGACAAATCCTCATCTCCAGGTTCCATTCCCCAACTCTTGTGTGTGCCGTGGTGGCCACCACCAGTCATGACAGTGCCTTGTCAAAGTCACCTTTGACCAGTGACCGTCCACACTGACTGACAGTGGTCCCGGACTCCTCCCAGAGCCGAGCCCCCCGGGAGAGGACACCCCTTATCTCCTGCTCAGCAGGCATCCCAGGTGGCAGGGCAGGTGGGGTCAGTACCCGGTTGGGGTGTCCTTTAGGGGCTCAGGGAGAAGGTACAGGGTCAAGGGGCTGGGGAGCTGCTCTTGGGGTAAACTGGGAACCGGCGTCATCACAGAGACCGTTGTTGTGTCTCGGCCAACGAGGGAATGTCTGTCCTTCCCACTGTCCTGGCTGGGCAGCGTCCAGCCCCGCACGCCTACATGTGAGTCGCAGAAAGCAGACTCAGGTGCTCTGTCTCCTGGGAGTCCTCTGTGGGGAGACAGCGGGACAGCGAGTGGGATGTTTGAAAAGGATCAATTTGCAACAGTCAGACTCCGCAGGAAATCACCTGACAGAACTTATTCAGGAGACTCAGATTCTATCCAATATTAAAATCTAAAACAAGCATCAGGAATGCAGGAGACTTTAGGCAGCATGAGCCGCCCCTGTTACTATCGAGGCACGTTCACATTCTGCAGGTGTGAGGCAGGTGGATGTGCTCAGGAGCCGCAACGGTTTCAACCTGAATAAAAAGTGTGAGAGGCTGCGGGCTCCTGAACTCCCCCAGGAAAATGTCTCTGGGGGTCTGTCCACCATGTTGGGTTGGGGTGTCTATTTCTGTGCTGGGTTTGTAGGTTTTGTGTACTTTGGACACTCGCCCTTGTCAGGAGTGTGATGTGCCACAATTTTCTCCCAGTGCAGGGGCCCATTTTGGGGATGACGTCTTCTGAGGCACAGAAGCTCTAGTGTGTGGGGGGGTCACTTGTTCCTACATGCTCTTCTTCCCTGGTCCTTGCTTGTGTGCCCAGTTTCACCTGTGGGGTGAGTGTGCAGTGGGTAGCACCTGTGTGTTCTTGCTGTTATTTTAATTGTTTGTCTAATGCAAATTTTTAACCCATTCCAAATTGTTCTAATAATAAGGAAAATAGAAATCCAAACTGTTGTCACCTGTGAGAAGGGACCAATCCAGAGACTGGACCCAGCAAAAAGGTGAGGGACAGAGAGAAAAGGCCTCTCACCTCTCCTGGGAATGGGGTGGAGACGTCTTCAGACACTAACAACAGGACAACCTCAGGATGGAGCAACCTCATCCAGGTATTTGTCCCAGATGCGCAGATTCTACAGTGCAGACCACGCACACCTGTGTTCCCAGCAGCACCGTCCACCGTTGCCGGCTGTGGACCCAACCCAAGTGCCGTGGACAGAGGAGAGACTATATAATGTGTGTCCACACTCCATGGAATTTGCACGGCTATTAAAGAGGTGAACTAGTGTCCTTAGGGACCAAAGTGGACCTGGAGGTAGTTATGCTAGCGAGATAAGTCAAAAAGTGAAAGATATTGGCTGATCTCACCCATCTGTGGATTATAATATTTAAGCCAACAATTAAAAAATTATAGTGGCAGGGCCTCCCTAGTGGTGCAGCGGTTGAGTGCTGGGTTGCGAAGCTGCCAGCGACCTCTGCGGTGCCGGTTAGATCCCTGGCTGCTCCCCGGCCACCAGAGGAGGGTCCCACATGGCGCACAGACCTCTCCTGCCACCCGCTGCTCCCCTCAGCAGTGTACTTCGGTCCTTCTGCCTGCTCTGCTCCCCGCTCTGGCTCTGGTGAATTCTCTCACCCTCCTGCACTTCTGACTGTACCCAGTGCATGTATAAACAAACAAAACAAACAAATAAATAAAACATGCCTCTATACAAAAAAAAAAAATAATATATATATATATATATATATATATATATATATATATATATAGTGGCAAACAGCAAAAGGAAAAGTTGGACTAAGTGAAAAAATTTGCTCTTTACCCTACAGAACGGGGGAGGAGAGTAGGAGTGTGGATGGAGGGGTCGGGCACTGCAGGGCATTTAGTAGATTCTGAGTGGACACTGGTGCATGTGGGGGAGTGAAGAGTGACCCACGGTGAAAACAGTAAAAAGTTTAAATGAGACTTCTCCTTTGATAAGAACAAATAACAAGTTAGCATGATGTTGAGATGAAACACTCATGGAAAGATCTCTACAGACACTCACTGGATTTGTTCAAGGAAAACCAGAAAATACATTCACAGGAATCTGACCAGGGAATGATGTCATATTCCAAGTGGATGGGGGCTTTGATCTCATGTTTATTTTTTAAGATTTATTTATTTATACAAGAACTGGGGTAAACACAGAGGCACGAGATGGGGAGAGAATTCACAAGAGACAGAGCAGGGAGCAGAACAGACAGATGGATTGAAGACACTGCTGAGGGGAGCAGCAGGCGAGACAGGAGAGGTCTGCAGCACCATGTGGGATTCTCCCTGGTAGGCCGGGAATCAAACTTGCACTGCAGAGGCTGCACAGAGCTTCACAGTGCAGTGCTCAACCCATTGTACCACCAGGGAGGCCGTGTGCTCTCATACTATCACTGATACCCATATTATTTTGAGTGATTTTCTAACTCGGGTTTCATTCTGAAATTTGAATGGACGAGTCATGTCTGGTGATTAACTACATTTTATTATCATAAATAGTTTTGTGGACAAAATGTGTTCGTCAGTCAGGAGATCTTGGAGACCCAGTGACCTGCTCCGGAGAAGAGGAACGTCACCCAGCCCACGGTCTCAGTGTTAGGATAATAAGAGTGATATCTTCCGACATGCAGTGCAGATGTGTAGAATTATTAAAAAAATGCAAATATGCCATGCTTTAGTTTACATAATAAAAGAATAATATTGTTCCCAAGTAGAATAAAAGTGAACTTTAGTTTAATCTACAAGAACGTGGAGGTGAATACATTGTACAGAATCCAGATAGAATCTGGAAAACTAAGGAACCTAAAAATGAACACAGCAAATTAAAAATGAAAAGTTTTAAGTAGAAATGGAGGTCTTCAAAGTTAATTCATACAACTTTACTTTTGAAAACACCACATCGAGGGGTGCAGTCACGTTGGCATCCAAACAGGCATCATAGAAATTAACCTTCCATCCATCCCAGGTTTCACTCATAGCCAATAACAGGGGGATGCCACAGAAGAACTGGTGGACCACGCTGGACCCACAGTAGGACAAGGAGAAGGTTCCAGCCATGTTCATCACAGCATAGAGACCTCCACCAAGGAAGTGTCCATGCTTCCACCTCTCGCAGAGACAGGTGGGGTTTCCCTTTGTCCTTTGAGCAGGAACAGGAACTTCTCCTAGAGGAAGATGCCCCGTGAGGAATCCTGAGGGACAGGGTTACACTCAAACCCCCCCCCGCCATCACGAGGACAAGGCCCTCAGTGGAGACACACACAGGCTGTGGGAACTGAGCCCCAGAACTGGGGCCCCTTGGCCATGTGGTCCTGAGGACAGACCCCTTTACCACTGCTTCACTTTATGTAAATGGTGGCGAATGTGAGTTCCAGAACATTCTTTCTACACCAAATACAAGTTTTTAACCACGAGCTGAATTCAGTTTTGAACATCACACAGGGAGGGCTTGGAGAAGGATTACAGCAATTTAGGAAACAGTATAGTGAGGATTATGAGAATATGAATTTGTGACAAGGGAATAATCCTAATGCAATAAATCTATACTTATAAATGATGACATGTAAGAGTTAGGGGGTAAAGCTGAATTAATGAGTGGTTATAATTATAGATTGTGATATCTCACATCTTGGAGTATTGGCCCTTCATCAGTCTCCCCACAGCCGACTTCATGGCCTGGTTCCTCAGACTGTATATGACGGGATTAAAGATGGGGGGCACCACCGTGTAGAACATAGAAATGACCAGGTCAGATACAGACAGGGTCTCTGAGGCTGGCTTCAGATAAGCAAAGCATCCAGTGAAGAGAAATAGCACCACAAGAAGCAGGTGAGAAAGGCAGGTGGAGTAGACTATGGCCTTCCCTTCTGTGGATGGGATCTTCCTGACAGCAGAGAAGATGTGCACATAGGAAATGATGATGAAAATGAAACAGCAGATACCCAAAACCAAACTAATGAGCATGGAGACAAGTTTGTTCATCAAATTTCCTGAGCAGGATATAGCCAGTAACTGGGGGATGTCACAGAAGAACTGGTGGACCAAACAGGACCCACAGTAGGAGAAGGAGAAGGTTCCAGCTGTGTTCATCACAGCAAAGAGACCCCCACACAGCCAGGACACAGCTGTCAGCTGACACATCTGTCCCTGCTCATGAGGACGTCATAGTGCAGGGGGTGGCAGATGGCAGCATAGCGATCATAGCTCATCACCACAAGGATGTGAAACTCTGCAGCCCCTGAAAGAATCAGCACAAAGACCTGGATGACACAGCCCAGGAAGGAGATGGAGCTGCTGTGCCTCAGAGAGTTGGCAATGAACTTGGGGTCCATGGTTGAGATGAGGCAGAGGACTGTGAGGGACAGAATCCTCAGGAAGAAGTACATGGGGGTGTGGAGGTGCCGGTCCAGGGTGTTGACGAGGACGATGAGACCGTTCCCCAGCAGGGCGCACAGGTAGACCAGGGAGAAGTACAGCGGGTGCACGAAGCCCATGGTCCCCTGCGTGGGGAACGCCAGGAGCACGAATTCTGTCACAGCTGTGAGATTGGTCACCACTGGAGCCATCATCTGCATAAAAGAGGATGAGCAACAAAGTCTTAATTCTTCCATTACTGAAAATATAATAGGTTATCAATCCAAGATAACAACTGAATGTATTTTCTACAGGATTATTCCTTCCAGTTCTATGGACACTAATGTCATCTATGCCGGCTGTTTCATTCAACCCATTTATTACCCCCTCATGTGAAAATGTCATTATTACACCTTCCACATAAGTCCTGAAAGTTGGTGAAAACTGAAAATTTCAAATGTCCCCTACAAAACCTGAACAATTAGAATCTCATGTTTGTCAAAAAAGTCAATAGACAAAGCTCCCCCACAAACCCCCAGCCCTGTGGCTCCCGCTCCTGCCCAGGCCCCAGCATCTCCGCCCAGCACATCTCCCAGAGGTTGTCCAGAGCACAGCCCAAGAGGACACGTGACCATGCCCAGCCCCTCCCAAACCTGGAGAGCCTGTCCCTGCTCCTCCAGCACAGCCCTGTTCTGGGGAGGCTCCACAGGGATGGGTTTGCAGGGAGGTGGGGTGTGCGGGTCCCCGTTTTCCTGCTCCCCGGGACCCGACACTGTCCTGGAACTGAATGATCTGGGCTCGGCATCCCCGTGTGGCATGTCCTGACGCCTCCTCTGTCAGATTCCTGCCCCTGTGGCCTCACTGCTGCCCCCTGGTCCGTCCCCTGGTATCCTCATCTCCCTGCCCCTGATTCCCCACATCTGAGGACCCAGAGACCATGTTTCCCGCAGAGTCTCCTCCTGGGTCACCCCCTCACGTCCCTCCTGCAGGATGGGCTCATTCACCCTGGCTTCCTCCCGGCCCCTCTGTCCCCCTAGACTCCTGCACGTCTGTGCAGGGAGGAGGCCCCTCCAGAGCCGAGCTGGATGGTCTGTGCGTGTGGCTTTCCCTGCCGGTCCCAGGGCCCTGGGTCCCCCAGGTGTGGGTTTGTTCCTCCCCCAGGCCCATGTTTGAGTGGGGATGCCTGGACATGGGGCAGCCCTGCCCTCTTACCACCCACTCCCCAACCTCACCCTCTCCCCTCTCTGTGGGGTGACGCAGGGGCAGGCCCTGGGGAGGGCAGGATTTTTTTGAATATATAGTGTACTTAATAATTGCAAAGAATTGGTGGGAATAATTCCAATATTTAATAAAAACAAGAAAATAAATCAGGATTTGTGGAGGTAAAGCATGTGTATCTGGTTATTAATAATGTTGACATCTGTTGTGTGACTTTAAATACATACTTAAAATGGACAAAATATCTATTGCCATCTATGTCCTCTAGAACCTGTTTAAATACTATGATTTTATTTTACAAAATCACTAACAATCCCTGAGTGAGGGAGTTGGCAAAAAATCCGAAGTTCACGTCCATAAATAGTCACACGTCCCTGCCAGCCTCACGTTCCTGTCAGAGCCATGTAGGGGTCAACAGTGTTGCTGACAAGTTACTGAATTTCTACCTGACTCATATCTGTCATCATGTTTGGGAGAAAAGGCATATCATTCTGAATTGAACAATAAGTGTAATTTTTAATTCCCTCTGGAATGTCTTCCTCACCATCCAATTCTATTAATTGTTGTGATTTATTCAGCACCCAGAACACACTGAGTGTGCTGATGTTACATCCCAGAAATCTTCACATCTCCCACAAATCAAAATCTTCTAATATGCTCAATGTATTAAAAGTCAATGTGTTTGACTATTGTAAATTAAAAGAGAATGTGTTTTCTCTCCCTGAGCCTCACCCAGGCTGACAGGGCTGATGGACGTGACAACTTGGGCCCCATCAGCATCAGTTGTCCTGATTTACAAAGTGAATAGTTTAACTGTATCGTGATCTCAAGTCTAAAACTGGTCCAACCACTATGTGCAGAGATTTCTTGACCTACTAAACAGAGAGCTTCCATATGATCCAGCAATTCCACTCCTAGGTATTTACCCAAAGGACACAGAAACATCAATTCCAAAGAGCGCCTGCACCCCTATGTTTATAGCAGCACTATTTTGGGCCTCCCCGGAGGCGCAGCGGTTGAGCGCTGGGTTCCGAAGCTGCCCGCAGCCTCTGCAGCACCAGTTCGATCCCCGGCTGCTCCCCGGCCACCGGAGGAGGGTCCCACATGGCGCGCAGACCTCTCCTGCCGCCCGCTGCTCCCCTCAGCAGTGTACTTCAGTCCTTCTACCTGCTCTGCTCCCCACTCTGGCTCTGGTGAATTCTCTCACCCTCCCGCACTTCTGACTGTACCCGGTGCTTGTATAAATAAATAAATAAATAAATAAATAAATATTAAAAAGGAAAAAAAAAAGAGACAACGAGCATTAAAAAAAAAAAAAAGAAGATATATAGCAGCACTATTTACAATAGTAAGCTTTGGAATCAACCCAAATGCCCAAAAATAGATGACTGGATCAAGAAGATGTGGTACACAAACACCATGGAATATTACTCAGCATTCAAAAAAGATAAACACATGCAATTTGCAGCAACATGGATGGCGCTGGAAGGGACCATGCTCAGCGAAATAAGCCGGAAAGAAAAAGAAAAATACCGGATGGTCTCACTCATAGCAGGAATCTAGAAAACCTAAATAAGGGACCAGGAAAATGAATAACTATAAGAAAATGAAAATCAAAATCAACAAACAACTATGAGCCAGAGACACTGTATGGGAGGTGGGGGGTGGGGACTGGAGGGATTGGGGTGAAAATAAGGGGCTTGCAATTGTATGGGGACTATAAAAATAAAATTTATTTAAAAAAATAAAATGATGTTTCACATCTAAAATATTTCAAGTGTGAGTGGATTCTCCCCTGCAAACAGCTGGGGGCAGGTAACTGCAGTCTAGGGGGAAGTTCACACTGCCGTGTCTAGTTTCTCTCCTGAGGTTGTCCACATGGCAGGGCAGAGGGCGTCACGGCCTCTCACTCCATGGTCGGGGCTCGTGGGGAGCCTCTGAGCACTCACAGGATGTTTCCACCCCGTCCTGTGCCACCTCATGGACAGAGCAGGGCCTCAGGGCTGAGCTATTTGAGCTCTGGAGCTGGTGTCTGTGGGTTGGACATTGTCCAGATTCCAGCCCTCGGGGAACTTCCTCCCAAGGGACAAGCACTTTTTTTTTTTTGTTCACTGTCTTAATTGGCATCGTCCTGTGGCACATCCCAGTGATCATTACGGCCCTGAGTGTGTCAAAGGCGATTTCCTTAGTTTTTATGCCTGTGAGGACAAGACCTGTCCCCCCTCAGCCCCATCACCTCCCCTGACCTCTGCGGGGACCTAGATGGCCCCAGGGAAGGAGACATGGTGGAAAGTGTGGGCTGTGTGTGAGGAGTGGAAGCATCGTCACTGGCAGCTCTCAGAGATCCCAGGAAGCAGCAGGACAGCGTCCGCCAAGTTTATTAGACATTAACGCTGAATAATGACACGATCACGCCCTGGACTCTGCTGGCCCCGCATGGTGAGCCCATCCCGGGATGTGCTGTAGGGGCCTTGCTGTCCCAGCCATAGAAGACACTGGCAAGCAGATAAGAAAAAGGGCCTCACAGTGTGGGGCTGAAGTTTTAACATCACTTCATTTTTTTGTTCTTGGTCATAAAAAGAGAAAAAATTCTCAGAAAGTGCATTAGGCGATCAATTATATGTGTCAGATACTGCAAGTAAACGGCAGGGAACATTGTCTGTCTAGAGATTAGTTGTTAATCAACTTGGCCCACTTGACACTGGAGGACAATCTACTGCGTATGTCTGAAAAGCAGCCCCACACAGAAATCACAGTCAGTCTTCCATTTGCTCTTTAGACGTTTCTTGGGAAAATTTTTAAATGCAGTTAACTGTGTTAAGGAGTTTCTAGGTAGGAAAGTTGTGAGAGCTGAGCAGCAGCTCTCCTCCGGCTGAGGCCATATGCGTAGAGGAGTCTCTGGGTGTTTAAGCTTTGGCGGATAGGGGTGGACTGGCGGCCCCCGACTGTCTCAGTTAACTGTCTGGACAGAAATAATGAGTTTTAGTGTAAGGCTTAATTTGTATCTATTAACCTTGAAGGCCACTGTCTAGCTGAGGCCCGTAGGAGCCATTAGTCCCTGGGAATAGAAAACACTGAATGTTTCTGCTTTGCCCATGATGATGGAATTTCTCTGCTTGCTAAAAATGAATAAATAAAGACCTGCTGAGCCCCTCAGGAGGAGATACTTCCGCCTCATCGAGTCTCAGTGTCTCCTCACTACCTCATCCCCTTCCCCTCAGCCCTGAAGTTTTCGCCGACGCCATGTCATCCTTTCAGGAACCCCTGACATGACATTTTGCCGATGCTGGTCCCCGGCAGAGAAGTGAACAAACACATTCGTGCAGGGGGTTAGGGCGCCTGTGAAGCTTGGAGCAGGGTCTGATTCCACCTGCCCGCAACGCTGCAGGCACTGGACATCCTCCTTAGAGACTGTCCGTGTTGGCCTTGGCCCGTGTCTCGACTGGACGCTGCTCCCTGTTGTGGTGGGGCACACGTGTGTGGATGGACACTCGCCCTTGTCAGGAGTGTGGGGTGCACCTGGCTTCTCCCAGCGCAGGGCCTGTGCTCACAGCGGCTTCTGAGGCCCAGGAGAGCTCTGGTGTGGGGGGTCACCTGTTTATTACCCTTGGGTTTCCCTGTCCTTGAATTGTGGAGGCAGGAAGGTATTCACATAGGTGGTCCGTGGAGTGTGAGGGGGCACCTCACACACAGAGGGGCAGCAATGGAACCCCAAAACAAGAGAGCAAAGACTTGATAAATGGCAATTATTACTATGATCCCACGTCACACCACTCGTGGGAGAAAATCCTCTTCTCAACAGAGTCTAGAGGCTTTGCTCAAAGCCAAGACAGAAAGTGGGTAAAGGCTGTGGCCCGAGAGTGATGGAGGCCCAGGGGGGAGACACCTGCCATCAGGGTCTTTCATGGAAAGATGAGCAACTTGGGAGACTTCCCCACACACATTTTATTCTGAAATCTCAATGGACTCAATCTGGCGGTTAACATGCATTTTATAGAATGTTAAAAAAAAAATTCTAAAATTTTAACAAACACGCATTTTTTTAAAGAAATATTGTCTGGACTGAGTCTGTTATGATCTGTGAGGCATGTTTGGAGACACCGTGTCCTGCTGCAGAGAGAACGCGTAAGGGGGGAGCCTCCCCCAGCTCATGTTCTCAGAGTGGGTGAGCAGCCAGGAGGTCCCGACATTTACAGCACAGAAGCTGCCGGAGAATAAAGTTTACATATATTGCCGTGCTTCACTTTACATGATGTAGAAAGTGACATAATCACTGACGCACCAGAAAGTGGGGAAAAAGACCTGGTGCAGGACATCCACAAACAACCTGGAAAACTACGGGAAACCCTGAAAATAAACACAACAACAATGAATGTCTAAAACATTTAAAATTTAAAGGTGAAACATAGTTCTTCAAAAATAATTCACACTAAAAACCCACACTCTCAAGGTGCTGTAACCAGATCAGACGCCGTATAAATGAACATCAAGTACAGGTTCAATCATAGATTCAGATTCTTTCGGAAACTTCCGTCCGTCTCTGGAGAATCATGTCAAGTGTAATTTCTACTTGACCTTTGAGCAGAAACATGAATGTCTCTCAGAGGAAGTTGCCCCATCAGTTGGGAGGGTGGGGCCCACCAGCTATCTCCTCCCTCCATGGGGACAGGCCTCAGTGGAGACAAACACAGGCTGTGGGAACCGAGCCCCAGGACTGGGGTCCCGTGACCGTGTGCTCCCCAGGACAGATCCCTTACCACAGCTGGTTTTCAGGAAAATGTTGGGGATATGTGAGTTCTAGAACATACTTTCACATACCAGCCATAATATTTAAAGAACAGAATTAATATCATGTAAGTCACATGGATGGCTCTTTTGGAAATGGCTGCATTATTTTAGGAAATAGAGATTTGAAGAATAGAACAATGTTAAAAATAGTCAAAGGGAATCTGTAATGAAATGTATTAATTTACTTTAAAATGGTGATTGGTAATGGAGGGAAAATCTAAATAAATGAGGGGTCCATAAATGAAGATTGGGTAACTAATTAATGAAAACAATGATACCTCACATGCTGGTGTACTGTCCCTTCATCAGTCTCCTCACAGCTGACATCATGGCTTGGTTCCTCAGACTGTATATAATGGGATTAAAGGTGGGGGACACCACCGTGTAGAACATAGAAATGACCAGGTCAGACGGGGACGGAGTCTCTGAGGTCGGCTTCAGGTAAGCAAAGAATGCAGTAGAGAGAAACAGCACCACAACCAGCAGGTGGGGAAGGCAGGTGGAGTAGGCCTTGGCCTTCCCTTCTGTGGAAGGGATCATCCTGACAGCAGAAAAGATGTGGATGTAGGAAATGATGATGAAAATGAAATAGCAGGTTACAAACACCATATCAATGAGAATGGGGACAAGTTCATTCATTAAATTTCCTGAGCAGGAAATAGCCAATAACTGGGGGATGTCACAGAAGAACTGGTGGACCACGTTGGACCCGCAGTAGGACAAGGAGAAGGTTCCAGCTGTGTTCATCACAGCATAGAGACCCCCACCCAGCCAGCACACAGCTGTCAGCTGCACACACCTGTCCCTGCTCATGAGAACGTCATAGTGCAGGGGGTGGCAGATGGCAGCATAGCGGTCAAGGCTCATCACCGTGAGCAGGGTCATCTCTGCACCTGCTGACATAACCATTGTGAAGACCTGGAGGACACAGCCAGTGAAGGAGATGGAGCTGCTGTGCCTCAGAGAGTTGGCGATGTACTTGGGGACCGTGGCTGAGATGAGGCAGAGGTCCGAGAAGGACAGAATCCTCAGAAAGAAGTACATGGGGGTGTGGAGGTGCCAGTCCAGGGTGGTGATGAGGACGATGAGCCCGTTCCCCAGCAGGGCACACAGATAGACCAGGGAGAAGAGCAGCGGGTGCAGGAGGCCCATTGTCCCCTGGGCGGGGAAACCCAGGAGCATGAATTCTGTCAGGGCCATAAGATTGGTCCCCCCTGGGGCCGTCATCTGTATTGAGAATGGAGAAGGAAAGAGAATGTCAAAATTCCAACATGGATCATCTGTGTTATCATAACAGAGTAACGATTCAATCTGTTATCTTCTAATTACACCTTCTAGGTCCTACTGAGTCAAAAATCATCATCTGCATAAACTTCATTATTCAGCCCATTTATTTCCACTTCATGTGAATGTGGCATTATTGCATTTTCCACAGAAGTACTGAAAATTGGTGAAAACTGAAAATTTCCTTTATCCCTTACAAATCTTGCATAAATTAACATCTCATATCTGTCAGCAAACCCGACTGACACCCCTCCCTACTGCTCCAGTCCCTCTGATCCCGCCTCCTGCCAGGCCCCAGCATCTCCGCCCAGCACACCTCCCAGAGGTTGTCCAGGGCACAGCCCCAGAGGACATGTGACCATGCCCAGCCCCTCCCCACCCTGGAGTGCCAGTCCCTGCTCCTCCAGCACAGCCCTGGTCTGGGGAGGCCCCACAGGGACAGGTGTGCAGGGAGGTCTTGTGTGTGGGTTCCTGATTTCCTGTTCCCCAGGACTCGACACTGTCCTGGAACTGAATGATCTGGGCTCAGCATCCCTGTGCGGCGTGTCCTGACGCCTCCTCTGTCAGATTCCTGCCCCTTTGGCCTCACTGCTGCCTCCTTGTCCGTCCCCACGTCTCCTCATCTCCCTGTCCATGACTCACCACATCTGAGGTCCCAGAGACCACATTTCCAGCAGAGTCTCCTCCTGGGTTACACCCACACGTCCTTCCTGCAGGATGGGCTCGTCCACCTCTCATCCCTCCCGGACTTCTGTCCGACTCAGAATCATGCACATCTGTGCACGTAGGAGGCCGCCCCGGGACTGAGCTCGACGGTCTGTGCATGTGGCTGTCCCTGCTGGTCCCAGGCCCGCGGCTCCCCCTCCTGCCCAGGCCCCAGCGTCTCCGCCCAGCACACCTCCCAGAGGTTGTCCAGGGTATAGCCCCAGAAGACACGTGACCATGCCCAGCCCCTCCCCACCCTGGAGAGCCTGTCCCTACTCTTCTAGCACAGCCCCGGTCTGGGGAGGCCCCACAGGAATGGCTGTGCAGGGAGGTGGGATGTGCGGGTCCCCATTTTCCTGCTCCCCAGGACCCAACACTGTCCTGGAACTGAATGATCTGGGCTCGGTGTCCCAGTGCGGCATGTCCTGATGCCTCCTCTATCAGATTCCTGCCTCTGTGGCCTCACTGCTGCCTCCTGGTCCATCCCCTTGTCTCCTCATCTTCCTGCCCCTGACTCCCCACATCTGAGCAACCAGAGACCACGTTTCCCGCAGAGTCTCCTCCTGGGTCACACCCACACGTCCCTTCTGCAGGGTCCCTCCCGGCCCCTCTGTCCCCCTCAGACTCATGCACGTCTGTGCAGGGAGGAGACTGCTCCCGGGCTGAGCTGGACGGTCTGTGCGTGTGGCTGTCCCTGCCCGTCCAGGGCCCCAGTTCCCCGGGTGCGGGTTTGTTCCTCCCCCCAGGCCCATGCGTGAGTGGGGACGTCTGGACACAGGGCAGCCCTGCCCACTCCCCTCCTCCCAACCTCATCCTCTTCCCCCTCTGTGGGGTGATACAGGGGCAGGCCCTGGGGAGGCAGGATTTTTAGAAGAGTATAGTAATATGAAATAATTGAATCACATGGGTTGGAGTATTCCCAAAATTTAATAAAAACAATATAAAAATCAGGATATTGGTGGTGAAAAATGTTGAAATCTGCTGAATGACCTTAACTACGTATTAAAATGGATAAAATAGCTTGACATGTCTCCTCCAGGCCCTGTTTAAATACTGTGACTTATTTTGCAGTTATACGGACAATCCCTGAATACGGAGTTGGGTTAGAATCCCAAGTTCATGTCCATAAATTCTCACACGAACCTGCCAGCGTCACGTTCATGTCAGAGCCATGAAGCCGTCAATATGTTGCTGCAAAAAATATTGATTTTCTTCTTGACTCATTTTTGTCATTATATTTGGGGCAAAAAGGCAGTGTTCTGATTTTAACAACTAGTTTTATTTTTTAATTTCTTCTGGATTTCCTTTGTTACAGTCTCATCCCATTCATAGTTTTGATTTTATTCAGTCCCCAAACACACTGAGTGTCCTGAAGCTAAAATCCCAGGTTTGAATCAATAATCGTCACATCTCCCATAAATCAATACCTATGACCAATATATTAAAAGTCAGTATCTTTGAGCATCGTAATTACAAGAGAAGATGTTTTCTCTCCCTGAGCCTCACCCAGGCTGACAAGGCAGTGGGACATGATGACTTGGGCCCGGCAGCATTAGTTGTCACGATTTACAAAGTGAATAGTTTAACTGTGGCACATTCTCCAGTCTAAAATTAAGCTTGATCTGAAAACCCTCAAGTGTGAGTGGATTCTCCCCTGCAAATGGCTGGGGGTGATACCTGCAGTCTGGGGGGAAATTCCCGCTGCCGTGTCGAGTCTGTGTCCTGAGGTTGTCCCCATGGTGGGACAGAGGGCATCCCGGCCTCTCACTCCATGGTCGGGGCTTGTGGGCTGCCTCTGAGCACTCACAGGAAGTTCCACCCCGTCCTGTGCCACGTCATGGACAGAGCAGGACCTCAGGGCTGGGCTATTTGAGCTCTGGAGCTGGTGTCCGCAGGTTGGACACTGTCCTGCTTCCAGCCCTCAGGGACCATCCTCCCGAGACAAAGTGTGTGTTTACTTGACTGTGTTCATTGGAGCGTCCTGCAGTGTGTCTCAGCGAGTAATTATCACACTCAGTGTGTACATGTGATGTTGTGTCTTGCTCACGCCTCTAACGACGTGAATAGACAAATCCCCATGTCCTGGTTTCATTCCCCACCTGTTGTGTCCACCGTGGTGGGCACCATCAGTCATAACAGTGCCCTGAGTCCCTGTCTAGACAGCTGGACAGTCGCCCATCACCCACTGTGTGCCCTTCAGGGAGAGGCCCTGGGGATGGACGTGAGGGGGATGCGGGATGAGCTGAGGCGGGAGGGAAGGGATACGGAGAGACAGGAGGGAGCCCAGGGAGGGGGAGTGGTGGGGAAAAACAATGGACGTCCAGCAGAAGTGAGTGACCACAGGGATCACCAGACCTTCAAGAAGAGAAACTTTACTCGTCTCTGAAATTGTGTATCCTGTGGTTCTTTTCCACCCCAGCTCCTGTCCCTGCACTTACATTAGAATTGTCCTTTTGTTGGGATAATTGCTTATAATCTTTAGGAAATAGTATTTTAGGGTTTCTGCTCATGGTGTCATTTGCTTAGGTTTGCTGCATGACGATGGAGATGTCACACATGGAAACAGGCATTTATCTGCTTGAATTTACTCTTCTGTAGGGGGTGGGGCAGGACCTGCTTCACTCTGCTGCGTGTGTCTGTCTGCTTCTCCCAGCACCATCTCCCCACTTTCCCTGCTCAAGTGCCTGCTCTGGCTCCTCTGCCGTAGAGTCACTGTCCCTCCTGCTAAGGGTGTGTTCCTGGGCTCTCGTTATGTCCAGGGGTCTGTGTGTCTGCTTTTCTCCAGCACCATGCTGTTTTCATTATTAGAGATTTATTGTATGGACTGTAGTCTAAAAGTGTGCTTCTTCCTGTCTTACTCATTTTTGTCAAGACTGGATATTTGGCATCCTTTGTAGATCCACATGCAGGCTCATCAGCAGTTTGCTCAGGGGAGGCATGGCCTGCGCCAGCTCTGGTGGTCCTGACGTTGCCTGCCCTGAGTACTTTGGGGTATCTGGGCCGAGATGCAGGTGCCTCACTGCTGAGCTGAGACAGGGGTCCAGCAGCTGCGTCTGGACTTGCAGCCACCATGATGACAGGGAGTGCCCTAGGCCTGCTCTCCTGTGGCTCATGCCAGGCTGGGTATAGTTGGCACGTCAATCCAGGGCTGATGCCCAGCCAAGCTGCGGCGCCTTGCACTGCACCTGTGGGCAGGGCCCCTGGAACACCGAGACTGGGCAGAAGGACACTGAGGACTCACAGAGGCGGAGGAGACTTCTGTCACTCAAGGGCAGCCCTGAGGTCAGTTGGTGGCGTGACCTCGGGGGATGCCCTCCTGCAGCAGGAGGCCCAGAGTTTTGCCCTTGGTCTCTGCCAGATCTGCTTCCTCCAGCTTCTGCCCACGTGGCTGACCTGAGGTGCAGGTAACTGTCCTCCTGCCCATGTCCGGGAGTGCACCTGCCCCCGCTGAGGCGTCATCACTTTCTCTTCCCCGCCCCTCAGTGTGGAACGGGCAGTGTCCCCTTGCTGGGACTCCCTGTGGGCACGGGCGCATCATTCTCCCTGCCTCCTCTGCAGTGGCCACTTGTTTTTAGTCCGTTCCTGAGGACACCGCCTGCCACCCCTTCTGCTGCGTCCTTGACCAGGCGAGTGGCCCTGAGAGTGGGCGCCGTGGGGACACACTGGCCGTTGGGCACGGCACCCTGTGCGACTCCCTCTCACACCCCAGCTTTGGTTTGGTCTGAGGAGGGTCACTGTGGTGTGTCCCTCCTGCCAGGCTCCTGTCTCAGCCCTGGCGCGTCTGTCTTCACTGTTCCCATGCGCCACGCACTCTGAGGCATGGGTATCAGCTGGCCCCGCTGGGGACAAGCCCTTGGGCTCCTGACGCGGTGCCGGGACACGACCCTTGGCCCTGGTGAGTGCGTCGTGGGCTCTAGGCGCCGGACACCTCACCCCGGGCTCTGCCCAGCCGCTGTCTCAGGCCCCAGGGCCAGGCCCAAGCCGGCAGCCATGGAGGGAGAGCGGCCGGGCCCGGCACACTCGGGAGAAGAGAATGTCTGTGTTGTCTGTTGGCATGTGAGCAGGTTTCTCCCTGATGGATGAGAGTGTGGGAGTTGCAGTTAGGGTCCCGCATGTTCTGCCTTTGGAGTCATCTCCTTTGTCTTGTAAATACACCCTGTGGTCTCTTTTCATCCACCATAAAGAAAACGTCTTCCATTTTGTCTCATGTGTTGTTCGTGTGACAGAGGAATGATCCGCCGGCTGCTCTGAGGAGACAGGGGCCAGGACGAGGCCCACCCTGGTCTGTGCAGGCCGCACTGTGGGGCTGTGGGTGGGGCCCCTCACTTCCCTGACATGCGTGGGTGCCGTGAGCTTGGTGTGGGGTGGGGCCCGGGGTCAGGGGTCGGGGGCATCGGGGCGCACTGGCGAGCTGGCAGACCCGGGCTGGCACCCAGAGGCCGGCAGGGGCGTCGAATCCGGGCTCAGAGTGCAGGTGGGCAGCCTGCGGCCCCCCAAGGCTGGCCTGTGTCTCCCCGGGGCATAGTGGTTCTGAGCACCGCGCTGTCAGCGGTTTCTCAAGTCACCTTTGACCAGTGACCGTCTATACTGACTGACGGTGCCCTGGGGAGAGCCCCGTGGGAGAGGACACCCCCTTCCCTCCTGCTCAGCATGTGGACAGGGTGGCAGGGCAGGCGGGGTCAGCGCACGGGCGGGGTGTCCATTGGGGTCTCAGGGAGAAGGTACAGGGTCAGGGGGTTGGGGAGCTGCTCGAGAGTGTTGTGAGAACCCGTGAGGTCACCGAGTGAGTGCTCGAGAGTGTTGTCGTGTCTCGGCCAATGAGGGAATGTCTGTCCTTACCGCCCATCCTGGCTGGGCAGCGTCCAGCCCCAGGTGTCCACGTGTGAGTCACAGAAAGCAGACTCAGGTGTTCTGTCTCCTGGGAGGCCTCTGTGGGGAGACAGCGGGACAGCGAGTGGGATTGATGAAGAGGATCAATTTGAAATAGTCAGACGCCGGAGGAAATCACCTGACAGAACAAATTTAGGGGACTCAGATTCTATCCAGTATTAAATCTAAAACAAGCATCAGGAATGCAGGAGACTTTATGCAGCACGAGCAGGCCCCTGTGACTATCAAGGCACGTTCACGTCCTGCAGGTGTGAAGCAGGTGGACGCGCTCAGGAGCCGAGACGGTTTCAACCTGAATAAAAAGTGTGAGAGGCTGCGGGCTCCTGAACTCCCCCAGGAAAATGTCTCTGGGGGTCTGTCCACCGTGTTGGTTTGGGGTGTCTCTTTCTGTGCTGGGTTTGTAGGTTTTGTGTACTTTGGACACTTGCCCTTGTCAGGTGTGTGATGTGAACAATTTTCTCCCAGCGTAGGGACCCATTTTGGGGATGGCTTTTCTGAGGCACAGAAGCTCTCTAGTGTGTGTGGGGGCTCACTTGTTCCTAGGTGCTCTTCTTCCCTGGTCCTTGGCATGTGTCCCCAAGCTCATCTGTGGGGTGAGTGTGCAGTGGGCAGCCCCTGTTTGTTCCTTCTGGTATTTTAAGGGTTTGTCTAATGCAAATTTTTAACCCATTCCAAATTGTTCTAATAATAAGGAAAATAGAAATCCAAATTGTTGTCACCTGTGAGAAGGGACCAATGCAGAGACTGGACCCAGCAAAATGGTGAGGGACGGAGATAAAAGGCCTCTCACCTCTCCTGGGAATGGGGTGGAGATGTCTTTAGACACTAACAACAGGACAACCACAGGATGGAGCAAACTCATCCCAGTATTTGTCCCAGATGTGCAGACTCTAGAGTGCAGACCACACACACCTGTGTTCCCAGCAGCACTGTCCACCGTGGCTGGCCTTGGCCCCAACCCAAGTCTGGGGACAGAGGAGAGAATATATAATGTGTGTCCATACTACATGGAATACCACACGGCTATTAAAGAGGTGAACTAGTGACCTTAGGGACCAAAGGTGGACGTTGAATTGTGTATGCTAGTGAGATAAGTCAAAAGGTGAAAGATATTGGCTGGTCTCACCCATCTGTGGATTATAATATAAAAGTCAACAATTAAAAAATTATAGTGGCAAATAGCAAAAGGAAATTTTAGAATGAGTGCAAAAATTTGCTCATTACCAGACAGAACAGGGGAGGAGAGTAGGAGTGTGGGTGGTGGGGCCAGAAACTGCAGGACATTTAGAAGATTTTGAGTGGACATTTGTGCACGTGGGGGAGTGAAAAATGACACACAGCGAAAACAGTAAAAAGTCTAAAAGAGTCTTCTCCTTTGATAAGAACAAATAACAAATTGATGTGACTTGCAATGAATCAATCATGGTAAAGATCCCTTGTCACAGACACTTACTGGATTTGTTCAAGGAAAAATAGAAAATGCATCAACAGGAATCTGACCAGGGGATGACGTCATATCCCAAGTGGATGGGGACTGTGATCTCATGTGTATTTTTTAAGATTTATTTATTTATACAAGAACTGGGGTAGACACAGAGGCTTGGGATGGTGAGAGAATTCACCAGAGACAGAGTAAGGAGCAGAACAGGCAGATGGACTGAAGACACTGCTGAGGGGAGCAGTGGGCGGGGCAGGAGAGGTCTGCCGCGCCATGTGGGTTTCTCCCTGGCTGGCCGGGAATCAAACCTACACTGCAGAGGCTGCACACAGATTCAGAGTGTGGGGCTCAACCCACTGCTCCACCAGGGAGGCCGTGTGCTTTCATGCTATCACTGAAACAAATATTATTTGAGTGATTTTCTAACTCAGGTTTCATTCTGAAGTTTGAATGGACAAGTCATGTCTGGTGATTAACTACATTTTATTATCATAAATACTTTCATGGACAAAATGTGCTTATTGGTCAGGAGAGTAACCTGCTCAGGAGAGGAGCAACATCACCCCCAACTCACGTTCTCAGTGTTAGGGGAACAATATGAGCTCACCTCCGTACGTGCAGTGCAGATGTGTACGATTATAAAAAAAAAAAAAAAACGTTGCAACTATGCCGTGCTTTAGTTTGCATAATGTTTTACATAATATAAAATAATATTGTTCCCAAGTGGTAGAAAAGTGAACTTAAGTGTAATCTACAAGAAGGCGGAGAAGACCAAGTAGAGGATCAAGATACAATCTGAAGGGGCCTACCCAATGGCGCAGTAGTTGAGCACTGGATTGGGAGGCTGCCTGCGGCCTCTGCAGCACCATTTCGATCACCGCCTGCTCCCTGGCCACCAGTGAGTGTCCCACATTGTCCGCAGACCTCTCCTGGCGCCTGCTGCTCAACTCAGCAGTGTATTTCATCAATCTGCCTGCTCTGCTCCCCGCTATGGCTCTGGTGAATTCTCTCACCCTCCCACACTTCTGACTGTCCCCAGTGCTTGTATAAATAAATAAATCTTAAAAAAAAAGAAAAGATACAATTTGGAAAATTAAGGGACCTAAAAATCAACACAATGCCAAGTTTCAAATTATAAATGTTTACATAGGAACGTAGCTCTTCAAAGATAATTCATCTAACTTGACTTTTGAGAACACCACATCGAGGGGTGCAGTCACGCTGGCATACAAACAGGCATCACAGAAATTAACATTCCATCCATTCCAGGTTTTACTCATAGATTCCTACTAACCAAGGGAGCGTCCATCATTCCACCTCTGGCAGAGTCAAGTGTGGTTTCCTTTTGACCTTTGAGCAGGAACAGGAACTTCTCCTAGAGGAAGACACCCCATGAGGAATCGTGAGGGACAGGAATCCACTCAACCTCTCCTCTGCCATCAACGAGGACAAGGCCCTCGGTGGAGACACACGAAGGCAGTGGGAACCGAGCCCCAGGAATGGGGTCCCGTGGCCATGTGGTCCTGAGGACAGACCCCTTTACCACTGCTCACGTTATGTAAATGTTGGTGAATGTGAGTTCTAGAACGTTCTTTCTACACCAAATAATTTTTTTTAACCACGAGCTGGATTCAGTTTATGAACATCATACAGGGAGGGCTTGAGGGAACAATTGCAGCAATTTAGGAAACCAGAGTATAGTGAGGATTATGAGAATATGAATTTGTGACAAGGGAATAATCCTAATGCAAGAAATCTATACTTATATAGATTTACATAATGACTTATATAGATGACATGATGACTATACTTATATAGTCTTACATGATGACATGTAAGACTTAGAAGGGAAAAGCTGAATTAATGAGAGGATATAATTGTAGATTGTGATATCTTACATCTTGGAGAATTGGCCCTTCATCAGTCTCCCCACAGCCGACTTCATGGCTTGGTTCCTCAGACTGTATATGACGGGATTAAAGGTGGGGGGCACCACCGTGTAGAACATAGAAATGACCAGGTCAGACACGGACGGGGTCCCAGAGGTTGGCTTTAGATAAGCAAAGAATCCAGTGGACATAAACAGCACCACAACCAGCAGGTGGGGAAGGCAGGTGGAGTAGACTTTGGCCTTCCCTTCTGTGGATGGGATCTTCCTTACAGCATAGAAGATGTGCACATAGGAAATGATGATGAAAATGAAAGAACATATACCCAAAACCACACTAATGAGAATGGGGACAAGTTCATTCATCAAATTTCCTGAGCAGGAAATAGCCAAAAACTGGGGGATGTCACAGAAGAACTGGTGGACCACGTTGGACCGACAGTAGGACAAGGAGAAGGTTCCAGCTGTGTTCATCACAGCATAGAGACCCCCACCCAGCCAGGACACAGCTGTCAGCTGAACACACCTTTCCCTGCTCATGAGGACATCATAGTGCAGGGGGTGGCAGATGGCAGCATAGCGGTCAAGACTCATCACCGTGAGCAGGGTCATCTCTGCACCTGCTGAAAGAATCAGCACAAAGACCTGGAGGACACAGCCCGGGAAGGAGATGGAGCTGCTGTGACTCAGAGAGTTAGCAATGGACTTGGGGACCGTGGCTGAGATGAGGCAGAGGTCCGTGAGGGACAGACTCCTCAGGAAGAAGTACATGGGTGTGTGGAGTTGCCAGTCCAGGGTGGTGATGAGGATGATGAGCCCGTTCCCCAGCAGGGCACACATGTAGACCAGGGAGAAGAGCAGTGGGTGCAAGAAGCCCATGGTCCCCTGGGTGGGGAAACCTAGGAGGACGAATTCTGTCACGGCCGTGAGATTGGTCACCCCTGGGACCTTCATCTGTACCAAAAAACGAGGAAGAAAACATTGTCATATCTTCCAATGTTGAACACAAAATGGGTTATCAATATATAATAGTTGTGCAATCTATGCATTATCGTTATCTGAGCAAATTTATATTTTTACTCATGTGAATGCACTATTGATGTATTGCCCCAGCATGTGTCTATAAATTTGTGAAGAAATAATTTTTTAAATGGCCATGATAAATCCTATATAAGATCACTCGGTAAATTGAAATGACAGACCACCCATGTCCAGTCATTCCCAGGCCCGCGGCTCCCCCTCCTGCCCAGGCCCCAGTGTCTCGGCCCAGCACACCTCCCAGAGGTTGTCCTGGGCACAGCCCCAGAGGACTCGTGGCCATGCCCAACCCTTCCCCAACTTGGAGACCCTGTCCCTGCTCCTCCAGCACAGCCCTGGTCTGGGGAGGCCCCACAGGGACGGGTTTGCAGGGAGGTGGGGTGTGCGGGTCCCCGTTTTCCTGCTCCCCGGGACCCGACACTGTTCTGGAACTGAATGATCTGGGTTCGGCTTCACCGTTCAGCGTGTCCTGATGCCTCCTCTGTCATATTCCTGCCCCTGTGGCCTCTCTGCTGCCTCCTGGTCCGTCCCCTCGACTCCTCATCTCCCTGCCCCTGACTCCCCACATCTGAGGACACAGAGAACACGTTTCCCGCAGAGTGTCCTCCTGGGTCACCCCCACACATCCCTCCTGCAGGATGGGCTCGTCCACCCCGGGGCCTCCCCAGCCCCTCTGCCCCCCCAGACTCATGCACATTTGTGCAGGTAGGAGGCCGCTCCGGGTCTGAGCCAGACGGTCTGTGCTTGTGGCTGTCTCTGCTGGTCCCAGGGTCCCGGGTCCCACCGGTGCAAGTTTGTCCCTCACCCAGTCCCATGCGTGAGAGGGGAAGTCTGGACATAGGGCAGCCCTCCCCTCTCTCCTCCCCCTCCCCAGTCTCATCCTCCCCCCCATCTGTGTGGTAACGGAGGAGCAGGCCCTGGGGAGGGCAAATTTTTAGGAGAATATAGTAATATAAAATAATTGCTACACATTGGTGAGAATGATTCCTAAAATTAATAAAAATAAGAAAATAAATCTGGGTTCGTGTTGGTGAAAAATGTTGACATCTGTCAGGTGACCTTAATGCATATTTAAAACGGATGAAATAACTTGAGATATCTCCTCTAGGCCCTGTGTAAATACTGTGACTCATTTTACAATTGCACTGACAATCCCTGCGTGTGGAACTGGGGAAAAGTCCCAAGTTCACATCCACAAATAGACAGAAGTCAGTGCCACCATCATGTTAGTGCCAGAGCCATGAAGACGTCAACAGTGTCACTGTCAAATTTCTGAATTACTTCCTGACTCATATCTGTCATCATGTTCAGGAGAAAAGACATAACATTCTGAATTGAACAATAAGTGTAATTTTTAATTCCCTCTGGATTGTCTTCATCACCATCCAAATCTATTGATTGCTGCGATTTTATTCAGTGCCCAGAACACACTGAGTGTGCTGATGCTCATCCCAGGTGTGCAGCAGAAATCATCACGTCTCCCATGTATCAAAACCTATGATCAATGTATTAAAAGTCAATGTGTTTGAGCATCGTAAATGACAAAAGAATGTGTTTTTCTCTCCCTGAGAATCACCCAGGCTGACAGGGAATTGGGACATGATGACTTGTGCCCCGTCAGCATTATTTGTCACGATTTACAAAGTGAATAGTGTAACTGCGGTGTGTTCTCCAGTCTAAAATGAAGCTTGATCTGAAAACATTCAAGTGTGAGTGGATTCTCCCCTGCAAACGGCTGGGGGCAGATACCTGCAGTCTGGGGGGAAGTTCCCGCTGCCGTGTCGAGTCTGTGTCCTGAGGTTGTCCACATGGCAGGACAGAGGGTCTCCCGGCCTCTCACTCCATGGTCGGGGCTCATGGGGTCGCCTCTGAGCACTCACAGGATGTCCCACCCCATCCTGTGCTGCCTCATGAACAGAGCAGGGCCTTAGGGCTGGGCTATTTGAGCTCTGGAGCTGGTGTCCGCAGGTTGGACACTGTCCAAGATCCATCCATCAAGTGACTTTACTCCAGAGGGACAAGAGCCCTTGTTCAGTTCACTGTCTTAATTGGCGTCGTCCTGTGGCTCATCCCAGTGATCATTAGTGCCCTGAGTGTGGCAGAGGTGATTTCCTTAGTTTTTACCCCTGTGAGGACAGGACCTGGTCCCCCCTCAGGACCATCACTCCCCTGACCTCCGCGGGGACCGGGGTGGCCCCATTGTCAGAGCCAGGACGAGCCGGCCACAGGGAGCAGAAAAGTCGCTGCTTCCCGCGTGTGCCCTCTGGGCCTGGCAGGTGGGGGAGGCACTGGCGGGGGCGGGGGGCAGTGTGGGGGACAGGGCGAGCTGGACAATGAGCAGACTCCCCAGTCCGGGAAAGAGAGTGGCAGAAGCCGGACTCCGAAGCCAAGTTGTTAGCACCACAGCTACTCTCCCTGTCCTGACGCTCCCGCTGGCCCCTCTAGTGCCTGAGAGTCTGACTTGCTGCTGACCTCGCATGAATATCGTCTTTACGTGGACAGTCCTGCCCGGGTGAGCATGGGGTGGACACGGCTGGGCTGGGGTCCCCTGGGGAGCAGAGGTCTGGGTCTGCCTGTGCCACCCAGGTCACCGCTTCGATCGCCCGAGCCCGGCCAGCAGCCAGGGGATCGTGGTCAGCCACTGGGAGGGGAGGACAGGACTCAGGGGATGCTGAGGAACCTGCATGCAAGGAGCCTCCTCCACACGAGCGGCTGGCAGGAGGTCACTCTCCGGCGTCAGAGCCAACCTGACAGTGGTCAGCGGAGAGCTGTCCGCACCCAGGCGAGCTGTGTGGCCCCTGAGGCCTGGGATGGACACGAAGAGACCAAAGTCCGTTTCCTCCCATGATGGGAAGTGACCCCTTCATGTGAGGTCCCCGCTGGGCCCACGGGACGGGAGGACACACAGGACAGACCCAGAACTACCCAAAGGGCTCTGCGAAGAGGAGGCGGCCCCAAGGGTATGGGGTGGGTTCAGGGAGTATCTGCTCGCAGCCCAGGACTGGCCGAGTCTGGGATGAGGGATTACGAGCTGCCCAGCAGGGACAGACCATGGCCACAGACAGGAGGGCACCTGGAACTTCACCCAACTCTGGGGATCTCCGTGGGTGCCGTTTAGGGGGACAAACGCCGCACCCTGTCTGCCTGCTTGTGTGCCGACATGTCTCCCTGCCTCGGCCTTGCAGATGACACATGCCTACCCCTGGGGGATCCTGCCTCTGGGCACTGTGACCCCCGATGCTCTGGATGCCCTAGACCACCCTGGAGATGACACACACTTCCTCCTGCTCTGTCTGCGTGGTAGGGGCAGGCAGGGTCAGCAATGGGCAGGGTGTCCTTAGGCCTCTGCGAGAAGGTTGTGTGTGGCTAGAGTGGCTGGGGTGCCGTTCACGCGGGTTGTGGGGGATCCTGCTCCCTTACATAAACTCTTCTGGTAGAAACGCCTCAGCCAATGAAGGGAATGGTCAGTCCGTCCTGCTCACCCCGGCTGAGAAAAGCGTCTCAGACCAGGAGCACATTCCCCACATTTAATCTCTCCGGACACAGACTCGAGTCTCTCCACCGTGTGGACCCCAGTGTCCAGCACACGCTGAGGGAAGGGGACATGGTGGAAAGTGTGGGCTGAGTGTGAGGAGCTGAAGCATCGTCATCGGCAGCTCTCAGAGGTCCCTGGAAGCAGCAGGACAGAATCCGCCCTGCTTATTAGACGTTTATGCTGAATAATGACACGATCATGCTCTCAACTCCGCTGGCCCTGCAGAATGAGCCCATCCCAGGACGGGAACAAACACATCTGTGTGGGGGTCAGGACGCACCAGCGAGCTCGGAGCAGGGTCTGGAGCCTGAATCCACCTGCCCGCGACTCTGCAGGTACCAGGCGTCCTCCTTAGAGACTGTCCGCCTAGGCCTTGGCCCGTGTCTCAACTGGGTTGCTGCTCCCTGTTGTGGTGGGGACACACATATGTGAATGGACACTCATCCTTGTCAGGAGTGTGGGGTACACATGGCTTAACCCCGTGCAGGGCCAGTGCTCACAGCGGTTTCTGAGGCCCAGGAGCACTGTAGTGTGGTGGGGCCACTTGTTTATTACCCTTGGGGTTCCCTGTCCTTGAATTGTGGAGGCAGGAGGGTGTTCACTAGGGTGTTCTGTGGAGTGTGAGGGGGCACCGCACACACAGAGGGGCAGAAATGGAGCCCCAAAACAAGAAAGCAAAGACTTGACGAATGGCAATTATTAATATGACCCCACGTCACCCCTCTCAGGAGGTCAAATCCTCTTCTCCACAGAGTCTAGAGTCTTCGCTCAAAGCCAAGACAGAAAGTGTGTAAAGGCCGTGGCCCGAGAGTGATGAAGGCCCATTGGGGAGACACCTGCCATCAGGGACTTTCATGGAAAGATGAGCAACTTGGGGGACTTCCCCACACAGATTTTATTCTGAAATCTCAATGGACTCGGTCTGGTCATTAACATGCATGTTATAAGAGAAATATTGTCTGACTGAGTCTGTTATGATCCATCAGGCGTGTTTGGAGACACCGTGTCCTGCTGCAGAGAGGACGCGTGAGGAAGGAGCCTCCCCCCAGCTCATGTTCTCAGGGTGGGTGAGCAGCCGTGAGGCCCCGACGTTTATAGTATAGAAGCTGCTGTCAAATAAAAGTTACAAGTATTGACTGCTTTACATTTCATAATATAAAAAGTGACATAATTGCAAACATACCAGAGAGTGGAGAAGAAGAACTGGCACAGGACATCCACAAACAAACTTGTGAACCCCTAAAATGTGGACTCCTAAAAATAAACACAAGAGCAACAAGTGTCATAAAAATTATAAAACTTAACTGACAAAACGTAGTTCTTCAAAAATAGTTCACATTAAAAAAAAAAAACACTCTTTCAAAGGACTATAATCAAATCAGAATGCCGTATAAATGGCCATGAAATAGAGGTTTCAATCATAGACTCCGATTCTTTTTTATTTTAATATTTTTTATATATTTTTACATCATTCTTCATTTTTGCACAATGTATGCTTTCTCATCTCAGGTGCCGTCCCTGTGAGATCCCTGCACCCACTCCCCCGCGAGCATCACTGCTGTGCCCTGTGCCATTCCCACCCGTTTTGATCCTGCTCCCTTGTCCCCACTGTAGTGAGTCTGGTTTCTAGTTGCCTGTTGCTGTTCATTTTTACTTTATTATAATTACTTTTTTATCCTGTCCTTTTATTTGTATCCTCTACATTCCTGCTATGAGTGAGACCATCTGGTATTTTTCTTTTTCTTTCTAACCTATTTCACTGAGCATGATCCCTTCCAGCACCATCCGTGTTGCTGTGCATGCCACAAATTCAACTTTTTGATTGCTGAGTAATATTCCATTGTGTGTATGGACCACATCTTCTTGATCCAGTCATCGATGAGGGGGCATCCGATGTGGAGAAAAACGAACTCTCCTGCACTGCTCATGGGAGTATGAACTGGTCCAGCCACTATGGAGAGCTGTGTGGAGATTCATCAAGCTTTTAAAAATGGAGCTTCCATATGATCCAGCAATCCCACTCCTAGAGATCTACCCAAAAGACAAAAACACGTTAATTCAAGAGGGTGCCTGCACCGCTAATTTATCGCAGCACTGTTTACAATAGGTAGGCTACGGAAACAACCCAGATTCAGATTGTTTAAGAAACACCCACCAATCTGTGGGATATTCATTTCAAGTGCAATTCCTACTTGACTTTTGAATAGAAGAATGAATTTCTCTTGGAGGATGTTGCCCCATTACGAATCTTAAGGAAAGGGGGGGCCCACAATCTGTCTCCCCTCCCCTCCCCTCCACAAGGCGGGGTCCTCAGTGGAGACACACACAGGGGCTGTGGGTACCGAGTGCCCAGAACTGGGGTCCCGTGACTGTGTACTCCCAAGGACAAATCCCTTTACGACTGCTTGATTTCAAGTAAATGCTGGAGATGAGTGAGATCTAGACATTCTTTCATATACCAGCCATAATATATAAAAAAAACTAGGATTCATATATTGAATGTCAAACAGATATGAGTTTTCAAAAATGGCTGCATTATATCAGGATTTTTTTTTAAAGATTTATTTATTTATTTACACAAGCACTGGGTACAGTCAGAAGTGCGGGAGGGTGAGAGAATTCACCAGAGCCAGAGCAAGGAGCAGACCAGGCCGACTGACAAAATACACTGCTGAGGGGAGCAGTGGGTGTACCAAGAGAGGTCTGCACACCATGTGGGACCCTCACCGGCTACTGGGGATTGAACTAGCACTGCAGTGACTGGGGGCAGCTTCGCAACACAGTGCTCAAACATTGTGTCACCTGGGAGGCCCAGGAAATACATTTTTGAAGAATAGAAAAATGTTAAAAATTGTCAAAGGTAATCTGTAATGAAAAGTCTTATTTACTTTAAAATGGTGATGATAATAGTTAAAGGGAAAATCTAAATAACTGCTGGATTCCTGAATGTAGATGGTGTAATTAATTTAGGAAAACAGTGATATCTCACATGCTGGTGCACTGGCCCTTTACTAGTCTCCCCACAGCTGATTTCATGGCTTGTTTCCTCAGGCTGTATATGACTGGATTAAAAGTGGGGGACATCACCGTGTAGAACATAGAAATGACCAGGTCAGATACAGACAGGGTCTCTGAGACCGGCTTCAGATAAGCAAAGCATCCAGTGGAGATAAACAGCACCACAACCAGCAGGTGGGGAAGGCAGGTAGAATAGACTCTGTCCTTACCTTCTGTGGATGGGAACTTCCTGACAGCAGAGAAGATGTGGACATAGGAAATGACAATGAAAATAAAACAGCACATACCCAAAACCAAACTAATGAGAATGGGGACAAGTTTGTTCATTAAATTTCCTGAGCAGGAAATAGCCAAAAACTGGGGGATGTCACAGAAGAACTGGTGGACCACATAGGACCCACAGTAGGACAAGGAGAAGGTTCCAGCTGTGTTCATCACAGCATAGAGACCCCCACCCAGCCAGGACACAGCTGTCAGCTGCACACACCTGTCCCTGCTCATGAGGACTTCATAGTGCAAGGGGTGGCAGATGGCAGCATAGCAGTCAAGGCTCATCACCGTGAGCAGATGAAGCTCTGTACTTGCTGACAACTATCATGAAGACCTGGAGGACACAGCCTAGGAAGGAGATGGAGCTGTTGTGCCTCAGAGAGTTGGCAATGGACTTGGGGACCGTGGCTGAGATGAGGCAGAGGTCCGAGGACAGACTCCTCAGGAAGAAGTACATGGGGGTGTGGAGGTGCCGGTCCAGGGTGGTGATGAGGACGATGAGCCCGTTCCCCAGCAGGGCACACAGGTAGACCAGGGAGAAGAGCAGCGGGTGCAGGAAGCCCATGTTCCCCTTGGTGGGGAACCCGAGGAGGATGAATTCTGTCACGGCCCTGAGATTGGTCACCCCTGGAACCTTCATCTGTATAGAAGAGGAAAGAACAGCAAAATCTTAATTCTTCCAATATTGAAAATAGAATGGGTTATCAATACAAGATAATAACTCAATGTATTTTCTATGTAATTACTCCTTCCAGTTCTATGGACACTAATATCATCTATGTCTGCTGTTTCATTCAACCTATTTATTACCACCTCATGTGAATATGTCATTATTACAGTCTCCACATAAGTCATGAAAATTGGTGAAAACTGAAAATTTGATCTGTCCCCTACAAAACTTGAACAAATTAGAATCTCATATTTGACAAAAATCTCAACAGAGCTCCCACGCTATGCTCCTCGCCCCAGTTGTGCTGCTCCTGCATCCTGCCAGGCCCCAGCGTCTTGGCCCAGCACACCTCCCAGCAGTTGTCCAGGGCACAGTCCCAGAGGACACGTGACCATGCCCAGCCCCTCCCCACCCTGGAGAGCCTGTCCCTGCTCCTCCAGCACAGCCCTGGTCTGGAGAGACCCCACAGGACGGGTGTGCAGGGAGGTTGGGTGTGCGGATCCCTGTTTTCCTGCTCCCCAGGACCCGACGCTGTCCTGGAACTGAATGATCTGGGCTTGGCGTCCCCGTGCGGTTTGTCCTAAAGGCGCCTGTGTCAGATTCCTGCCAATGTGGCCTCACTGCTGCCTCCTGGTCCGTCCCCTCATTTCCTCATCTCCCTGCCACTGACTCCCCACATCTGAGGACCCAGAGACCACGTTTCCCACAGAGTCTCCTCCTGTGTCACGCCCACACATCCCACCACAGAATGGGCTCGTCCACACCGTGTCCCTCCCCGGCCCCTCTGTCCCCCTCAGACTAATGCACGTCTGTGCAGGGAGGAGGCCACTCCGGAGCTGAACTGGACGGTCTGTGCGTGAGGCTGTCCCTGCCGGACCCAGGTCCCGGGTGCATGTTTGGTCACCCCTGAAGCCAGCACTGCATGAAAGTCTAGAGGAATAAAACTCCAGGACCATCTGCCAGTGTCTGACCCACGGTGTCTCTCTGCAGGTGACCAGCACTTCCTTCCCCACTGACCCCTCACTGTGCTCTGTCCAACATCTTCCTTGCAAGGATCTCAGCTGTTGCTCTGCTCAGCCTCTCCAGCTTCAATGACCCGCATGTGCCACCACTGTCCACGCCGCCTGTGGGAGATGCCGAAGGGCAGAGAGTTCAACTGACCTCAACCCCTTGAGCAGTCTCCTCCGGTCTCACCACGTCCCATGCAAGGGCACCCCTGAAACCCTGACCCTGGACCATCCACTTCCGTCCCCAGGCCCAGTCAGCACACATCCCAAGAGGGGGACCCCCATCAACCTCAGGAATATGAATGGTCAAGGATGCCCCAAATTAGCCTGTGGAGACTCAGCTCCTAGTCCTCGCAAAACACTGTCCAGTTGCAGCTCCAGGCACACATTTTGGGACCAAGTGGACAGTGATGGCCCCGAGACTGTTCCTGGTCAGCACCCATGTCCCTCATCACAGCAGCGGGTGGGTGTCCCCCCCGCCGTGTCGCCGTCTGGGGACCGTCTGGCACTTATCACTGCTTGTATGTTCTGCGAGGGTGACCTCCCGTCCTGCCCTCCCGGTGATTGTCCTGCCCCTCCCCCACCCCAGGAGCTGAGGTGGATTCTCCTGCAGCTACTTCCCATGGTCTCAGCCGCTGTCCCTCCTGCGGATGGGCTTGTCCACCCCCAGGTCCCTCCCGGCCCCTCTGTCCCCCTCAGACTCATGCACATCTGTACAGGGAGGAGGCCACTCCGGAGCTGAGCTGGATGGTTTGTGCGTGTGGCTGTCACTGCCGGTCCCAGGGCCCCAGGTACCCCGGGCTGGGTTTGTTCCTCCCCCAAGGCCCGTGTGTGAGTGGGGACGTCTGGACATGGGGCAGCCCTGCCCTCTCTGCTCCTCGTCCAATTCCACTTAAAGCAAGAATTTTGGGAGCATGTAGTAACATAAAATAATTGCAACACATTGTTGGGAATAATGCCAAATAATTTAATGAAAATAAGGAAATAAAAAGGATACATGTCGGTCAAGAATTTTGACATCTGTTTAGTGTTTTGTATACAAATTTAAAACGATGAAATATTTTTGACATCTATCTCCTCCTGACCCTGTTGAAATAGTGTGACTTTGTTTTACAAAATCGCTAACAATCCCTGAGTGAGGGAGTTGGCGAAAAATCCCAAGTTCACATACATAAATAGTCACATGTCCCTGCCAGCCTCACGTTTGTGTCAGGGCCATGAAGTGGTCAACATGTTGCTGTAAGAGTTACTGATTTTCTACTTGGCACCACTCTGTCATACTATTTAGGATGAAAAGGCATAACATTCTGAATTTAACAATATGTAATTTTAATTTCCTTTGGATTTTCTTTTTTTTTAATTTTTATTTATACAAGAACCCGGGTACAGACCAGAGGTTCAGGGGTGAGAGGATTCCCCAGAGACATAGCAGGGAGCAGAACAGGCAGAAGGACTGAAACACACTGCTGAGGGGAGCAGCAGGGATTCAGGAGGTGTCTGCTGTGCCTCCTCTGGACTTTCTTTGCTACAATCTAATCTCATTAATGGTTGTGATTTTGTTCATTCAAAAACAAACTCAGTGTCCTGAATGCTAAAATCCAGGTATGAAGCAAAAACCGTCACATCTCCCATAAAGCAAATTCTTCTAAAGTGGTCAATGTATTGAAAGTCAGTATATTTGATCATCTATATATATATATATTCTGTCATTGAGCCTCTCCCCAGGCTGATACGGCAGTGGGACATTGAGTGACTTGTGCTCATTTAGAATTCATTAGCTTGTATTATTTTTAAAACGAATAGTTTAAAGACAGAGCTTTCTCAAGTCTAAAAATGAAGGTTGACATCTAAAATATTTCAAGTGTGAGTGGATTCTCTCCTGCAAATGTCTTGGGCAGATACCTGCAGTCTGGGGGGTAATTTCCCGCTGCTGTGTCAAGTCTCTGTCCTGAGGTTGTCCCCATGGCAGGACAGAGGGCGTCCCGGCCTCTCACACCATGGTTGGGGCTCATGGGGCGCCTCTGAGCACTTACAGGATGTTGCAACCCATCCTGCACCGCCTCATGGACAGAGCAGGGCTTCAGGGCTGAGCTATTTGAGCTCTGGAGCTAGTGTCCGCGTGTTGGGCACTGTCCAGATTCCAGCCCTTGGGGACCTTCCTCCAGAGGGACAAGTGCTTTTTTTCAGGTCACTGTTTTAATTGGTGTCGTCCTGTGGCACACCCAATGATCATTAGTGCCCTGAGTGTGTCAGAGGCCATTTCCTTAGTTTTTACCCCTGTGTGGCCAGGACCGTGGTTCCTCCTCAGGCCCCAGCACATCCCCTGACTGCTGCGGGGACCCGGGGCTCCTCTCGTCAGAGTCAGGACTAGCCCCGTCCACAGGGAGCAGGAAAGTCGCCGACACCCTCGTGTGCCCTCCTGGGCCTGGCATGTGGGGGAGGCACTGGCCAGGGCCGGAGGGCAGAGTGGGGGACAGGCTGAGCAGGACAACGAGCAGACAGCCCGGACCTGGATGAGATGGGGCAGAAGCTGGATTACTGAAGTGCGAGTTGTTGGCGCCAAAACAAGATCCCTGTCGTGATGGTCCTGCCGGCCCCTCCAGTGCCTGAGGTCTGACTTGCTGCTGACCTCACATGGAGGTCGCCTTCATGTAGACAATCCTGCCTGGGGCGTGGTGTGGACACAGCCGGCCTGGGGTCCCTTGGGGGGCCGAGGGCGAGGGTGGCTGGGAGGGAGAGCGGGTTCCATGTCTGCCTCGGCTGCCCAAGCCCACGCCAGTAGGCAGGGGGGCCCGTGGGCTGCCGTGCAGAGGGAGGACAGGGCTCAGGGGTGCTGAGGCACACAGGGGGCAAGGAGCCTCCTCCAGACATGTGGCTGTCAGGACTCTCTCTCTGGCATTGTCGCCAACCGGACAGTGGTCAGCGCAGAGCTGGCCGCCCTGGTGTAGCTGCATGGACCATGAAGCCGGGCGTGGAGGGACACGGAGTGACCAAAGTCCGTGTCCTCCTCTGACAGGAGTGACCCCTTCATGTGTGGTCCCGGCTGGGCCTGCGGGACAAGAGGACACACAGGACAAGTCCCTGAACCTTCCCGATGTGTTTTCGCCTTTGACTGAAATGTGAATATTTGTACCCTAAGGGCTCTGCAATGCAGAAGCGGCCCCGAGGGCAGGTGGGGTTGGGTAAGGGGGGTCCTCTCGGAGCCCAGGGCTGGCTGAGGCCTGGGTGAGGAACACGCGCTGCCCAGCAGGGATGGGCTGTGGCCACAGAGGGGAGGGTGCCTGGTGCTCTTCCCAACTCTGGGGATCCCCGCGGGCGTGTTTAGGGGGACACACACTGTGGCACCGTGTCCGTCCACCTCGGCCTTGAGGACGACCCATGCCCCATGCCTGGGGGATCCGGCCTGTGGCCACTGTGACCCCTGATGCTCTGGATCTCTGAGAACCCTGGAAGATGACACCCCCTTTGTCCTGCTTCTCGTGGGTGCCAGGGACAGGTTCGGTCATCGCCTCAGGCAGGGTGTCCTTTAGGCGCTCAAGTAGAAGGTCATGGGGCCCTGGAGGAGCTGGGGTGCTTCTGGTGGGGATCGTGGGGACCCCGTGTCCTCACTAAAACTTTTCTAGCTGAAACTTCTCAGCCAGTGAAGAGAATGTCCGTCCTTTCCTCTGTCCTGGCTGCACAGCGTCCAGCCCCAGTGCCCACGTATGAGTGTCAGGAAACAGACTCAGGTGCTCTGTCACCCCGGAGGCCCTGGGGGGAGACAGGGGACAGCGAGTGGGAGGGATGGAGAGGATCAGTTTGCCAAAGTCAGAGCCACAGGAAATGACGTGACAGGATTCATTCAGGACACTCAGATTCTATCCAATGATAAAATCAAAAGAAGCATCAGGAATGCATGAGATTTTATGCAGTGCAAACAGGCATCTGTGACTCGCTCACCGGCACAACAGCAGGTCTGTTTAAACCTCAGTAGTAAGTGTGAGAGGCCGTGGCCTCCTGACCTGTGAGGAAAGCATCTCTGGGGGTCTGAGGCCGTGTTGGATTGGGGTGTCCTTCCTGTAGTTGCATTCGTGAGGTTTTGTGTAATTTGGATGCTCGCCCTTGCCAGGCGTGTGATGTGCACACATCTTCCCCCGTGCAGATGTCTGTTTTGCGATGGTGTCTTCTGAGGCACAGGAGCTCGCTACTGTGGTGGGGCCACTTGTATTTGCTGGTTTCTCTGTCCTTGGCCTTGTGTCCACAAGTCCACCTGTGGGGGGTGTCCAGTAGGGCTTCTCTGTGCTCTTTCTGGTGTTTTTCGGTTTTGTGACTTATCCAGACTTTAACCATGAAACCTGCTCTACATCAGTAAGTCTAGGGGCCACAGAGATCCAAGCCACAGGGAGTGGTCACACGTGAGCAGGGAGCAATCTGAGACTGGACACACCCGGAGGCGATGGAGGGAGAGAAAGGGCCTCACATCTCGCCCTCCGTCCATCCTTCCTTCAAGTGCAGTTTCTTTTTCTTTTGAACAGAAGCATGACTGTCTCTTAGAGGAAGACGCCTCATTAGGAATTGTGAGGGGTAGGGGCCCCCAATCAGAATGTCTGCCCCCCTCCACAAGGGCAGGTCCCTCAGTGGACACACACACAGACTGAGGGAACCGATGCCCAGGACTGGGGTCCCTTCCACAGGTGCTCCCCAGAAAGATGCCCCTGTACCACTTTTTCATTTCATGTAAATGCTGGTGATGTGCGAGTTCTAGAACATTCTTTCTACAGCATGTACATGTTTTCAGTCCTGAGCTGGATTCAGTTTATAAACGTCACACAGGGAGGGGTTTGGCAAAGGTTTGCAATACTTTTGGAAACTACACCTTATGGAAGAATACGAGAATAAATTTCTGCCAAAGGATTAAAACCTAATGACAGGAGTCATTGCATTGTAATGATGACGTATCAAAGTTAGAGGGAGAATCTGTATAAATGACAGAGTATACCGGTGAATTCTCTCAACCTCCCACGCTTCTGACTGTACCCAGTGCATGTATAAAAAAAAAAAAAAAAACAAACAAAATAAATAAATAAACATGCCACTATTAAAAAAAAAATCATCAGTGAATAAATGACAGATTATAATAATACAATGCGATATCTCATTTGATGGGGAATTGACCCTTGATCAGTCTCCACACAGCCGACTTTGTGCCTTGGTTCCTCAGACTGTATATGAGGGGATTAAAGGTGGGGGGCACCACCGTGTAGAACATAGAAATGACCAGGTCAGATACAGACAGGGTCTCTGAGACCGGCTTCAGATAATCAAAGCATCTAGTGGAGACAAACAGCACCACAACCAGCAGGTGGGGAAGGCATGTGGAGTAGACTTTGGCCTTCCCTTCTGTGGATGGGATCTTCCTGGCAGCAGAGAAGATGTGGACATAGGAAATGACAATGAAAGTAAAAGAGTGAATATCTAATGTCACACTAGTGGTAATGGGGAGAAGTTCACTCACTAAATTTCCTGAGCAGGAAATTGCCAATAAATGGGGGATGTCACAGAAGAACTGGTGGACCACATTGGACCCACAGTAGGACAAGGTGAAGGTTCCAACTGTGAGCATCAAAGAGATGACAGCCCCACCCAGCCAGGACACAGTTGTCAGCTGCACACACCTGTCCCTGCTCATGAGGACATCATAGTGGAGGGTGTGGCAGATGGCAGCATAGCGGTCAAGGCTCATCACCGTGAGCAGGTGCATCTCTGTAGCTACTGACATAACCATTGTGAAGAACTGGAGGACACAGCCCGGGAAGGAGATGGAGCTGCTGTGCCTCAGAGAGTTAGCAATGGACTTGGGGACCGTGGCTGAGAGGAGGCAGAGGTCTGAGAAGGACAGACTCCTCAGGAAGAAGTACATGGGGGTGTGGAGGTGCCGGTCCAGGTTGGTGATGAGGACAATGAGCCCGTTGCCCAGCAGGGCACACAGTTAGACCAGGGAGAAGAGCAGCGGGTGCAGGAAGCCCATGGTCCCCTGGGTGGGGAACCCCAGGTGGACGAATTCTGTCACGGCCGTGAGATTGGTCACCCCTGGGGCCATCATCTGCATAAAAATATTGAGCAGAATACAACATATGTGAATCCTTCCAGTCTGAGTCTAGATGACACCTAAAAGAACAGTCATAGGCATGTCCCAGCAGTCACTCTCAGGGTAAGGAGTGGAGAGGCTGATTGTGGGATTATGCTCTGGTTGATCTCATAGCCTGACTGACAGCCCCTCCCCACTGCCCCAATCTTGCTTTCCCACCTCCTGCCCAGGCCCCAGCATCTCCGCCCAGCACACCTCCCAGAGGTGGTCCAGGGCACAGCCCAGAGGACATGTGACCATGCCCAGCCCCTCCCCACCCTGAAGATCCTGTCCCTGTTCCTCCAGCACAGTCCTGGTCTGGGGAGGCCCCACAGGGCCAGGTGAGCAGGGAGTTGGGGTGTGTGGTTCCCCATTTTCCTGCTCCCTAGGACCCGACACTGTCCTGGAACTGAATGATCTCGGCTCGGCGTCCCCGTGCAGCATGTCCTGAAGCCTCCTCTGTCAGATTTCTGCACCTGTGGCCTCACTGCTGCCTCCTGGTCCATCTCCTCATCTCCCTGCCCCTGACTCCCCCACATCTGACAAGAACCTTGTCAGGGGTGGGTCCTGAACCCCAGTGAGCCCTAAGCGGTAGTGACCACAGAAGCCCCAACCTCTGAACCCCAGAGACCATGTTTCCCGCAGAATCTCCTCCTGGGTCACCCCCACACGTCCCTCCTGCAGGATGGGCTCATCCACCCCGGGTCCCTCCCGGCCCCTTTGTCCCCCTCAGACTCATGCATGTCTGTGCAGTGAGGAGGCCGCTCCGGAGCTGAGCCGGACGGTCTGTGCGTGTGGCTGTCCCTGCCGGTCGCAGGGCCCCGGGTCCCCCGGGTGTGGGTTTGTTCCTCCCCCAGTACCGTGCATGAGTGGGGACGCCTGGACATGGGGCAGCCCTGCCCTCTCTCCCCCTCCCCAATCTCATCCCCACCCCCATGGGATAATGGATGGGAGGCCCTGGGCAGGCAGGATCTTTAGGAGATTGTGCTGCTATATAATTATTGTATGAGACTAGAGGAACAAATTTTGCTATTGTAATGGAAACAAGAAAACAAATTCAGAACCTGCTGTTTTGCACCCTCTGCCACAACCTTTTCAGTGACTTAAAATTATATTTATATTGATAATACTATATTTTATATAGCTGTGTTGCTGTGTGGAGTCAGGTAAAATGTTCACATCCATGATAGGCTGATTTCTACACGTGACTATCTCTTCAGTGTGAAGGAAAAAAAAAAATCAATATTTATCAACTTAAAAATTTATGAATATCTCACTCACAATTGTGTCATATTCTGGGGATGAACATGTGAAGCTTTCCCTTTTAAACTACTAGTGTGAATTTTAACTTCCTCTTAAGATTCTTCCTCACTGTTCCTAAATAGCTCTCATACGTGTGGTATTTAACATGTGATGCACTTTCATCTCAGAGTTCTCAATTCCGAAATACATGGCTATGAACAATAATTGTCAGATAGACCTCAATTAAAATATTATATGACCACAAATATATTAAAAACCTAAACTGCAGAAGTCCTTTCATTGAAGAAAACTAAAAAAAAAGAAAAAAAAATCCTCTTTGAAATTCATCCCAGAAAATATGGCACTGCAAAATTGATCTGTGAGTTTTAAATATTAGCTTTCAGTTATAAGATGATTATTTTAACTACTGCTCCTCTGAAATGCAAAATGCACTGTGAAATGATACTGGGTTGTAAAACACGTTACCTCAAAAGAGAAAAAATAAAATTCCCTTTTGTAGGACAAATAAATGAGGTCAGTTGTTCCTCTTGAAAGGCTGACACTTTGAAATGCAGTTCCATAGAATATCTATTTATGCTGAATAGAAAACATTTAGTTACAAGGGGAAATTCTCCACCTTATATGACCCACACGTCCAGTCTGCCGGGACGCGCCCGCAGGCCCAGCAATGGCTTCCCGTGAAACTCGCCCTCATAGAGATGGAAGGAAACGCAAACCTCTCTCGTTGGCCCGGTCAACTGCTGCCCTCCACGACGCTGGCCTCTGGCGTCAAGGGCCCAGGCCTCCGGCTCACTGACTCCGCAGACGGGCCCCAGGGCTCATTATCTCCGTCCCCTGCTGCCCTTCAGACCCTGACAGGGTCCCCGGCGCCCCTTTCTAAGGGACTTCGCCCGAGGGGCCGGGGTGTCCCTTGTCCCCGTGGACTTTAATGTGGCGTCCCGGGTAATGAGGCTCCTGAGTTAGCAGCACCATCAGGGCTTCCTAGGGGACTCCGTGAGCGGGACCTGTTCCCCCCATCATGCCCCATCCCCTCCCCTTACCACCGCAGGGACCCGGTGTGGCCCCCTCAGAGCCCCAGGTGAGCCCCGTCCACAGGGAGCTGGAAAGTCACCGCCACCCCCGATGTGCCCTCCTGGGGCCTGGCAGGTGGGGGGGGGCAGGAGGAGGGATAAATAGACAGGAGGACGGAGCACGGGGAGGAACAGTGGGAGAGACAGGAAGGGCAGCAGAACCGAAGGACATCAGGATGGAGCCGGCGCCTCGGGACCGGGGATTTTCCTGTCATGTTAGAAATCCCTGTGTCACCCCTATGCTGCCACCTCAGCCCCACCCGCGCCGGAGCCGAGATGTGCCCAGTGGGTGTGTCTCCCCTTGGCCAGCGCAGCCTGCATGCACCCGGGGTGGCTGTCGCTGGGCTGTCTCTGGGCTGGTGTCGCATCGGGCCTGCGTGCATCTGGATGGGGCTTATTTGTGGTTCCCGCCGGGGGACACGCCCAGGAGTTGTCCTTACATTGGAGATACTTGTTGGCCTGGGTGTGGACAGGCCCCGAGGGTGGTGTCGTGAGATTTAAAAAATTCATTAATATTCAGCTGTGGCCTTAATGCACAGTGCACACGTGTTCACTCTCAGGAGAGGTTCTGAGGTCCAGGGGCCCCAGTGTCCCTAGGTTAGCACGGTGTCCTGCGTGGTAACCCAGGGCCAGGAAGAAAGAACCTTGTCAGGGGTGGGTCCGGAACCCCAGTGAGCCCTGAGCAGTAGTGACCACAGCAGCCCCAACCTCTGAACCCCAGTGATTTCTACATTCCAAAGACCCCAGAAACCCACTGATCCCGGAACCCCAATGGCACCTGAGCCCCAGTGATATCAAAACCCCAGTGACCCCTGCATCCCAATGACCCTGAACCCCAGTGACCCCTGGACCCCCGTGACCCCAGAACCTCAGTGATGCCAGAGCCCCCGGGACCTCAGAAACTCTCCTGAGAGTGAGCATGCGTGCACAGTGCATTAAGGCCACAGCTGAATATTAATGAAGTTGTAAAATCTTGGGTCCTCTTGTAAAATAACTCTGCAGGTTTTACATGTCCTCATTTAGTTTAGGAAAGGATTTATTTAGTGGAAACTGTCCCGGAATGTTTTCATCCATGTGGAATGAGAAGTTGTCTGAGGGCAAAACTAGTGATTTCGTAGGAGTTAAAATGCAACCGAAGACTGACGTTCATGGGAAAACAGAACCGGCAGCAGGACTCTGAGCCCACGTGGGGAGGGTGTTCGTGTCCGGGCGGGGGAACCCTGCTATGGCGGACAGGGGAGGCAGAGGCGTCCCAGTGGAGCGAGCCTGCACGCAAAGGCCCGGGTCCCAGAGGACAGGCCTGAGGCCAGGCAGACCATGGGGCCGCTCGGCGCCAGAGAGGACGAGCTGTCAGCAGTGGGGGCGGAGGAGCTGGGGAGGCTCAGAGGCCAGGAAGGACGCGTGTCCAGCTCTTTCCACTCCGCGACATCCTGCAACAGCAAAACTACCAAGACAATCAAAAGGACGGGGTGGGTGGGGAGGGGGGGAGACATGAGGAGCAGAGAGCTCCGTGGGCTCCTGTAATATCAGGATGCCAACTCAGGCCATGTGGGGTGGTCTAAACCCACAGAGTGTGGCACCCAAAGAGGGCGCTGAGCGTGACAGGTGCGGGGCCCTAAGACGTGCCAGTACAGGGACGTGATTGATTCTCTGAAAACTCTTGACTTTCAAAATTCTGGCTTCTCTGACACGCAGACAGACAGACAGACAGACACAGGGCCTGCAGTGCTCGGCTATTTCACACTCCTGCTGCTCCCTCTGGCCCTGAACACTTTCCTGGCCCTCAGTGACCACGGGACCTGCAGCGAGTGGTTGGCGTGCAGCGCCCTCCCAACTTCCTGTCGCTGCTGCACTCTTTCCTGCGGGCAGGTCTGCAGTGGGCCCTGTTTCCGATGCTTCATTCATCCCAGGTTGAGGCCAGACCCACCCGTGGCACCGCCTCACAAAACTTACAACGTCCTGTGTCTGAAATGTTGTTGTGAGGTCACCAGAGGCCGAGACCAAGGGGCGGGAGAGAATGATGGGAGACTCGGAGGCGACCCACCAGGAGGTAATGGCCGGTGAGAGGTGACCTGTCCCGCCTCCTGGATGGTGTCAGCTTTGGATTTGAAGACGTGAAGAGGGTGCCTCCAGCTTCATCCTTTCTCAGGGTTGCCTTGAGTGGCCCAGGTTGTGCTTCTGTGATGTTTTCAAATTATTTATTCTGTATCTGTGCAAGGGCTGTCAGAATTCTCGCAGGGTGTGCCGTGAATTGGTAGCTGGCTCCCGGCCTTTTGACACTTTTTCCTTCTGATTCATAAACTTGGGGTCTCTTTCCATGTAGTGCATCTTCTTCTATTTCATTTGTTGGTGTCTATATATAGTTTTTAGCATGTAGATTTTCTACCCGTTTGGTTCAACATCTCCCTCAACATGTACTCTTTTTGAGGTTTGTCTAAATGGAATAGTTTCTTTCTTTTTGGATCATTAGTACAGAAACATAACTATTTTTTGTCAGTTGGTTTTGTACCCTGTAACCTTCCTGAGTTTGTCAGGTCTGATTGTCTTTGGAGGGGGTTTCTTGGGCTGCCTATAGAAGGCTATTCTGTCTCCAAAGAAATGCAGTTTTAATTCTTCTTTTCTGATGTTGGATTCCTTTTATTTCTTTATTTTTTTTGCCTTATTGGCCTTCCAGTGAGATACACATGGGGAAATAACAGTCTCTTCAATAAGTGGAAAAACTGTGACCTCACCTTTTCACATTATTGAATGGCTGTTCCTTCCCTCCCAACCAAAAAATCACTTATCTACTTATTTTTCTCAAAGATGTTCCTTATTACAAAAAGGCCGTTTTCGTTGTCAGTCCTTATTCAGCTGTGATCCCGGCTCTATAAACACGGGCCTATGCGATCAGGACACAGAATGGCTCCTTGCTCAGTCACAGAAATTTCAGATTGTTGTCCAGGATTATGGTGGATCATTCTTCTCTTCTAACTAACCCGATAAATGTGTTGAATCCCCGCAGCTTCTCCCTCATCATTCCTTCAACGCCGTGGTCAGTTCTCCCATCCCCAGGCTCTCTCGACCCCCATGGATGGCGCCTCCGCCCTAGGCTGCCGAGTCATGGTCTGGCGCCCAGGCTGCTGCCCTGGGGCCGACAGTCTTGCATTGTGCCCCATGTGCTGAACTAGCAGCTGCTATTTTGGCTCTTTCTTCATTTCCTTCACAGTCACTTAACATCATTTCTGACACCTCATCTGTTACCCCACAGTACAAGACATCCCCTCTGCTCTTCTTAATACTAATAATGATGAAGCCCTATACAAAGGTCAGCACTGCCCAGTCACAGTCATATGAGCCAAACCTTACAAGGTGCCTTTCCTATCAATCGAGAACAGAAAGCTGGATCACTCTGGGAAGGGTGTGACTGGGAACGCCCAGGGGGCTGAGGATGGATGCATGAACTTACCCCCAACTCATGCATCATGAGGTATGACTGGGAACACCCGGAGGGGCAAGGACCGATGTATGACAAGGGGCCCCAGAAGCTGATCAGTTGATAAGATTAGGACCATGCCCAGGGGGCCCGGGGTCGAGTTTCGATGCCAAAACTTGGTCATCAAGGTGATAACATGGTCAGCAGACTCATGTCCCCCAAGCCCTAGATTACATTCCTGAGTTTCACCCATCCTTCTCTCCTTGTCCTCCTAATGCACGTGGATGATGCTCTATGATTATTCTATCAATAAAAACAGCCAGGATCTTGCTCTCAGCAGCATCCTGCCTTGTGCAGCATGCTCCATGACTCCTGTGTCTTCATCAGTGTGGTGTTGCACAATGCAACATCCACAATCAATGGAAAAAATTGGACTCTAATCTCAAACCATACATAAAAGTCAGCTCAAATGAATTAAACACTAAACATAAGAGGTGGAATTGTAACAATCGTAGCGAAACACGGGAAGGCATTCTTTACATTGGTGTTGGGAATGATCTTTGGAAAGTGCTACCAAAGGCACAATCCACAAGAAAGAAAATAAACATTCCAGGCTACATGAAAATACAAAGTTTCTGCATGGCAAAGGGTGTAGCATCAGCAGGATGTGAAAGCTTCCAGGGAGTGGGAGAAAGGTTGCAAACCATATATTTGATAAATGATTAATATATAATGAATAAGGATCTCGTACAACTCAAACCATATATTTGATAAGTGATTAATATATAATGTATAAGGATCTCGTACAACTCAACAGGGAAAAGCAAAATTCCCCACTTCAAAGTGACAAAGAATATGAAAACACTTTTCTAAGCCTTTTTCTTCTGTTCACTGCAATACATTGTTTCCACTAGTTTTCTTCTGTCAGTTAATATCAAGTTACTTTTCCCTTTATTTTCTTTTTTTTTTCTTTATTTTTTAATAGAGACATGTTTTATTTATTTGTTTGTTTGTTCGTTTGTTTGTTTGTTTGTTTGTTTATACATGTACTGGATACAGTCAGAAGTGAGGGAGTGTGAGAGAATTCACCAGAGCCAGAGTGGGGAGCAGAGCAGGCAGAAGGACCGAAGTACACTGCTGAGGGGAGCAGCGGGCGGCAGGAGAGGTCTGTGTGCCATGTGGGACCCTCCTCCTATGGCCAGGGAGTAGCCGGGGATCGAACCAGCGCCACAGAGGCCACGGGTAGCTTCACAACCCAGCGCTCAACCTCTGCACCACCAGGGAGGCTCTCCCTTTACTTTCAAATCAGAAGCTTCACACACTACCTGTGTAACCTTAGTCTCTCAGTTCATCATTGGAGGTGGGACGTTGGCAGGGGAATCTGCGTCATGGGCAGAGCTGGTGCACAGCTGAGCTTCCTTGGGAAGAGGATGCAGAGGATTTGAAAGGTCTTGAATACTCGTTTTTAAAGGAGTCAGTTTTTCCAGAAAGGACATCCACCCATTATTATACCAATTTAATATAAAGCTGCTCATTTGAATTTTGTAAAAGATCTTGAGATGCAACCAAGGGCTTCAAGATAGAGTCTCTTTTCAATGAATACATCTATTGTGGATAATTGTGCCCCTGCTGCCACTTTGCAAAGCCTGGTGTCTCCAAGGCTGCTTTCTGCTGTCACCTTAGTCATTTTGAGAGCTGTTTCACTTAATTGCACTTGGTTTTCATTCCTCTTGGGGAACTTTCTAACTAGTGCTTCAATCATGTGGTCTCTTAATTGGCTTGTCGGATCCATTTTTCTATTATTCAATGTTGGCACAAAACATGCTTCAGGGACTCAGGCATTCCTGCCAGGTTACATGATAGGTAATTGTTCACAATCAGCCATTATTCTCTATTTTATTTGTGTGGTAACAGTTGCAATCCCTCTTTTATTTTTTATTTTATTCAGCTCCTGTCTTTGGCTCCCTGGTCTCACTAAGGGCTTGCCTATCTTATCTTTCAAAGAAAAGCTGTCATTTTTTTTTGTGGATTTTTCTACTATTTATTTAATTTGTTTGTTGCACTGACATGGGGGTTTGTGTCGCTTTATTGTCCAATATGCATATATCTGTAGAGTGGAATTACTGGGTCATATAACATTTATGTTCTTATTTTTTAAAAGAAGCCTCCACAGCTTTCCACATGAGGGCACTTATCTGCACCCTCACCAGCAGTGCTCCCTTCTCCCCGCATCCCCTGACTCCCAGATGACATGCCGTTGTTGCCTCATGATTTGACTGTGTTCCCTGGGGATGAGTGATGTCAAGCACTTTCTCAAGGGCCTGTGGCCATGTCTGTTCAGATTGTCTGCATGTTTTTTAGTCTGATTGTTGAGGCTTTGCTACTGGGTGTATGAGTTGTTAATATTTTTGGAAATTATGTCTTATCAAATATATAATTTGCAAATAACTTCCTCCATTTGATCAGTTACAGTTTCATTTTGTTGATAGCTCATACTTCTTTTATTTAGTGAAAATATTTCATGATTTTTAGCTATTTTCTTAAAATCAGCAAAGAAACTATGTTTATGTTCAATATATTGCCTTTTCTTGAGACATGATTCTCTAAGTCCCTAAGAGTCCAGAAATGTTATTACATCAAGAGATTTATCGTGCTAAACAGCCATATTGCCTAAAAACACTTAATGAAAATGATATTTTTGTCACTTAGACACGGGTTTATATTTCTATACATTGAGCCACGTCTGGGCTGTGCCACAGCATGAATAAAAGGGGCGCTCAGCACAGCCCCAAAGAAACAGATTCAACGGAGCGAGGAGGTGCCTCCCAGTCCGGGTTCCCGACAGCCGGGGTAACGCTGCTCAGGGAGAGGCAACAAAGGTCCCGGGGCGGCTTGATGCAGGGGTGCGGGGGGAGCTCCCACACGCCTCGACGCCCTCCCTCGGGGGGCCACACCGGGCTGGCCGTGCTCCCGCAGAAAGAACTTCACCTTCTGTGTGACTCCCCTCACCGGGGCTGTGCTGTGTTCACCCGTGGGAGCTCCTGTTGGGGTGCAGGGGAGACCCCTGTGTGTCTGAGTGTACCTTAGTGACCTCCGTGCCGCAAGGCTCCAGCCACAGTGTCCACCAGGTGCAGGGCACTGCGGTCCTCACTGGGCCTCCCAGAGCGGCCCAGGAATATAATGTGAAAACTTACAATACGTGTCTCATAATGGAGTCATGACATCAACTTCTCTGTTACATTTTGCTGAGTCTCCCCTTCATCAGTCTCCCCACAGCTGACTTCATGGCTTGGTTCCTCAGACTGCCCTCTATATTCCAGAGGTCTGTGTGTCTGTTTTTGTCCCAGTGCCATGCTGCTTTAAGTATTAGTGCTTTAGTGTATGGACTGGAGTCTGGAATGTGCTGCCTCCACCATGCTTCCTCATTTTGTCGGGATTTTTGGTTGTTGCATATGCATTTCTGTAATGTTTGTTTTATATCCTTGGAGAATGCCATTGAAGTCCTCAATGGGATTGCATTGAATCTGTAAACTACTTTGGGTCAGATGGTCATTTGGTAATGTTGATTCTTCCAAGCCTAGAGCAGGGAATATCTTTCCATTTCTTTGTCTTTTCTATTTCTTTTAACAACGCATTACACTTTCCTTGTATCTTCACTTCCTTAGTTGTGTCTACTCCATGGTACTTAGTCTCGTGGTTATAAGTGGGATGGTTTTCTTCACTTCTCTTCTAGTTCAATTTTTGGGTATATGAAGGCAATTGATTTTTGTGTGTTGATTTTCTAATCTAGCTACACTGAAGTGGCTTATTGATTTAATTTGTTTTTACGGTGGAATCTTTAGTGTTCTTAGTGTGTATTATACGTCCACAACAAATTTAATTGTGCTTAAATGTTTAAAGCCATACAACCTAGAGACAGTCAATGTTTTATTAATTTAAAAATTTCAATTATATTATACAAAGGTGATAAAATGAATAGTCTTACTATAGTCTTAGTATAAATTTATAAGTCTTAGTATGAATAGCCTTAGTATAAATTTATAATAGTCTGATTCAGCTTCTTCATTCAATACATGTTTTGAATTCTCATTGTATCCCATAATCTATTCTTATTATATTCCATAACTTTTATTGACCAGTAAGATATGACAGTATCAATAATTAATATTATGAAAGTTATTTATCAATTGATAAATAAAAATACCAATGATTTAAAAGAACAGTAGCAAGTTGTCAACCTAGAAGTTTATATATCTAGTTTTTGCCATCATTTAACTATTCCTGGCTGCCTCCAATCTGACATTGTGCACACATGGGACTCGCCTGGACTGAAGGCAAGATCAGTCTGATTAGCGCCCTCAGAGCGTGAATGTCTGAGAATGAGTAAAATGTCTGCTATCCAGTTGGAACTGCATATTATCATGAAATCATTTGGTGTGAACTTTTCAAACATTGGACGTTACAGGTGGGCAAGCAGGGGTTGATGCATTCAGCAGATAAGAGTTGAGGCCAGACAGCAGCCACACACTTGGGCTTTTCACTTCCCAATTTTAAATCTTCTTCAAATTCTTTATGTCCTTACGTCTACAATAAATAATAGCATTATTTATGATATGTAGATCTGAAGAGTTTTCTTGTTTGAACAATTCCATATGGAAACACAAACACTCTGAGATCCCATAATAACGTGTGCAAAAAGATATTGGCCTCAAATTCCCAGGTGTTCTTGGTAATTAAATAAATATGGATAAACACACGTGTAAAGTGTGGCGTGATGTTGTGAGTGTCATTCCTCAACTATTTCGGGAAATATTAGAATATTGTGTATTCCACTAGCTATTATTTTGTTTTTACCAGTAAAGCTTCCTAAGTTCCTTTATTGTTTCTTAAAAACCCTACCCATTATATACTCGCAATGTTTTAGTGATTATACTGCACGTGAAATTAACTGCTTTCACTCACTGTCTTATTTCTGGTGTCCACTGTATGCTGAGTGTGTTTACAGTAAACACCGTCAGCACCCACACCAGAGCTTCCCGAAGGGTCTCTATCACATCAGGCGTGGTCCTTATCGACAGAAGGTCATGACTGCTCAGATTCTACTACAGATCCCAAGGCCTTATTAATTCTGTGAAGGCCTCACTCACTAAGTAAAGGGGCCTCTGTCCTATCCGTGATCCCTGATCAGCGACATGAAAGGGGAAGCACCATAGAGACTGGAGATGCTGCCCCGTGAGAGAACTTCTGCTTATGACTGAGATGAAACCCAACAATCGCCACTCTCAGCCGAGAGCACAGAATGGAGATCAGCAGAAAGAGGCTGAGGTCCAATCACCCCAGTACACACAGAATACCAAAGAACATTCAGTGCCAAAAGAGCAAAATACAAGCTATAGGAGTATATGAAGTATCTTAAATATAATTTAAAAATAAGCATATATTTTTTTAAATTATACAATGGAATTAAACATAACTATAAGAATATAAAGAATGATGAAAAATTTAAAATAAATGTCTTGTAATAGAGTTGTGAACTAATCTTCTCTATTATATTTTGGTGAGTCTCCCCTTCATCAGTCTGCCCATAGCCGACTTCATGGCTTGGTTCCTCAGACTGTATGTGACGGGATTAAAGGTGGGGGTCACCATCGTGTAGAACATAGAAATGACCAGGTCAGACATGGACGGAGTCTCTGAGGTCGGCTTCAGATAAGCAAAGAATCCAGCGGAGAGAAACAGCACCACAACCAGCAGGTGGGGAAGGCAGGTGGAGTAGACTTTGGCCTTCCCTTCTGTGGATGGGATCTTCCTGACAGCAGAGAAGATGTGGATGTAGGAAATGATGATGAAAATAAAACAGCAGGAATCCAACACCACATTAATGAGAATGGGGACAAGTTCTCTCATTAAATTTTCTGAGCAGGAAATAGCCAATAACTGGGGGATGTCACAGAAGAACTGGTGGACCAGTTTGGACCTGCAGTAGGACAATGAGAAGGTTCCAGCTGTGTTCATCACAGACATGACACACCCACTCAGCCAGGACACGGCTGTCAGCTGCACACACCTGTCCCTGCTCATGATGAAATCATAGTGCAGGGGGTGGCAGATGGCAGCATAGCGGTCAAGGCTCATCACCGTGAGCAGGTAAAGCTCTGAACCTGCTGAGAAAATCATCACAAAGACCTGGAGGACACAGCCCGGGAAGGAGATGGAGCTGCTGTGCCTCAGAGAGTTGGCAATGAACTTGGGAACTGTGGCTGAGATGAGGCAGAAGTCCGTGAAGGACAGACTCCTCAGGAAGAAGTACATGGCGGTGTGGAGGTGCCGGTCCAGGGTGGTGATGAGGACGATGAGCCCGTTCCCCAGCAGGGCACACAGGTAGACCAGGGAGAAAAGCATCGGGTGCAGGAAGACCATGGTCCCCTGGGTGGGGAAACCCAGGAGCACAAATTCTGTCACAGCCGTGAGATTCTTCCCCCCTGGAGCCATTACTGCATGAACGTCTAGAGGAATAAAGTGCCGGGACCATCTACCAGTGCTGGACCTGCGGTGTCTCTTTGCAAGTGACCAGCATTGTCCTTCCCCACTGACCTCTCTCCATGCCCTGGTTGGCGCTCCACCCGCAGGGATCTCAGCTCCTGCTCTGCTTGGCCTCACCAGCTTCAGTGACTAACAGGTGCCGCCACTGTCCACGCCGCCTGTGGGAGAAGCTGTAGGGCAGAGAGTTCAACTGACCTCAGCTCCCTGAGCAGTCTCCTCCCGTCTCACCACGTCCTATGCATGGGCACCCCTGAAACCCTAACCCCGGCCCCTCCTTTGCCAACCCCGGGCCCCAGGTCAGTGCACCTCCCAGGCGCGGTCCCTCCAAGAAGACTCAGGATCCTGAACTTTCAAGCTCGCCCCAAATCTGTCCTGTGGATCTCAGCTGCCAAGTTCCAGCCAAACAAAGGCCACCTGGAGCTCCAGGTGCATATTTTGGGACCAAGTGGACACTGATGGTCCCAAGTCTGTTCCTGGTCGGTGCCCATGTTCATCATCACAGCAGTAGGTGGGGCGTCCCGTGCGCCCCTGTTGCCATCTGAACACTGACTGCCCCCCGCCCCTGCATTCTATGTGCTGAGAGGGTGACCGCTTCTGCCCGTCCCTGTCATTGTCCTGCCTCGTTGTTTACTGGAGGAGCTAAGGTGGTTTCTCCTGCAGCTACTTCTTCCCATGGTCACATCCACATGTTCCTTCTGCAGGATGGACGCTCCAGGACCAAGCCAGACGGTCTGTGTGTGTGGCTGTCCCTGCTGGTCCCAGGGACCCGGGTCCCCATCATGCAAGTTTGTTTTTCACTCCATGCTCATGTGTCAGTGGGGACTTCTGGACACGGGGCAGCCCTGCCCGCTCTCCTATTCCCACCCCCCAATCTCACCCTGTCCCCCCTCTGTGGGGATGATGGACTCGCAGGTCTGGGGATGGAAGGATGTTTGGAATGTGGTAATATAAAATATTTGCAATACATTGGTGGGAATAATGCCAAATAATATAATAAAACAAGGAAATAAATTTGGGTACTTGGTTATTAATAATTTTGACACCTATTGAGTGATTTATATAAAAATTTAAAATCATAAAATACCATTTGTCATATATCTCCTCCAGGCTCTGTTTAAATACTGTGATTTATTTTAAAAAATTGCTAACAATCCCTGAGTGATGGAGTGGGGAAGGAATCCCAAGTTCACGTCCATAAATAGTCACACGTCCCTGCCAGCCTCATGCTAGTATCAGAGCCATGAAGCCGTCAACATGTTGCCGTAAGAGTTTTTGATTTTCTACTTGCTCATATCTGTCATAGTGTGTAGGACCAATGTGCATAGCATTTTGAATTTAACAATAAATATTTTTTATTTTGCTCTGAAATTTCTTCCATACAATCTAATTCCATTAATTTTGTTATTTTGTTTAGTATCCAAAACACACTGAGTGTGATGATGCTAAAATTCTAGGTATGAATAAGAATTTGTCATATATCCCATAAATCAAAATCTTCTAATATGATAACTGTATTAAGTCAGTATCTTTGAGCATCTTAAATTACAAGAGAATATGTTTTCTCTCCCTGAGTCTCACCCAGCTGACAGGGCAGTGGGACATGACAACTTGGGCCCTGTCATCATTACTTGTCATGATTTACAAAGTAAATAGTTTAACTGCGGCACTTTCTCCAGTCTAAAATGGAGCTTGATTCTGAAAACATCCAAGTCTGAGTGGATTCTCCCCTGCAAATGGCTGGGGGCAGATACCTGCAGTCTGGGGGGAAGTTCCTGCTGCCGTGTCCTGTCTCTGTTCTAATGTTGCCCCCATGGCACGGACAGAGGGCGTCCCAGCCTCTCACTCCATGGTCAGGGCTCTTGGGGAGTCTCTGAGCACTCATAGGTTGTTTGACTCCATCCTGCACCACCTCATGGACCGAGCAGGTCCTCAGGGCTGGGTTATTTGAGCTCTGAGCTGGTGTGCGCCTGTTGGACCCTGTCCAGATTCCAGCCCCGAGGGACCTTCCTCCTGAGGGAAAGTGTGTGTTTACTTGACTGTGTTAATTGGAGTGTCCTGCAGTGTGTCTAAGCGAGTAATTATTACACTCGGTGTGTAGATGTGATGTTGTGTCTGGCTCAGCCTCTATGGATGTGAATAGACAAATCCTCTTGCCCAGGTTCTATTCCCCACCTGTAGTGTCCGCCGTGGTGGGCAACATCAGTCATGAGAGTGCCCTGAGTCCCTGTCTAGACAGCTGGACAGTCGACCATCATCCCCCGTGTGCCCTTCACAGAGAGGCCCTGGGGATGTGTGTGAGGGGGGATGTGGGAAGGCCTAAGGCGGGAGGGAAGGGACAGGGAGAGAGGAAGGAGGGAACCCAGGGAGGGGAGTTGGGTGGAAAGCCAAAGGACGTCCCGCAGAAGTGAGTGACCACGGGGGTCACCAGACCTTCGGGAAGAGAAACTTTACTTGTCTCTGAAATTGTGTATCCTGAGGTTCTTTTCCACCCCAGCACCTGTCCCTGCACTTACATTAGAATTGTCCTTTTGTTGGGATAATTTGCTTCTAATCTTTAGGAAATAGTATTTTAGGGTTTCTTCTCATGGTGTCATATACTTAGGTTTGCTGCATGACGATGGTGACGTCACACATGGAAACAGGTGTTTATCTGCTTGAGTTTACTCTTCTGTAGGGGGTGGGGCAGGACATGCTTCACTCTGCTGCGTGTGTCTGTCTGCTTCTCCCAGCACCATCTCCCCACTTTCCCTGCTCCCGTGCCTGCTCTGGTGCCTCTGTCATAGAGTCACTGTCCCTCCGGATGAGGGTGGGTTCCTGGACCCTCGTTATGTTCCAGTGGCCAGCCTGTTTTTGTCCATGTGTCATGCTGCTTTAAGTATTAGAGCTTTATTGTGTGGACTGGAGTCTGGAATGTGCTGCCTCCACCAGGCTTCCTCATTTTTGTCAGGTTTGTTTTGGCCGTTTGGGGTCTCTATGGTTCCATATACATTTGAACAAATTTTTTTTATAAATTTTATTTTTATATTCCCCATACAATTCCGAACCCTTATTTTGACCCCAATCCCTCCCCTCCCTGCCCCCCACCCCCCATAGAGGGTCTCTGGTTCATAGTTGTTTGTTGGTTTTGATTTTCACTTTCTTATAGTTATTCATTTTCCTGGTCCACTATTTAAGTTTTCTAGATTCCTGCTATGAGTGAGACCATCTGGTATTTTTCTTTTTCTTTCTGGCTTATTTTGCTGAGCATGATCCTTTCCAGCGCCATCTACGTTGCTGCAAATTGCATGTGTTTATCTTTTTGAATGCTGAGTAATATTCCATGGTGTATATGGACCACATCTTCTTGATCCAGTCATCTATTTTTGGGCATTTGGGTTGTTTCCAAAGCTTAGCTATTGTCATCAGTGCTGCTGTAAACATAGGGGTGCAGGTGCTATTTGGAATTGATGTTTCTGTGTCCTTTGGGAAAATACCTGGGAGAGTCATAGATGTAAAAGTCTTGAAAGACTTAAATCTTGTTTGCAGTGATGACAGGAGACGGGGTGCATCCCTGTCGGACATAAGGACCTACAAGACGACAGCAGCCCTGCTCACAGAGCCAGATGCATGTCCACCGGTGGCCAGACTCCACTGCTGACCACCACGTCCAGCACGAGCTAAACTGAGCAGGAAATGGCCCCTCAGAGAGCCCGTGGGCTTCTCCCTGACTCACGTGTATGTCATCACTCATTCGGGGATGGAAGGTGTAACACCAGCGTTTTCAGTCCTCAGCATTATTGTTTTATCTCGAGTGTCCTTTCATTCCTTACCCTTCCTCAGGAGTTATGACTTCCCTTGTTATTGAACACACTTCTGCCTCAGTGTGCTCGATGTGGTGTGCAGTCCTGACAGTCACACAACTCAGCAGTTGTCATAAATACACTAAATGAGGTCACAAAGCGATTAAGTTCTCCATCAGTGTTACAGTCTCAATTAAAGGGAAAAAAAATCCATTGAAACTCATCCTAGAATAAGTTGATGTTAAATAGAACAATCCGTGCATCAGAGAACATTATCCCTTTAGATATTTAAGTTCAATTATTTGTAAAATGAATGATTTGATATAGTTTTTCTCATTCTAAAATGATTCAGAAATATTAACTTAAATTTTTTTAATATTTTCATCGCTTAGTTAACATTGCATGACGGGGTGCACGCGACCTAGGGTGTAGCCCCCCTGCCGCGGCATCTCCACACCCACCACTCCGGCACCACAGGCCTCACCCGCCTCAGCCGCTGCCCCGTGCCCTGTGCTTGTGGACCTGCCTGGAACATCGGTGACTGGGTCAGCTCTGCGTTCGGGTCCGGGCCGCCCCAGAGGGCCTCTGGGTCTCTTCCGACTCTGGCATCCGTGACTTAGCACCGTTCCCTTAACCCAAATGACTTTCCCGGACACACACCAGCACAGCCCCCGCAGCCTGCTAGGAAAGTCCACTTGTCCTGTGGAGTTGGTGGCTCTTGGAATCTTTGCATCACGGGATACAATGTTAGACTCCCAGGATGGTAACTGTAGATTCCTCAGAAATCTCCGAATATTTAAGCCTCTGACCACTGGGATGACTCAGTAGCAGTACCAGGGGCCTGAGGAGCTGTTGTCTGCCCTGTTGGTCTCCATGCTCTTGTTGTCCGGGGGCTCCAGCCACTAGGTTCCTTACTACAGAGGGACAAGTGCATATATTTTTTATGTTGTTCACTGTCTTAATTGGTGTCATACTGTAGCACATCCCAGTGAGCAATTAGGGCACTGAGGGTGCAGGAGGCGATTTCTTAGTTTTTAGCCCTTTGTGGCCAGGACCTCCTCAGGGCCCATCACCTCCCCTGACTGCTTCGGGGACTAGGGGTGGCCCTGTTATCAGAGCCAGGACAAGCCCCATCCACAGGGATCTGGAAAGTCACCGCCACCCCCTGTGCGCCCTCCTTGGACTGGCAGGTGGGACGGGGCAGGGTGGAGACAGGAGGGGGAGGGAGAAAAATCAGGATGAAATTCCCACAGGAGCGAGAAGGGGAAGCACCTGGGTCTTCTCACACATGAATTGACTCATGTCTTTAAGAAAAACTTTTATTTTAAAATACCATTTATTCTCAGCGCCTGTAACTCTGTCATCACATTTGAACTGTTGTCATGTGTGAGGGAAGCTTGTGTTTATCTTCCACTGCAGGTCAGTCCCGAGGCAGCACTGTCCGGTGTGTCCTCGGGGTGGTTTGTGACTCGGCTCTGACACAGAAGAGTGGAGGGTCCCTCTCCCGGATGTGGGTCTCCCCAGAGTCCTCATGGCCCCACTAGGCTAGGCGCAGACAGCAGGGCGTACTGGCGGAGGACACAGGGGATGGACAGTCCCAGGCCCCACGTGCTGTCTCCCCGTGTCCACAACGTCCGCCAGGCCAAGCCAACACTGTCCAACAAGATGGTGCTGCCATGGGGGGGCAAAGCCAGAGACCTGGGTTGGGCGGTTTGGGGACTCATCCCAGCTTGTGGGTGCACATGGGTGCTGTTCCCTAGGCCCTGTGACAGCCCTGGCTCCTGGACACCCAATGGCCTGTCCACCCCCTTCCGGGTCCTCCTGCCCTGAGGCCACGTACCACTCAGCGGCTCCCAACAGGGTGTGCACCTGTGTCCGTGGGGCCTAGTGTCAGCCTGGCCCTCTAGACCAGCGTGGGATGCAGCGTACACCCCAGCCCTGTGTCTACTCTGGGTGGCTGGCAGCTCCACTGTATCTGTGAACCAAGGCTGGACCCGCCACCCATGTGCCAGACCTGCCTGGGCCTTTCTCTCCATTCCCTGAAACCCCAACTGCTGGTGCCAGAATCTCCAGGACCAGCTCCGAGGGGACAGGCCAGGCTGCTCAGTGGGGCCCGGGGTTGTCAGGGAAGCCGGAGCCCAGGTCACGGTCACTTGTCCAGGTCTGATGACGTCCCCCGGGATTTGGACAAAGGACAGTTAGTGCTTGGACCGGACAGGACACCCAGGACACCTGCCGCCCGGCTTGGCTGGACACGGCTGCCCATGGTAGGGTCAGCTCCCCCGTGCAGGACCCTGAGTTTATGGGTAACAAGGTCAGTGTCCTCAGCCCAGCAGAGTTCCCAACAAATCAGGGAACTGAGGGGTCACGTGGAACAGTCCTGAGACCTGGCAGATGGGGATCCTGTGATGGTCACTACCAGGGCCCAGCTCATCTATGGCCGCAAGGGCTGATGGGAATTCTGAGAATACAGGGCGTTTCCCCTGACACCCGCATGGCTCCAGGCTGCAAAGACCTGGGGTCCCAAATCAGGAACCCCAGCTTCAGAGACTAAACCGGCCCCAACTTCCTCTTCCTCAGACACCAGCCTCTGCCCCCGACTCCTGCAGGAGGATAATAAGTAAATCCACTTTTTCTACTTACACCACCATCCCCGGTGAAGCCTCCTCCAACCTCCGTTTCCCCTCACAGTTCTGTCAACCGTGTTATGAGAAAATTTAAAATAAGAGTGTCGTGATGGAGTCACGGCCTTGACTTTCCTATCATTACTTGGTGAGTCTCCCCTTCATCAGTCTCCCCACAGCCGACTTAATGTCTTGGTTCCTCAGACTGTATATGACGGGATTAAAGGTGGGGGGGCACCACCGTGTAGAACATAGAAATGACCAGGACAGACATGGATGGGGTCCCTGAGGTTGGCTTCAGATAAGCAAAACATCCAGCGGAGAGAAACAGCACCACAACCAGCAGGTGGGGAAGGCATGTGGAGTAGACTTTGGCCTTCCCTTCTGTGGATGGGATCTTCCAGACAGCAGAGAAGATGTGGACATAGGAAATGCAATGAAAATAAAATAGCAGGTGCTCAACACCACACTGATGAGAATGGGGACAATTTCATTCAATAAATTTCCTGAGCAGGAAATAGCCAATAACTGGGGGATGTCACAGAAGAACTGGTGGACCACGTTGGACCCAAAGTAGGAGAAGGAGAAGGTTCCAACCATGTTCATCACAGCCAATAGACCCCACCCAGCCAGGACACAGCTGTCAGCTGCACACACCTGTTCCTGCTCATGAGGATGTCAAGTGCAGGGGTGGCAGATGGCTGCATAGTGGTCAAGGCTAATCACCGTGAGCAGGGTCAGCTCTGCACCTGCTGACAAATCCATCATAAAGACCTGGAGGACACAGCCCGGGAAGGAGATGGAGCTGCTGTGCCTCAGAGAGTTGGCAATGGACTTGGGGACCGTGGCTGAGATGAGGCAGAGGTCCGTGAAGGACAGACTCCTCAGGAAGAAGTACATGGGGGTGTGGAGGTGCCGGTCCAGTGTGGTGACAAGGATGATGAGCCCATTCCCCAGCACGGCACACAGGTAGGCCAGGGAGAAGAGCAGCGGGTGCAAGAAGCCCATGGTCCCCTGGGTGGGGAACCCCAGAAGGACAAATTCTGTCATAGCCGTGAGATTGGTGACCACTGGCACCATCACTATATAAAAATGTGGGGAGGAAGAAATCAGTGCCGTCCTGTCTCCCCAGACTGAGGGTAACTGGGTGCCTCGTACAACAATCACAGCAGCTTCTCACCACCCACACTCCTGGTCCTCCAGAGTCTCATCCCTAGCTGGTCTCTGAGTAGCATCGTCCAGTCAAGAATTGCATTTTCACTCTGAATATGCCCTGTTGCATCATCCAAGCTTTTCATATGAAAGACACAAAGATTTGAAATTTCAGCTTACACTAACTAGACATGGAAAACCCTCCTATATTTTCCAGTGGACCAGGCCTGCCTGTGTCTGTCCTGTCCTCCCGGGTCCTGCCAAGCCAGCCTGTGTGCCCACCATCCGGGAATCCATTGTCAGCAAGGCCTGGCGAGCAGCACCCTGTGCCACAACCTGCTCTACCCACCCCACGCGACAGGTCTCCGCCTGCTGTCAACAAAACCCCCACACAGGGGGCTCTCCCGTCTGGGCTTTTACTAGGAAATTAAGGAGACACTGACCTGGCTGTGCTGACTCATTCAGAGTCAATATTCACCACAACATGAAAGGTCTCAACTCATCAGGCATTGCCTCCATGCTCCTGAATTTCCATCTGAATCAGATATACCATTGACGAACTGGGGACTGGGAAGGACAGTGTTAGCATTTGATCTTTAGCCATGTTTGTTCGGTTTCCCTGAGTTTAACGTCTTGTCATACATTCTTATGATTTCACTTAGAATTGAACACAGAGTCCCTGAGTGTGCCCCTGGGCTGAGCACATAGTGGGCAGCCTTGGCACCAGATAGTCGTCATATGCAGCAGGAAAGGGGCAAATCTATGAAAACCACAATCAGAGCTACACCTTCAATTAAAGGGAAAAAAACATTTTCTCCACTGAAACTGCTCCCGCCAGTGGGCTGTGAAAACTGCACAATTCCTGCACCGGGCAATAAAATACCCCTTCAGCTATCACTACTGTTATTGGGAAATGAACAATTTCTACTTTGTTCTCATATCTAGAATTTTTTAAATCTATGGATTTTTTTTTTTAAATTGTGGTCCTTTCATCACTGAGGTAACATGGCATGACGGGGTGCACCCAACCTAGTGGGTAGCCCCCCAGCCACGGGGTCTCCACACCCACCACCCCGGCACCACAGGCCTCACCCGCCTCGGCCGCTGCCCCATGCCCAGCGCCTGTGGTCCTGCCCACATGTCGGTGACTGGGTCAGCTCCGAATTCGGGTCCGGGCCACCCCGGAGGGCCTCTGGGTCTCTTCCATCTCTGGCTTCTGTGACTTACCCCTGTCCCCTTAACCTGAGTGACTCTCCCCAATACACGCCAGCACAGCCCCCGCAGCCTGCGAGGCAAGTTGTCTTTTCAATTTTGCTTCCTGCGAAGCCAACAAGTGGCGTCCGCAGAGGAGATGCCAGATTCCAGCTGTGCGGCCGTGACACGGCTCTGAGGCCTCAGAAAACTTAGGGCAGTCACGAGTATGACTCCAGGGCAGGGGCCTGAGAAGCTTTGACCTTCCTGCTGGTCCCCTGGGTGATCTCTGTACTCGAGCCTCACCCAGGTCGTCCCCGGGGAGGAGGGCTGTGCTCTCTCCCAATCATCTGCTTAATTGACCTCAACCTCAAATAACCATCACTGAGCAATTAGGACACCGAGTGTGCCAGAGGCAATTTACTTAGTTTTCACCCAGGGAGGACTGCAACTGGTTCCCCCTCAGGCCCCATCCCCTCCCCTGACCACTGCAGGGTCAGGTCTGGCCTGTGGTCAGAGCCACGGATGAGCCATGCTCACAGGGAGCTGGAAAGTCACCATCACCCACTGTGCGCCCTCCTGGGCCTGGCAGGTGGGGACAGGCATGTGGAGGCGGGACGGGGAGAGGAAGGGAAACCAAGAATTCCCCCAGAAGCAAGAAGGGGAAGCACCTGGGTCTTCTGACATGGGAATTTGTTCGTGTCTCTCAGAATTATTTTATTCAAAAATGCCATTTGCTTTCAGAGCCTGTGACTCTGTGACTACATTTGAACTGTTGTCGTGTGTGAGGGAAGCTTGTGTTTATCTTCCAATGTGGGTCAGTCCCGAGGCAGAGCTGTCGGGGTGTCCGTGGGGTGGTCTGTGACTCGGCTCTGACATAGCAGAGTGGGGGTCCCTCTCCTGGCTGTGGGTTCCCCCTGTGTTTTCAGGGGCCCCACCAAGCCAGGCGGGACAATGGGGGGTACTGGTTGAGGACACGGGCATGGATGGTCCTGGGCCCACGTGCTGTTCCCCTGACCCCGGGTCTGCAGTGACCACTAGGCCAAGCCCACAGCAGTCCAGCAAGATGGCACCACCCTGAGGGTGGCGGAGCTGGAGGCCTGGGTGGGCGATGTTGGGGGTCCATGGGGGTATGGGGGTGCACGTGGTTGCTGCTCCTGAGGCCCCGCAGCAGCCCTGGTTCCTGGACCCCCGAAGGCCTGTCCACCCCTTCCAAGCCTGACAGTCCTGAAGCCACACATCAACAGAAGTTCCCAAAGGGTGTGCGCCCACGCCCGTGGGGTTTGGGGTAGGCCTGACACTCTAGACCAGCGCGGGTGCTGCATCCACCCCAGCCCTATGTCCACTGTGGCTGGAGGCAGCACTGCTCTGTCTGTGAGACCAATGCTGGGGCCGCCAGACTCTGTCCACACCTGCCTGGGCCTTTCTCTACTTTCCCTGAAACCCCAACCGACAGTGCCACAGTGCCCAAGACCAGCTCCCTGTGGGTACACACACTCCAGGAGGCAGAGAACAGCCATGTGAGCAGGGAAACACTTGAAAAGTCTTGGGGAACAACCTCCTGAGGGCTCTGAGAAAGGAGGGGAGGGCTCAGAGGACAAAGGGGTAGGCTGGTGTCCCTCTGATACAACCACCGTCCACCAGCGTGCAATTGTAGATGGTTTGTGTGGCTGAGGGAAAGAAGGGCGAGCTTTACTTGCTGATGAAACTGCCCTTCATCAGTCTCCCCACAGCCGACTTCAAGGATTGGTTCCTTAGACTGTATATGATGGGATTAAAGGTGGGGGGCACCACCGTGTAGAACATAGAAATGACCAGGTCAGATATGGATGGGGTCCCTGAGGTCAGCTTCAGATAAGCAAAGCATCCAGTGGAGAGAAACAGCACCACAGCCAGCAGGTGGGAAGGCAGGTGGAGTAGGCCTTGGCCTTCCCTTCTGTGGATGGGATCTTCCTGACAGCAGAGAATATGTGGACATAGGAAATGAACCAGGACATAACCAATGTCACACTATTGAGAATGGGGACACGTTTGTTGATTAAATTTCCTGAGCAGGAAATAGCCAGTAACTGGGGGATGTCACAGAAGAACTGGTGGAACAAGTTGGACCACAGAAGGACAAGGAGAATGTTCCAGCTGTGTTCATCACAGCATAGAGACCCCCACCCAGCCAGGACACAGCTGTCAGCTGCACACACCTGTCCCTGCTCATGAGGACGCCATAGTGCAGGGGGTGGTAGATGGCAGCATAGCGGTCAAGGCTCATCACTGTGAGCAGTTAAGGCTCTGCACCTGCTGAAATAACCATCATGAAGACCTGGAGGATACAGCCCGGGAAGGAGATGGAGCTGCTGTGCCTCAAAGAGCTGGCAATGGACTTGGACACCGTGGCTGTGATGAGGCAGAGGCCCGAGAAGGACAGACTCCTCAGGAAGAAGTACATGGGGGTGTGGAGGTGCCGGTCCAGGGTGGTGATGAGAACGATGAGCCCATTCCCTAGCAGGGCACACAGGTAGACCAGGGAGAAGAGCAGCGGGTGCAAGAAGCCCATGGCCCCCTGGGTGGGGAACCCCAGGAGGAAGAATTCTGTCATGGCCGTGAGATTGGCCACCCCTGGAGACATCATCGTATGAAAAAATAAAGTGGAAGAAAACATTGTGAAATCTACCAGTATTGAGCATGAAATGGGTTATCAGCATAGGATAGTGAATTCAATCTCTCTACTGGGTAATAACTTCTTCTAGGTCCTATGGAGACTAATATTCTCATCTGTGTGTCCTGCTGCCTTCAACCTTTAATTTCCATGTCATTTATCATTATGATGTTGTTCGACTGTCTCTGAAATTTGGTAAAGAGCTGAAAATTTCAACTCTCTGCACAAAACATTAACAAATTAAAATCTTTTATGTGTCAACAAACTCAACTGAAAACAAACTCAACCCCTCCCTACCACCACAGCCCCGCTGCTTCTGCCTCCTGCCCTGGCCCCAGCATCTCCGCCCAGCACACCTCCCAGAGTTTGTCGAGTGCAGTCCTAGAGGACCCGTGACCATGCATAGCCCCTCCCCCACCCTAGAGAGCCTTTCCCTGTTTCTCCAGCTAAACCCTAGTCTGGGGTGGCTCCCATGCTGACAGGTGAGCACAGCGAGATGGGGTGGGCTGTGCTGGTCACTGGGCCACGGCTCCCCCATGTGAAGGTTTGTTCCTCCCACCAGGCCCGTGTGTGAGTGGGGAGGTCTGGATACGGTGCAGCCCTGCCCTCTCCCCACCCCTTCCCCAATCTCCCCCTCTCCTCCCTCTGTGGGGTGATGGAGGGGCAGGCCCTGGGGAGGAAGTATTTTTAATAATAATATAAAATAATTGTAATAAATTAGTGGAAATAATTCCAAATAGTTCTAATAAAAACAAGTTAATAAATCAGGATAAGCGGTGATCCTGCATGTAAACAACATTTCACTGATTTAAAATAAATATAATTATGAATGTTGATAAATATTTTCTTCCTGGTTCTTTTAAAATCTGTCACTTCTCCATTTTAAAATATGAATAAAAATTCATCACCAATGGATTTAAAAAAATCAAGTTCATGTTGATAATACTCAGATTTCCACATTCATCTTCACTTTAGTGTAGCCACAAATAGTCCACAATGTTTCTGTAAACATTATTTAATTTCCACTTGTCTTTCATGTCTCATAGTATTAAGGAACAAAAGTGAACAATAATATGAAATTGAATAAGAAGTATTATTTTTATTTTTGTTCTCTTTATATCTTTATTTCAATTTAAGTTCATTCATTTGTGATTTATTCCTTACTTAATACACTCCCACTTCATGTGGTGAATGTTAAAATTACAGTTATGAACCAATAATTGTCTTATGCCATAAATCAATGTTTCTTGATATCTTAAACGTATAAAATGCCATAATATTTGGAACAATGTAAAGAAAAAAATATTTTCCCCCATTGAAACATATCGTAGATTAATACAGCATTGTGAAATTCAACTTTTTGTCCACCTTTTATTTTAATAGTTACCTTTATTAATCAGTATTTTAATTATGGTACTTTCTCAATACTAAAATGAAGCTTGAAGTTTTTGAAATTTTTAAACTTTGTAATCAGAATAGATTCTCCTCTGACAATGGCGGGAGGGCAGATACCTGCAATGTGAGTGGAAACTTCCAGGTGTATCGAGTCTCTCTCCAGAGGTTGTGGCCATGGCAGGACAGAGGGCGTCCCAGCCTCTCACTCCATGGTCCGGGCTCTTGGGGAGCCTCTGAGCACTCACAGGATGTTGCACCCCATCCTGCGCTGCCTCCTGGACAGAGCAGGGCCTCAGGGCTGGGCTATTTGAGCTCTGGAGCTGGTGTCCGCGTGTTGGACACTGTCCAGATTCAGCCCATCAGATGACTTTATTCCAGAGGGACAAATGACCTTTTTGAGTTCACTGTCTTCATTGGCATCGTCCTGTCCCACATTCAGTGATAATTGGTTCACGAAGTTGTCAGAGGCTATTTTGCGTGTCATCTGCACTCTGTAAAAAGCTTGTAATTAATCTTCATCTAAGGCCTCTTTCATCATCCACTGACCAGCCACATGACCCAGGCGTGGCCCCGTCGAAAGCCACAGATGAGCCACGTCCACAGGGAGCTTGCAAATGACTGTCACCCCCTGTGCGCCGTTCTTGGGGGGATCTGCAGAGGTGCTTGTGAAGAGGTTGAGGCTGGAGGAAGGGACATGTAAAAAGCAGGATGGAACTAAGGGAGGATGGAAATAGGGAAGGGAGACAAAGAAATTCACCAGAATGAATGACAGAGGGAAGCAAACTGGACCCTCAAAGAGGGGTGTTTCATGCCCTCAGCGTTGCTGCTGCTTGTGTGTTTGGTCACGCGCGCGTGGCTGCTCTGCCTCACGCCTGCCTGACTGTGGAGTGTGACGGCTGCTGCTAGCAGGAGGTTTTCCTTGGTCTTCATGCGGGAGGGGCCATGGTGGGGGCTGCGGTCTTGGGCGGCTGTGCGTGGTGTGCGGCTCCTGGAGGGCGTCACCCCCGCCATGTCCTCTGCCCGCGGGAAGAGGCCTTTTGTGTGTGGCCTGGACGGTGAGGGGCCTGGGGACGGGCCGCACCTCAGGGAGCAGATCATGCCTCGTGCTGACCAGCGCAGCTGCGTGTGGCGCAGGCGTGGGACGGTCTCTGCGTCCTGCCACGCCCGGGAGTCGCTGTCACCACCTCCATGCGACCATCCCACGGCGGGGCGTGTGGCAGCAGGGAGAGGCTGGGCGGAGACTCTTCCTGCGTGATGTCCTTGCTGTTTCCAGGCCGTTCAAGTCAATCTCTCGGCGACTTTGTGGGACTGAGGAGTCATCGCGGCTCTTTCTTGTAGTCGGGCATGACATGAAAACGGCTTCTCCAGGGAGGTGAGAAACGCTTGCATCACCATCCATCCTGAAAGGCTAATTTACCTTCCCACACGGGCTTTGGGAGCCTGGTTTGGGCCCCGTTGTGCAGCCGTCGCAGGCCGCACGGGTCACAGTCGGTTCTCACGCTTGAAGATGCTTTTGTGGCCTTGGAAGAGTTTTCAGGCCTGTAACGCTGACCCGGGGGCTGACCGGCTCTCCCGCAGCTTTCCTCTGGCCTCTCCAGTCCTCTGGGTCTCAGACGACGCTGCCCTCATCCCCGTGTCCCTTGGCACATGGGCCCGTCACACAGGCGCCTGCCCGTGTCCTGGACCTGGAGCCACATCACAGACAAACAGGCAAGACCCAGCGCAGGGGCCTGTTTCGGGGATGGCGTCTCTGAGGCTCAAACGCTCTCTAGGGTGTGGGGCCACTTGTCCATGCTCCCTCGGCGCCCTTCTCCTTGGAGTGTGTCCTCACAGCACTCTGGGGGGTAGTCTTGGCAGACCACGTGCACCTGTGGTCACAGCCGCACGGTCTGACGTGCTAGTCCTGCCCCTCCCAAGTGCCGGCCACAGGGCAGTGAATACAGAATGTGTGTCCACGCTCAATGGGTACCACCCAGCTGTTAAGGGATGAAATCGTGTCATTTTCGACAGCATGGCTGGATCCTCAGGTGGTTTTGAGAAGTGAAATGAGCTGGAGAGTGAGAGAAAGATGCGGATGGTCTCACTCATCTGTGGAACAGAAATACAGAGAAGCTCCCTCACCAAATGCAGCAAAAACAGATGTTGGGCTTAGTGAAAAAATGTGCTGTTACCTGAGGGAACAGAGAGAAGCAAGGGGACGGGCATGGAAGAAGAGGAGGCACTAACGGGGTGATGTGTCGACTGCGGGGGGCACTGTGCCCACAGAGTGGGAAATTAACCCCCAAATTAAAGCAACAAATCCCGCGAATAAAGCATTTCTTGGTTGGTGGCAAGTTGTAAACCCGCATAACCTCACGTGACGTCACTGATGACATCAACTCTCTGGCTCAACAGAGATGTAGAAGTTTGGTTCAAAGGAAAATAGAAAATTTTAAAGAAACTGACCAGGGCCTCCCCGGGTGGCGCAGGCAGTTGAGCACAGCTTGTGAAGTTCGATCCCCGGCCACCTGTGAGGGTCCCACATGGCGTGCAGACCTCTCCTGTCTGGCCCGCTTCTCCCCTCAGCAGTGGATTTCGTCAGTCTGCCTGTTCTGTTCCCCACTCTGGCTCTGGTGAATCTTCTCACCCTCCTGCACATCTGGCCTGTACCCCGGTTCTTGTGTAAAATAAATAAATAAATCTTTTAAAAAATAAAAGAAAAGAAAAAAACAGAAAAATTGACATATAGTGTCATGCTGACCTTTACATTGCATGTTAGGCGCCCGGGAGGCTCCACAGGCAGGACCTGGTCCCCCCTCAGGCCCATCACCCCCCTGACCCTGTGGGGAGGGGGTGGCCTCGGTGTTACGCCAGGACAAGCCCCGTCCACAGGGAGTGGGAAAGTCGCCGCCACCCCCGGGCACCCCCTGGGCCTGTCAGGGGGTTTGGGGTGTGGAGGGGGGAGGAGGGAGGGTAACCAACAAATCCCCCAGGAGTGGGATGGGGAAGCACCTGGGTCTTCTGACACGGGTTTGTTCGTGTCTCTCAGAATTGTTTTATTCAGAAAGGCCATTTACCTCAGCGCCTGGAAATGGAACATGTGAATGGTCATGTCTGACGGAGGTGGGTGGTGACCTTACAATGGGGGTCAGGCCCGTGGCAGCGCCGTCTGGCATGTCCTCACGGTGGGTGTGCCTCGAGCTCTGACACCGCAGAGTGGGGGGCCCTCTCCTGCGTGTGGTCTCCCCAAGTCCTCACAGGCCCCCCAGGTCGGGGTCACACACAACAAATGAGCACGTGGACGGACACGCTGGGACCCTCCCATGCACACACAGGAGGGAGGGTGGAGGCAAGAGCCAGCGTGAGGGACCCACCCTGACGAGCAGTCCCAGAAGCTGCAGCCCCAGAAACTGACGGTGATTCTGGAGTTTTTTTGCAAATACACCCCACGGTCTCCTTTGATCCACAATAAAGAAAACTTTTCCATTTTGTCTCATTTGTTGTTTGTGTTACAGAGGAACGATCCACCTGTGCTCTGAGGAGACAGGGGCTGGGACGAGGCCCACCTGTGTCTGCGGAGGCCATGCTGCGGGGCTGCAGGTGGGGACCCTAGCTTCCCTGACACGCGTGGGTGCCACTAGCTTGGTTTGGGGTGGGGACCTGGGGTCTGGGCAAACAGCAAAATGAAATGTTCGACTGAGTGCAAAAATTTGCTCATTACCAGACAGAACCAAGGAGGAGATAGGAGTGTGGACGGAGTGGCCGGGCACTGCAGGGCATTTAGTAGATTCTGAGTGGACACTGGTGCATGTGGTGGAGTGAAAAGTTACCCACGGTGAAAACAGTAAAAAGTCTAAATGAGATTTATTTGATAAGAACAAATAACAAAATTAATGTGATGTTGGGGTGAAACACTCATGGTAAACATCCCTTGTCAACAGACACTCACTGGATTTATTAAAGGAAAAACAGAAAATACATCCACAGGAATCTGACCAGGGAATGATGTCATAACCCAAGGGGGTGGGAACTGTGCTCTCATGCTATCACTGAAGCGAATATTACTGTGAGTGATTTTCTAACTCAGGTTTCATTCTGAAATTTGAATGGACGAGGCAAGTCTTGTGATTAACTACATTTTATTATCATAAATAATTTCGTGGACAAAATGTGCTCATCAGTCAAAAGAGCTTGGAGACCCAGTGACCTGCTCCAGACAGGAGGAATGTCACCCAGCTCACGGTCTCAGTGTTAGGATAATAACAGTGATATCTTCCGACATGCAGTGCAGATGTGTACAAATATAAAAAAAAAATGGCTAATATGCCAGCTTTAATTTACATAATAAAATAATAATATTGTTCCCAAGTAGAATAAAAGTGAACTTTAGTTTAATCTACAAGAAGGTGGAGGTGAATACCTTGTACAGAATCAAGATAGAATCTGGAAAACTAAGGAAGGTAAAAATATACACAGCAAATTAAAAATAATAATTTTTTAAGTAGAAACGTAGTTCTTCAAAGATAATTCATATAACTTTACTTCTGAAAACACCACATCGAGGGGTGCAGTCACGTTGGCATCCAAACAGGCATCACAGAAATTAACATTCCATCCATGCCAGGTTTCACTCATATATTCCTACTAACCAAGGAAGCGTCCATCCTTCCACCTCTGGCAGAGTCAAGTGTGGTTTCCTTTTGTCCTTTGAGCAGCAACAGGAACTTCTCCTAGAGGAAGAAGTCCCGTGAGGAATCGTGAGGGACTGGGGGCCTCACTCTCTGTCTCCCCTGCCATCATTGAGGGCAAGGCCCTCGGTGGAGACACACACAAGCTGTGGGAACCAAGCCCCAGCACTGTGGTCCCCTGACCATGTGGTCCTGAGGACAGACCCCTTTACCACTGCTTCGTGTTATGTAAATGTTGGTGAATGTGAGTTCTAGAACATTCTTTCTACACCAAATACAAGTTTTTAATCACGAGCTGGATTCAGTTTATGAACATCACACAGGGAGGGCTTGGGGGAAGGATTGCAGCAATTGAGGAAACAGGAGTATAGCGAGGATTATGAGAATATGAATTTGTGACAAGGGGATAAACCTAATGCAATAAATCTATGCTTATAAATGATGACATGTAAGAGTTAAAGGGGAAAAGCTCAATTAATGAGGGATTATAATTGTAGATTGTGATATCTCACGTCTTAGAGTATTGGCCCTTCATCAGTCTCCCCACAGCCATCTTCAAGGCTTGGTTCCTCAGACTGTAGATGACAGGATTAAAGGTGGGGGGCACCACCGTGTAGAACATAGAAATGACCAGATCAGACATGGACGGGGTCCCTGAGTTTGGCTTCAGATGAGCAAAGAGCCCAGCAGAGAGAAACAGCACCACAACCATCAGGTGGGGAAGGCAGGTGGAGTAGACTTTGGCCTTCCCTTCTGTGGATGGGATCTTCCTGACAGCAGAGAAGAGGTGGACATAGGAAATGACTATGAAAATAAAACAGCAGATAACCCAGACCACACTAATGAGAATGGGGACAAGTTTGTTCATCAGATTTCCTGAGCAGGAAATAGCCAGTAACTGGGGGACGTCACAGAAGAACTGGTGGACCATGTTGGACCCACAGTAGGACAAGGAGAAGGTTCCAGTTGTGAGCATCACAGCATGGAGACCCCCACCCAGCCAGGACACAGCTGTCAGCTGCACACACCTGTCCCTGCTCATGAGGACCTCATAGTGCATGGGGTGGCAGATGGCAGCATAGCGGTCAAGGCTCATCACCGTGATGAGGCTCATCTCTGTAGCTGCTGAAATAACCATCATGAAGACCTGGAGGACACAGCCCGGGAAGGAGATGGAGCTGCTGTGTCTCAGAGAGTTGGTGATGGACTTGGGGACTGTGGCTGAGATGAGGCAGAGGTCCGTGAAGGGCAGACTCCTCAGGAAGAAGTACATGGGGGTGTGGAGGTGTCGGTCCAGGGTGGTGATGAGGATGATGAGCCCGTTCCCCAGCAGGGCACACAGGTAGACCAGGGAGAAGAGCAGCGGGTGTAAGAAGCCCATGGTCCCCTGGGTGGGGAAACCCAGGAGGATGAATTCTGTCACGGCCGTGAGATTTGTCACCCCTGGAGCCATCATCTGTATAAAAAATAGAGAGGAAGAAAACATTTCATATCCTACAATGTTGAACATAAAATGGGTTATCAACATAAACCAATCGTGCAATCTATGCTTTATCGTTATCTGAGCAAATTTATATTTTTACTCATTTGAATGTGCTATTGATGTATTGTCCAAACATGTGTCCATTTATTTTTGAAGAAATGAAATTTTAAACGACCTTGATAAAACCTGAATATCAGGTCTCTCAGTGAACTGAATTGATAGACCACCAGTGCCCAGTCATTCCCAGGCCCGTGGCTCCCCCTCCTGCCCAGGCCCCAGCGTCTCTGCCCAGCACACCTCCCAGAGGTAGTCCAAGGCACAGCTCCAGAGGACACATGACCATGCCCAGCCCCTCCCCACCCTGGAGAGCCTGTCCCTGCTCCTCCAGCACAGCCCTGGTCTGGGGAGGCCCCACAGTGACGGGTGTGCAGGGAGATGGGGTGTGCGGGTCCCCATTTTCCTGCTCCCCAGGACCCAACACTGTCCTGGAAATGAATGATCTGTGTTTGGAATCCAGGTGCGGCATGTCCTGATGCCTCCTCTGTCAGATTCCTGGCCCTGTGTACTCACTGCTGCCTCCTGGTCCATTTCCTCGTCTCCTCATCTCCCAGTCCCTGACTCCCCCACATCTGAGGACCCAGAGACCACGTTTCCCACAGAGTTCCCTCCTGGGTCACACCCACACGTCCCTCCTGCAGGATGGGCTCGTCCACCCATGAATCCCTCCTGGCCCCTCTGTCCCCCTCAGACTCATGCACGTCTGTGCAGGGAGGAGGCCGTTCCGGTGGTGAGTCCTACAGTCTGTGCGTGTGGCTGTAACCTACCGGTCCCAGGGCCCCAGGTCCCCCGGGTGCAGGTTTGTTCCTTCCCCAGGCCTGTGCGTGAGTGGGACGTCTGTACACGGGGCAGCCCTGCCCGATCTCCACCTACCCCCAGTGTCATCCTCTCCCCGCTTAGTGGGGTGATGGAAGGGCGGGCCCTGGGGAGGCAGCATTTTTAGGAGGATATAGTAATATAAAATTATTGCCACACATTGGTGGAAATAATTCCAGAAATTAAAAAAAAAAAAAAAACAGAAAATAAATCAGGGTTCGTGGTGGTGAAAAATGTTGACATCTGTCGAGTGACCTTAACTACACATTTTAAATGGATAAAATAACTTGACATATCTCCCTCAGTCCCTGATTAAACACTGTGACTCATTTTACAATTACACTGACAATCCATGGGTGTGGAGTTGGAGAAAAATCCCCAAGTTCACGTTCACAAATAGACAGATGTAGGTGGCACCATCATGTTAGTGCCAGAGCCTTTAAGACGTCAACATGTCACTGACAAGTTACTGAATTTCTACCTGACTCATATCTGTCATCATGTTTAGGAGAAAAGGCATAACATTTTGAATTGAACAATAAGTGTAATTTTTAATTCCCTCTGGAATGTCTTCATCACCATCCAATTCTATTAATTGCTGTGATTTTATTCAGCGCCCAGAACCCACTGAGTGTGCTGGTGCTCATCCCAGGTGTGCGTCAGAAATCGTCGCATCTCCCACAAATCAAAATCTTCTAATATGCTCAATGTATTAAAAGTCAGTATCTTTGACCATCGTAAATTACAAGAAATATGTTTTCTCTCACCGAGGCTCACCCAGGCTTACAGGGCAGCGGGACATGATGACTTGGGCCCCATCAGCATTTGTTGTCACGATTTACAAAGTGAATAGTTTAACTGTGGCGTGTTCTCCAGTCTAAAATGAGGCTTGAATCTGAGAACTCTCAAGTGTGAGTGGATTCTCCCCTGCAAGCGGCTGGGGGCAGTTACCTGCAGTCTGGGGGGGGAGTTCCCACTGCCGAGTCTAGTCTGTGTCCTAAGGTTGTCCCCATGACAGGACAGAGAGTGTCACAGCCTCTCACTCCATGGTCGGGACTCGTGGGGAGCCTCTAAGCACTCACCGGATGTTGCACCCCGTCCTGCGCTGCCTCATGGACAGAGCAGGGCCTCAGGGCTGGGCTATTTGAGCTCTGGAGCTGGTGTCTGCGGGTTGGACACTGTCCAAGATCCATCCATCAAGTGACTACCCCAGAGGGACAAGCGCCCTTGTTCAGGTCACTGTCTTAATTAGTGTCATCCTGTGGCTCATCCCAGTGATCATTAGTGCCCTGAGTGTGTCAGAGGTGATTTCCTTTGTTTTTACACCTGTGAGGACCGGAGCTGTTAACCTTCAGCCCCATTACCCCCCTGACCACCTTGGGGTTCAGTGTTACCCAGTCATCGGAGACAGGAAAAACCATCTCCACAGGGAGCAGGAAAGTTGCTGCCAACCCCATGCACCCTCCTGGACCTGGCAGGTGGGGGAGGCACTGGCGGGGGCGGGAGGGACAGAGTGGGGGACAGGGCGAGCAGGACAACGAGCAGACATCCCAGACCGTGACTAAATGGGGCACAAGGTGACACCGAAGCAGGAGTTGTTGGTGCCACAGCAACTCTCCCTGTCCTGACGCTCCTGCCGGCCCCTCTAATGCCTCAGAGTCTGACTTGTTGCTGACTTCCCGTGGACGTCGCCTTCACATGGACAATCCTGCCCGGGTACACGGGGTGCACACAGCCAGGCTGGAGACCCCTGGGGGCCTGACAGCAAGGATGGCAGGGTGCCGGGTGGGTCCGGCTCAGCCTTGGGTGCCAGAGTCTGGGCCAGTAGCCCGGAGGACCCATGGGCAGCCATGCAGATGTAGGACAGGGCTCAGAGGGGCTGAGGCACGCGGGGGTGAGGTGCCTCCTCCAGACGAGCGGCCGGTGGGAATCTCTCTCTGGCTTTGGTGCCAACCGGACAGTGGTCAGCCCAGAGCTGGACGCACCCGGGGTAGCTCCGCCAACCATGAGGCTGAGAGGGGAGGGATTCGGAGTGATCAAAGTCTGTTTCCTCCCCTGACGGGAGTGACCCCTTCATGAGCAGTCCCAGCTGGGCTCGCGGATGGGAGGACACACAGGACAAACCCCAGAACCTCCCCGATGCATGTTTGCCTTTGCCTAAAATGTGGATATTTGTGCCCAAAGGACTCTGTGAGGTGGAGCACTCTCAAGGACGCGCTCTCAGAGCCTGGTGCTGGCTGAGGCTGGGGTGAGGGACATGTGTTGCCCAGCAAGGATGGGTCATGGCTGCAGATGGGAGGGTGCCTGTCACTTTTCCCAACTCTGGGGAACCCCGTGGGTGCCTTCTTGTGCTCCTCCATGTCCAACTCCTCGGTCTCTCAGATACCACCTGCCCCGCCCCTTGGGGACATTGGAACCCCAGAGGGCCTGGACCCCTGACACCTTGAGAGACGACACCCCTTCCTCCTGCTCTGCCTGCATGGTAGGGGCAGCTGGGAGTTAGCTCCCGGGGCGCTAGAGGGCTGGAGAGCCTGGGGTGCTACTTGAGGGGTCGGGGGATCCCGCGTCCTCACTTAAACCCTTCTGGTTGAAACACCTCAGCCAATGAAGAGAATGGTCAGTCCTTCCTGCTCACCCTGGCTGAGCAAAGCTTCTCAGCCCCAGGAGCACATCTCCACATTTAATCTCTCCGGACACAGACTCGAGTCTGTCCACCATGTGGACCCCAATGTCCAGCACACGCTGAGGGAAGGGGACATGGTAGAAAGTGTGGGCTGAGTGTGAGGAGCTGAAGCATCATCACTGGCAGCTCTCAGAGATCCCAGGAAGCAGCAGGACAGAGCCCGTCCAGCTTATTAGATGTTAACGCTAAATTATGACACAATCACGCCCCGGACTCTGCTGGCCCCACAGGATGAGCCCATCCTGGGACATGAACAAACACATCCATGCGGGGGATCAGGACGGGCCAGCGAGCTAGGAGCAGGGTCTGGAGCCTGAATCCACCTGCCCGTGACTCTGCAGGCACCGGCGGGTCTTCCTTAGAGACTGTCTGCATAGGCCTTGGCCTGTGTCTCGACTGGGGTGTTGCTCCCTGTTGTGGTGAGACACAAGTGTGTGGATGGACACTCACCCTTGTCAGGGCGTGTGGTGCACGTGGCTTCTCCCCATGTAGGGCCTGTGCTCATAGAGGTTTCTGAGGCCCAGGAGCACTCTAGTGTGTGGGGGGACACTTGTTTATTACCCTTGGGGTTCCCTGTCCTTGAATTGTGGAGGCAGGAGGGTGTTCATGTGGGTGTTCCATGGATTGTGAGGGGGGTACCGCACACACAGAGGGGCAGAAATGGAGCCCCAAAACAAGGCAGCAAAGATGTGACAAATGGCAGTTATTACCATGACCCCACGTCACCCCACTCGGGAAGTCAAATCCTCTTCTCAACAGAGTCTAGAGACTTCACTCAAAGCCAAGACAGAAAGTGTGTAAAAGGCCGTGGCCCGAGAGTGATGGAGGCCCAGTGGGGAGACACCTGCCATCAGGGTTGTTCATGGAAAGATGAGCAACTTGGGAGAATTCCCCATACAGATTTTATTCTGAAATTTCAATGGACACGGTCTTGTGGGTAACATGCATGTTATAAGAGAAATATTGTCTGGACTGAGTCTGTTATGATCCATCAGGTGAATTTGGAGACACCGTGTCCTGCTGCAAAGAGGGCATGTGAGGGAGGAGCCGCCCCCAAGCTCATGTTCTCAGGGTGGGTGAGCAGCCAGGAGGCCCCGGCATTGACAACACAGAAGCTGCCAGAGAATAAAAAAATTACAGATATTGCTGTGCCTTACTTTACATGATGTAGAAAGTGACATAATCCCAGACATACCAGAAAGTGGGGAAGAAGACCTGGTACAGGACATCAACAGACAAACTTGTGAACCCCTGAAATAGGAACTCCTAAAAATAAACACAAGAGCAACAAGTGTATTAAAAAATATAAAACTTAATAGACAAAACATACTTATTCAAAAATAACTCATGTTAAAAAAAACACACTCTCTGGCCTCCCCTTGTGGCACAGTGGTTGAGCACTGGGCTGCCAAGCTGTCTGCAGCCTCTTCAGCGTTGGTTCGATCCCCAGCCAATGGGCGAGGTTCCCACATGGCCGAACAGGCCTCTACTGCCACCCGCTGCTCCCCTCAGCAGTGTACTTTGTCAGTCTGCCTGCTCTGCTCCCTGTTCTTCCTCTGGTGAATCCTCTCACCCTCCCGCACTTTTGACTGTACCAAGTGCTTGTATAAATAAATAAATAAATAAATCTTTAAAAAAATAAACAATAAAAGCCACACTCTTGAGGTGATGTAACCAGATCAGATGCCATATAAATGAACATCAAGTACAGGTTCAATCACAGATTCAGATTCTTTCAGAAACTTCCATCCATCTCTGGAGATCATGTCAAGTGTAATTTCTACTTGACCTCTGAGCAGAAACATGAATGTCTCTCAGAGCAAGTTCCCCCATCAGGAGTTGGAGGGTGTGGTTCCTACCAGGTGTCTCCCTCTCTCCACAGGGATGGGCCTCAGGGGAGACACACACAGGCTGTGGGAACCGAGCCCCAGGACTGGTGTCCCATGACCATGTGCTCCCGGGGACAGACCCCTTACCACTGCTGGATTTCATGAAAATGTTGGGGATGTGTGAGTTCTAGAACATGCTTTCACATGCCAGCCATAGTATTTAAAGAACAGAATTCATATCATGTATGTCACATGGATGGGTGTTTTGGAAATGGCTGCATTATTTTAGGAAATAGAGATTTGAAGACTAGAACAATGTTAAAATTTGCAAAGTAAATCTGTAATGAAAAGTCTTATTTTACTTTAACATGCTGACTGTTAATAGTTAGAGGGAAAATCTAAATAACTGAGGGGTGCATAAATGTAGATTGGGTAATTAGTTAATGAAAACAATGATACCTCAAATGCTGGTGTACTGGCCATTCATCAGTCTCCCCACAGCCGACTTCAAGGCCTGGTTCCTCAGACTATAGATGACAGGATTAAAGGTGGGGAGCACCACCGTATATAACATAGAAATGACCAGGTCAGACATGGACAGAGTCACTGAGATCAGCTTCAGATAAGCAAAGCATCCAGTAAAGGAAAACAGCACCACAACCAGCAGGTGGGGAAGGCAGGTGGAATAGACTTTGGCCTTCCCTTCTGTGGATGGGATCTTCCTGACAGCAGAGAAGATGTGCACATAGGAAATGACAATGAAAATAAAATAGCAGATACTCAACACCACAATAATGAGCATGGGGACAAGTTCACTCTTCAAATTTATTGAGCAAGAAATAGCCATTACTTGGGACCGCACTGGACCCACAGTAGGATAAGGAGAAGGTTCCAATTGTGTTCATCACAGCATAGAGACACCCACCCAGCCAAGACACAGCTGTTAGCTGCACACAACTGTCCCTGCTCATGAGGATGTCATAGTGCAGGGGATGGCAGATGGCAGCATAGCGGTCAAGGCTCATCACCATGAGCAGTGTCAGCACTACACCTGCTGACAAATCCAGCATAAAGATATGGAGGACAAAGCATGGGAAGGGGATGGAGCTGCTGTTCCTCAGAGAGTTGGCAATGGACTGGGGGACCGTGGCTGAGATGAGGCAGATGTCTGAGAATGACAGACTCCTCAGGAAGAAGTACATGGGGGTGTGGAGGTGCCGGTCCAGGGTGGTGATGAGGACGATGAGCCCGTTCCCCAGCAGGGTGCACAGGTAGACCAGGGAGAAGAGCAGCGGGTGTAGGAAGCCCATGTTCCCCTGGGTGGAGAACCCCAGGTGGACGGATTCAATTACAGCTGTGAGATTGGTCACCACTGGAGCCATCATCTGTGTAAATAAAAAAGAGAAAAAAAAATTGTCATATCGTCCAATATTGAACACAAAATGGGTTATTAACACATAATGGTAATGCAATCTATTTATGCTTTATTGTTATCTGATTAATTCATATTTTTATCTCATGTGAATGTGCTATTGATGTATTATCCAAACATGTGTCCATAAATTTGTGAAGAAATGAAAAATTTAAATGACCATGATAAAATCTGAATATCAGATCTCTCGGTAAACTGAAATGACAGACCAGCAGTGCCCAGTCATTCCCAGGCCCGCGGTTACCCCTCCTGCCCAGTCCCCAGCGTTTCCGCTCAGCACACCTCCCAGAGTTTGTCCAGGGCACAGTCCCAGAGGACATGTGACAATGCCCAGCCCCTCCCCACCCTGGAGAGCCTGTCCCTGCTCCTCCAGCACAGCCCTGGTCTGGGGAGGCCCAACAGTGACGGGTGTGCAGGGAGGTGGGGTGTGCGGGTCCCTGTTTTCCTGCCCCCAGGACCCGACGCTTTCCTGGAAGTGAATGATCTGGGCTCAGTGTCCCCGTGCGGCATGTCCTGATGCCTCCTCTGTCAGATTGCTGCCCCTGTGGCCTCACTGCTGCCTCCTGGTCCATCCCCTCATCTCCTCATCTCCCTGCCCCTGACTCCCCACATCTGAGGACCAGAGACCATGTTTCCCACAGAGTCTCCTCCTGGGTCACACCCACACGTCCCTCCTGCAGGGTGGGCTCATCCACCCCGGGTCCCTCCTGGCCCCTCTGTCCCCCTCAGAGTCATGCACGTCTGTGCAGGGAGGAGGCCGCTGCGGGGCTGAGTCCGACGGTCTGTGCGTGTGGCTGTCCCTGCCGGTCCCAGGGCCCCATGTCCCCCGGGTGTGGGTTTGTTCCTGACCCAGGCCCATTTGTGAGTGGGATGTCTGTACATGGGGCAGCCCTGCCCGCTCTCCTCCCCAAACCCAATCTCACCGTCTCCTTCTGTGGGGTGACGGAGGGGCAGGCTCTGGGGAGGCAGGATTTTTAAGGTCACATAGTAACATAAATTAATTACAATGCATTGGTGGAATATTCCTAATAATTTAATAAAAACAGGAAAATATATCAGAATATGAGGTGGTCCAAGATGTAGACACCTTGTGACTGGTAAGAAACATCTCTGTCATGATGACAGAAGCTCTGACATATTCTCTTCCTGTGCAGTATCAGTCATGACCCCTGAGTGGTAGAGTTGGGAAAATACCCAAGTCCATGTCAGTGAAGAGACAGGAGTCCACCCCCATCGTCACTCTAGTGCCAGAGCCTGAAACGGGGAACAATGTTGCATAGATGTGACATAATTTATTTAACTCTTAGGTCTGTCATAATATGTAGGCAAAAGGCACTACATTCTGACAATAAGTATTATATTAACTTTCTCCTGGAATTTCTTCATCACAATGTAATTCCATTAATTGTTGTGCTTTTATACAGTGCCCAAAATCACTCAGGGTGCTGAATGCTCAAATGCCAGTTATGAAACATTGATTGTCACACATAAGATGCATCACAATCCTTTGAACCCTTTAAGTTCCAGGAGAGTACATTTCCTCTGGTTGAGACTCATCCAGCATGATAAGGCAGTGGGGCACTGAGAAACTTGTGCACCTTCAGAATTTATTTGTTTTCATGATTTACAAAACAAATATTTTATTTACTGTGCTTTCTCAAATCTAAAATGAAGGTTGAAATCTAAAAACATTCAATTCTGAATGATTTCCATTCTGAAAACTGTCTAAGAACAGAATACCTGCAATCTGGGGAGAAGTTCCCGCTGCCGTGTCGAGTCTCTCTCCTGATGTTGCCCCCATGGTGGGATAGAGGCCGTCTCGGCCTCTCACTCCATGGTCAGGCTCGTGGGGAGCCTCTGAGCACTCACAGGATGTTCCACCCCATCCTGTGCCGCCTCATGGACAGAGGAGGGCCTCAGGGCTGGGCTATTTGAGCTCTGGAGCTGGCGTCCGCGTGTTGGACACTGTCCAAATTCCAGCCCTCAGGGACCTTCCTCCAGAGGGAAAGTGTGTGTTTACTTGACTGTGTTAATTGGAGCATACTGCAGTGTGTCTCAGAGAGTAATTATCACACTCGGTGTGTAGATGTGATGTTGTGCCTGTCTCACGCCTCTGTGGACGTGAATAGACAAATCCTCATGTCCAGGTTCCATTTCCCACCTGTTGTGTCTGCCGTGGTGGGCACCATCATTCATAACAGTGCCCTGAGTCCCTGTCTAGACAGCTGGACAGTCGCCCATCAACCACCCTGTGCCCTTCACGGAGAGCCCCTGGAGATGGGCGTGAGGGGGATGTGGGAAGGCCTGAGGCGGGAGGGAAGGGACATGGAGAGAGACAGAAGGGAGTCCAGGGAGGGGGAGTAGGGCGGAAAGACAATGGACGTCCAGCAGAAGTGAATGACCACGTGGGTCACCAGCACTGCGGGAAAAGAAACTTTACTTGTCTCTGAAATTGTGTATCTTGCGGTTCTTTTCCTCCACAGCACCTGTCCCTGCACTTACATTAGAATTGTCCTTTTGAGGGATAATTTGCTTTTACCCTTAAAAAAATGGAGTAGAATATTAGGGTTTCTGCTCATGGTGTCATATCCTTAGGTTTGCTGCATGACGATGGTGACGTCACACATGGAAACAGGCGTTTGTCTGCTTGAGGTTACTCTTCTGCAGGGGGTGGGGCAGGACCTGCTTCACTCTGCTGCGTGTGTCTGTCTGCTTCTCCCAGCACCATCTCCCCACTTTCCCTGCTCTGGTGACTGCTCTGGCTCCCCTGTCGTAGAGTCACTGTCCCTCCTGATGAGGGTGGTTTCCTGGGCCCTCGTTATATTCCAGTGGCCGGCCTGTCTGTTTTTTCCCAGTGCCATGCTGTTTTAAGTATTAGAAATTTACTATACAGTTTTAAGTCTGGAAGTGTGCTTCTTCCTTTCTTACTCATTTTCATCAAGACTGTTTTGGCTGTCTGTGGTCTTTTGTAGTTCCCTATGCTTTCTATAATGTTTGCTTCATATGTCTGAGAATGCCATTAAATTTTCATTTGGATTGCATGAATCTGTAAATTGCTTTGAGTCCGATGGATATTTTGTAATCCTGATTCTTCCTGTCCATGAGGAGGGCATATCTTTCCATTTTTTTTGGTGTGTGTTTCCAATTTATTTTAAGAATGTCTTACAATTCTCTGGGTATCTTCACTTCCTGTTTTAGGGTTACTCCTAGGTAATTTTGTGATTATACATAGGACTGTCTTCTCAGTTCTTGTCTTCTGATTCATTTTTTTGCATATAGGAAGGTAATTGATGTTCATGTGTTGATTTTGTACTTTAATTTTTTTTTTATTTTTTATATTCCCCATACAATTGCAAACCCCTTATTTCAACCCCAATCCCTCCTTTCCCCGCCACCCACCCCCCACAATTTTTCTCTGGTTCATAGATGTTTGTTGATTTTGATTTTTTCTTTCTTTTAGTTATTCTTTTTCCTGGTCCCTTATGTAAGTTTTCTATATTCCTGCTGTGAGTGAGACCATCCGGTATTTTTTTTTTCTTTCTGGCTTATTTCGCTGAGCATGATCCCTTCCAACTCCATCCATGTTGCTGCAAATGGCATGTGTTTATCTTTTTTGAATGTGGAGTAATATCATGTTGTATATGTACCACATCTTCTTTATCCAGTCATCTATTTTTGGGCATTTGTGTGGTTTCCAAAGCTTAGCTATTGTAAACAGTGCTGCTATAAACATAAGGGTGCAGGTGCTCCTTGGAATTGATGTTTCTGTGTCCTTTGGGTAAATACCTAGGAGTGGAATTGCTGGATCATATGGAAGCTCTATGTTTAGTAGGTCCAGAAATCTCCACACAGCTCTCCATAGTGGTTGGACCAGTTTGCACTCCCACCAACAGTGCAGAAGAGTTTCTTTTTCTCCACATCCTCGCCAACAATTGTTGTTGCTAGTTTTTTTAATATGTTCCATTCTCACTGGTGTGAGATGGTACCTCATTGTAGTTTTGATTTGCATTTCCCTAATTACAAGCGATGTTGAACATTTTTTCATGAGCCTGTTGGCCATTTGCATTTCCTCTTCAGAGAAGTTTCTTTTTAGCTCTTCTGCCCTTTTTTTGACTGGATTATTTTATTTGTTTTTGTTGAGTGTCATCAGCTCCTTGTAGATTTTTGTGATCAGTCCTTTATCATTAGTGTTGTGTGCAAAAATGTTCTCCCAGTGGGTGGAGTTTCTCTTTGTTTTGGTTATTGTCACTTTTGCTGTACAGAAGCTCTTTAATTTGATATAGTCCCAGCTACTTATCTTTGCCATCACTATCACTGCTTTGGGTGATGTTCTGTAAAGATGTCTTTGAGGTGCATGTCATGTGGTGTTTCACCTATATTTCTTTCTATATATTTTATAGTTTCAGGTCTTATGTCTAGTTCTTTAATCCATTTTGAGTTGGTTTTTGTGCATGGTGTGAGGTAGTGGTCAACTTCATTCTTTTGCATGTAGCGACCCGGTTTTCCCAGCACCATTTATTGAATAAACTTTCTTTACTCCAGTGCATATTCTTTGCTCCTTTGTCAAAGATTAGTTGACCATAAATCTGTGGTTTTATTTTTGGATTTTCTGTTCAATTCCTTGGGTCCGTGTTTCTGTTCTGGTTCCAGTACCATGCAGTTTTGATTATTATGGCTTTGTAGTACAGTTTGAAATCTGGGAGAGTGATGCCTCCATTCCCTTCTTTTTTTTTTTTTTTTCAGGAGTGTTTTGACTATTCAGGGTTTTTGTTGGCTCTATATGAATTTCATCAATATTTTTTTCTATTTCTTTGAAGAAAAGCATTGAAATTTTAATTGGAATAGCATTGAATCTATAGATTGCTTTTGGTAGGATGGCCATTTTGATAATGTTAATTATTCCAATCCATGAGCAGGGGATTTCTTTACGTTTCTTTGTGTCTTCTTCTATTTCTTTTAACAGTGTTTTATAGTTTTCTTTGTATAGGTCCTTTATTTCGTTTGTTAGGTTTATTCCCAAGTATTTTATTTTTTTTTTGTTTCAATTACAAAAGGAATGGTTTTCTTGATTTCTTCTCCTTCAGATTTATTGTTTGTGTATAGGATGGCTACTGATTTTTGTGCATTGATTATGTATTCTGACACTTTACTGAACTTATTGATTATTTGAATTAGTTTTTCTGTTGAGTTTTCGGGTTCTCTATATATATTATATCATCTGCAAATAATGATAGTTTGACTTCTTCCTTGACTATTTAGATTCCTTGTATGTCTTTTTCTTGTCTTATTACTATGGCTAGGACTTCCATATTATGTTGAAAAGCAGTGGTTAGAGTGGACATCCTTGTCTTGTTCCAGATCTTAATGGAAATGCTTTCAGCGTTTCACCATTGAGAATGATATTGGCTGTTGGCTTGTCATAGATGGTCTTTATGATGTTGATGTATGTTCCTTGTATCCCGAGAATTTCAAGGGCCTTTGTCATAAACGGGCGTTGTACTTTGTCAAAAGCTTTCTCAGCATCTATGGATATTATCGTATGGTTTTTATATTTCTTTTTGTTGATGTGTTGGATTACATTGATTGATTTTCGGATGTTGAACCATCCTTGTGTCCCTGAAATAAATCCTACTTGGTCCTGGTGAATTATCTTATGGATGCATTGTTGGATTCTGTTGGCAATGATTTTGTTGAGGATTTTTGCATCAGTGTTCATTAGGGAGATCAGCCTGTAATTTTCTTTTTTTGTGATGTCTTTGTTGGGTTTTGGTATTAGTGTAATGTTGGCTTTGTAGAACGTATTTGGTAGCATTCCTTCTTTTTCAATTTTTTGAAAGAGTTTGTGTAGGATAGGCACTAATTCACTGCTAACATTTGGTAGAATTCATTTGTGAAGCCGTCTGGGCCTGGGCTTTGGTTTTTGGGGAGTGCTTTGATTACTGCCTCAATTTTGCTGCTTGTAATTGGTCTGTTTTGTTGTTCTATTTCTTCTTTGTCCAGCTTTGGATGATTATATCGTTCTAGGACTTTGTCCATCTCTTCTAGGTTTTCAAATTTGTTTGCCTATAAGTGTTCATAGTAATCTCTGATTATTCTTTTGATTTCTAATGAATCTGTTGTGATTTCTCCTCTTTCACTTGTAATCCTATTTATATGTGTTTTCTCCTGTTTTTCTTTGTGAGCCTTGGTAGAGGTTTGTCTATTTTGTTTATTTTTTATTTTTTTATTTTTTTTTATAATTACATTGCCATGAAGTTAAGAAAACTCTTTTTTTTAAGAGGCATGTATTTTATTCATTTATGTATTTATTTATTTGTTTGTTTGTTTGTTTATACATGTACTGGGTACAGTCAGAGGCACTGAGGGTGAGAGAATTCACCAGAGCCAGAGCAGGGAGCAGAGCAGGCAGAAGGAACGAAGTACACTGCTGAGGGGAACAGCGGGCAGCAGGAGAGGTCTGCGTGCCATGTGGGACACTCCTCTGGTGGCCGGGGAGCAGCCGGGAATGGAACCGTTGCTGCAGAGGCTGCGGGCAGCTTCGCAATCCAGTGCTCAACTGCTGCACCACCAGGGAGGCCCTATTTTGTTTATTTTTTCAAAGAACCAACTTTTGGTTTCATTGATATTTTGCTTTTTTTTTAATTTCTAATTCATTTATTTCTGCTTTTTTTATTTCCTTTCTTCTTCTGGCTTTAGAGTTTTTTGTTGTTCTTTTTCTAGCTCTTTGAGATGTGAGATTAGGTTGTTTCTTTGAGTTCTTTCTTGTTTGTTGATGTGAGCCTGTATTGCTATATATTTTCCTCTTATTTCTGCTTTTGCTGCATCCCATACATTCTGGAATGTGGTGTCCTCCTTGTCATTCAACTCAAAGTATTTTTTAATTTCTTCTTTGAGCTCCTCATTAGTCCAGTGGTCTTCCAGTAGTGTGGATTTCAATCTCCATGAAGTCGGAAGGTTCCTTGTTTTCTTTTCATGATTTATTTCTAGCTTAATGCCTTTATGATTGGAGAAGATAGTCTGCCGCATCGACACAAAACATTTAAGACTTTAATGGAAAGGAAATTTACCACAATTAGTAAACAATACAGAAAAGACAAAGAATCTGTTAGAGGTCAGGGAGAAGGGCAGCCCAGACACCACAAACCTGCCTGCTCTAACTAGGTTCTGCCATCCGCCCCATCAACAGAAAATATTTGAGACTTAAATGAAAAAGGAACGTTAATACAATTAGTAAACAATGCAGGAAAGGTAAAGAATATAGTTTCTAAATCAAGCATCCAAAGTTACCTGTCCCCTTGTGGGGAAAAGTCCACCCAAACAGGATTGGCCTAGAGCAAGGCCTGAAAGCCTGTCCCAAGTCTAAAGCGCCTTCCAGTGGGGACCCACAGAAAAGGATCAGAAACAACCAGACAAGTCTGGGAGGAAAAGAGCAAAATCAAATTCAAGACAAAAACCACCATTGCTACCTCCCCACTGGTCTCTCGCCCATGCTGTTGTCACCCAGTCCACGACCAAAAGGCAAGTGCAGTTTCTGCACGTGTCTCTCGGCTCCATGTGCCTCCTCCAGGTCTCCTCCTGGCTCCATCCTGCTTCTTTCCTTCTCAGTCTCCACTGCAGCTTCTTCTCTCCCTTCTCAGCTCCCTTCTCTCCCTTCCTTTGGGTTGGCAGAGAACCTGGAACTTCCCCTTTACCTGGTGACCACCCTATTATCATGGATAACTGTACGGAAACACATATTTTAACTGTCTTAATTTGTTAAGGTGAGATGTCATTAAATTTTAGTTTTCTTATACTAAGAAGCAAAATATAAAACTGCAAGCTCAACAATATTTAGAGAAAGTGATATTGTTTAACAAATTCTCATTCTTAAACTTAATAAGACCTTAGTTTTATATGAAATTTGGCCACCATTTAAATAATGATAAAAGAAAAAAATTAAGGGAGAGATACCAATTGTAACTGTTAGTTTTTCTTAGGACTGGAATTTTAAATTAATTTCAGAGTTGCAAATTCTAACATCCCAAAAACCAAATTTCTTTCTTAGGCAACTACTAGATAGATGGATGAAAACCAAGAAAAATAAGAGAGACTTAATATCATATACATTTCCTACATACCTGTGAGGAACACAGTGTTGCTAAGGAACTTGCCCACCACGAGGCTAATTTTTGCTAGGACAAGGGGAAAGAAAGAAGTCAATCTGGGATTTTTCTGGAAAAGAATTCTATCAAGAGATTTAGGTCTAATCATCAAAATGCAAACTTATCTTTTTTGATGTAGACTAGGTCAATTACTCTTTTTTTTCCTGAATACTATGTGCTTCCTTTTGAAAATAAAGACATTTCAACATAAAATATTGATACTCAACATGAAAAATGTAATGCTTGCATGCTTCAAATTCAGCCATTAAGTTTTGATCTAGTTTTTGATTACCAAAATCTTAAATCCTGATCTCAAAATTGGGGATTTTTTATTAGTCTTTATATAGGTGTCATTTATAACTAACACTCCTAAGGCATTAGACAGTGATAGAAATGGATATTTTTTGATTCTTTTTTTAAAATGTTGGTCATGTGCATTAGTTTTAAAAAGTAGTTATTTTTTAAAAAAATAAAGTAGTTATTCTATCTGTGAAAATACTGACATTTTTATTGATGAAATATAGAAACTGTTTTTACTAATTCCTTTAGAGAAAATATTTCTCAAAATTGCATATTTTTATTTAATTTTTTTAAAATATATATTTATTTATGTATACATGAACCAGGGTACAGGCCAATTGCCAGGGAGGACATTTTTTTTTTTTTTTTTTTACCAAATTGCCTTGATTGCCTTTATTTTTTTTTTTTTAATATATTTTGGTGCTCCTTCGTTTGGTGAGTATATGTTAATGAGTGTTATTTCTTCTTGAAGTATTGTCCCCTTGATCATAATGCAGTGACCATTCGGGTCTGTTTTTATCTTTTGGAGTTTGAAATCTGTTTTATCTGATATAAGTATAGCTGTTCCTGCTTTCTCTTTTGGTCCATTTGCTTGTAGGATTGTTTTCCATCCTTTAACTTTGAGTCTATTTTTATCTTTTGTAGCTAGATGTGTTTCCTGGAGACAGCAAAAGTTTGGGTTTTGTTTCTTAATCCAGGCTGCAACTCTGTGTCTTTTTATTGACGAGTTTAGTCCATTTACATTTAGAGTTAATATTGATATGTTAGCATCTGTATTTGCCATTGTGTTTGTCTTTCCTTTGATTTTATTTATTTATTCTTTTAATAACTTTTTTTTTGGCCTTCTTTTGTTGTTATTCGTCCCTCTGAGGTTCTGGCTTTAGGATTACTTGTAGTATTTTTTGGAGTGGGGGTTTAGTCATAATGAAATTCCGGAGTTTCTGTTTGTCTGGGAAGGTCCTTATTCTTTCTTCATAGAGGAAGGAGAGCTTTGCGGGATAGAGTATTCTTGGTTGGCATCTGTTTTCTTGGAGTCTGTTGACTATGTCCCTCCATTCTCTCCTTGCCCGGAGTGTTTCTTCGGAGAAGTCTGATGTCAGCCTGATTGGTTTTTCCTTTGAATGTTATCTGTTTCTTCCCTCTTGTCAGCTTCATTATTTTTTCCTTGTCCTAGATTCTTGGGAGCTTTACTATTATGTGTCTTGCTGTATTTTTCCTTTTGTCGTGGAAGTTTGGTGTTCTTCTTGCTTCTGGTGTATCAATTTTCAGCTCCTTCTTCACATTTGGGAAGTTCTCTTCAATTATCTCTTTGAATATTTTCTCTGTTCCTTCATCTCTCTCCTCTCCTTCTAGTATTCCTATAACTCTTATATTTCATTTCTTCATGGAGTCAGATAGTTCCTGAAGTCTTTCTTTGTTCTTTTTCCTTCGTACTTCTCTTTCCTTTTCTGTTTTGGTTCTTTTTATTTCTGTTTCTTCAAGAGTACTTATTCGTTCTTCCTTTTCATCTATTCTGCTTTCATTGCTTTTCCCAGAGTTCTTTAGTTCCTTCATTAATTCTTTGATCTCCTGCGTTTCTTTTGCTTCCCTCTTTAGGGACTCAATTTCATTCTTCTGACCATTGTTTTCCCTCTTTAGGGACTCAATTTCCAGCTTCTGATCATTGTTTTCCTTTATGATTTCTGTCATTTTTTTAATCATGGCAATTTTAAATTCTCTTTCTGGAAGTCTCAGAAGTTCTTCCAAGTTACTGTCATTGCAATCTGGGGGGTGGTTTTCTTTTTGTGGTGTGCTTTTTTCCTGAGGGCTTGTTAGGTTGCTTGTGGTTCTTCTACTCCCTACTGTCTGTTTTCTAATTTGTCGTATGCATTGGGACACTGTGTTGCTGGGACTGGCCGGCATCTTGGGTGAGCTTCTCTGCTCCCCTCTGTCTCCTCCAGGAGCCATCTGTCGGTTTCAAGCAGTCTTTACTGAAGAGAGGTGCCTGTTCTAAAATGCCGATGTGGGGACACACTCCCCTGTGCGCTTGGTCTGCCCCGGGGGTGGGTTCCCGCTCCCCCTCTGGGTTTGGACTGCAGGCCAAAAGGGGCCTGGCATGGGCGAGCTTCCCCACTCAACTCTGGCTCCTGAGGGAGCCTTCTGCAGGCAGTCTTTATGGAAGAAATGTCCCTGTTCTAAAATGGCGATGCGGGACACACTCCCTGCGCGTCCAGTCTCAGGCACACTCTTCTGCATGCCCGGTCTGCCCCGGCTGTGGGTGCCCGCTCCCCCTGTGGGCTCAGACTGCTGGTTTGAAGGGGCCTGGGTTGGGCTAACTTCCCAGCTGGCCACGGGCTCCTCCAGGAGCCTTCTGCTGGTCAAGCAGTCTTTTCTGAAGAAAGGTGACTTTTTTCTGGTCACTAGGTGGCTCCAGAGATCTCTCCTAGAGCCCTTGGGGAGCTGTGTTTTTCACCCCGTGGGACAGGGAACAGAGTGGGAATGGTAGGGAAAACCTCAACGGCTTTGGGGTGCTGTGTCTGCCTTGTGCCCCACCGACGTGGAGGGCCCACGCCCCGAATTTCGTGCCCCGGGTCTCAGTTCCAAAGCCCTCAGGTCCAGGACGTGGGCCGTAGCCCAGTTCAGTGGCCCCAGGAATGGCGTCTTTTGCACCCTGCTCCCATGTCCAGGCGCCTGGTTTCTGATTACTCAGTGAGGGACTTTCACCTCAGTGAGGGCCCCCGCGTGTTTCCCCGCAAGCCTAGGTCGCCAGCGCGGGTACCTGGGCAGCCACGATCCTGATCCACGTTTGCTTTCCAAGTGCACCGCTTTTCCGAGCAAGCTTACCGGCCAGCCCGGGGCTGTGTGCAGGTCCCCAGAGTCTTTGTTGTTCTCTAATGGCTCCTGGAGCCGTTCGCTCACCACCGTGGTGAATCCTGCAGGGTTCTCCACAGCTCCCGTTCACGGGGTGTGGTGGCTGAAGTATTTCCTTTCCACTCCCAGTCCCACTTGCTGCGTAGTTTGTTCTTGTTGTTTATTTTAGTTTGTTTTTTTCCTCCTCTCTGTTGGTTGGAGAGTGCCGACTTTGTGGGTGGGTGTGGGGGCAGGGTTCTGCGCTTTCCTCCCTTCTAGTCCTCTTTTATGGCAACTTTCTTCTTCGGGTAATTTGCTGGAGTCGTCCATTTATCTTCTGTGCCCCAGTTCTCATTGGGACCTGCCACTTTTCCTCCCTATTAACTTTTTTTTTTAATGGGAGATCTTACTCGCAGCATCTCCTTGCCGCCATTTTGCTCTGCCCTCCTATTTATTTACACATGAACCAGGGTACAGACCAGTTGCCAGGGAGGGTGAGAGGATTCACCAGAGACAGAGTGGCAGACTGACTGTAGGCCAAATGGTTTTCAGGCTTTTCTGCCTTCTCACCATCAGGACTGCCCTGCCTGATGGGGCACCTGCAGTTGTTACATTGTAGCAAACTGTCTTCTTTACTTCTGTGGGCCATGAAAGGAGTCCTGAGAGATAGTCACCAAGAGAAGCAGAAGCAGGAGAGAGGAGAGAGACAAAGAGACAGAGAGAGAGAGAAGGGGAGAAAAGAAGCCAGAGAAGCCCAGAGTGAAGACTTAGGGCTTGGAGGCCTGCCGGCCTCTTGGCCCCCTGGCACCCCAGCCTGCCGTGTACCTGGTTGCTGCAATGCATGTAAAGCTCCATAGAAGCCTGAGAAAGCCACTGAGGACTCCAAGACTCTCCTTTACCCTGTCTGCCAGATCAGAGAAACTGCACTGTGCCTATCCTGCCACTACACTGCTGAGGGGAGCAGCGGGCGCCACAGGAGAGGTCTGCAGTGCCATGTGGACCCTCGTTAGCAGCCGGGATCGAACTGGCACTGCAGAGGCTGTGGACAGCTTCACAACGCTACACTCAAACACCTGGGCCAGTAGGGGAGGCCCTCAAATTTATATTTTTAAGAGTGACTTGTTGGCTTTAACTTTTTTTTTTTTTTTTATGTACCATGAGGTATACAAGAGAAGAGACACATTAAGATCTTATTTTATAGTTCGCTTATTCCTGGACTCTCACTAGAAATCTGATTTTGGGGCCTCCCCGGTGGTACAGCAGTTGAGCACTGGGTTGCGTGGCTGGCTGGTTCGATTCCCGGCTGCCATTCGAGGGTCCCACATGGTGCTCAGACCTCTCCTGACACCCGCTGCTCCCCTCAGCAGTATACTTGGTTGGTCTGCGTGCTCTGCTCTCCCCTCTGGCTCTGGTGAAATTTCTCACCCTCCTGCGCTTCTGACTGTACCCAGTGCTTGTATAATTAAATAAATAAATCTTTAAAAAAAAATCTTAGGTTTGGAATTTCACTCTCAAGAGCTGAAATTTTCACTCTATAGTTTTAGCAGGCTAAGTAGTTTTAACAAAACTTTACAGAGACCCGATAAGCAATTTGGAAGTTTTCTCAACCATTAAGTGTCCTGTATAGATTATTAGAAGTCCAAAGTAACTTAGCAATTTTTACAATAAACAGTCAGATTTTAAGATTAGGAAAACACAGGGAAATATAAATTTATACCCATGGTATTTGTAGTGTAGTTAGTATTGCTAGTAAAGAGAGTGAAGTTAGTATTGCTGGTTGAGTTAAGTTAGCATTGTCAGTATTTAGTGAGGTTTAGTGAATACTTGAGTACTATTCGTACTAGTACATTTATTAATATCGTAGGAGAGTCAGTTGTCAGTGGAGGTAGCACAAGGGCAGTGAGCACAGTCAGGGCTGGTTAGTGCTGACCCGAGAGGGAAAAGTCAGGCTGGCAGACTTCGGAATCAGCGTCCAGGGCTTCAACCTGGCACTGAGCATGTGCTGCTGTCGCCCAGAACACAGGGACCCCGTGGTCTACCTTGGCCAGAGGTACAAAGGCCCCAAGGTGGATGTATGGAGCCTGGGCATCATGCCCTACCAAATGGTGACCGGCACACTGACCTTCAGGGGCCCAGCCTCAGGGCGATCAGGGAGTGCGTCCTGGGTGGGAACCTCCACCTGACCTCCTACCTCACGGTCCAGGGCGGGGACCTGCTGGCCAAAATGCTGGCAAGGACCCCTGGAGGCTCCGCCCCCTGGAGAGCATCCAGCAGCACGCCTGGGTAGCAGAAACGAGCAAGGGACTCCTGCCCTTCAGCGAGCCATCACTCTGCCCCCAGGACCCAGCCATAACCAAAGGTACGGAGCACCTGGGCTACCAGAGGCAGGAAATTCGGGAGGCCATTGACGTTAATAAGTACGATGAGGTCATGACCACCTACCTGATCCTCCGCTCCAGGAAGCAGGTGGGGGAGGAGGACTATGAGGAGGAGGGGGAGGAGCAGCCGCGGCGCGTCATTTTCCAGGTGCCGAAGTGCGTTACCTTCCGGGAGCCTGGTGACCCGAGGTTTGGGGGAATACACCAAGCCAGTTATCCTGCGAAAGCACCCAGTGCAAAAGAGCGGAAAGGATGCCCACCACCCCCCTCCCGCAGCCTGAAGTTTTGGGAATGCCCGAAGGGCAGGTATCCTGCGAAAGCAGAAGTCCAAAAGAGGGGAAAGGATGCCACCCCGGGCAACAGGGTCATCTCCGCCAGGTCCCTGAGCTGGAGGATGCCCAGGAGCACACCACTGCCACAGGGCCAGGCCCCCTTCTAGAGGACAACCCAAAGGGCAGACCCTCCATGCTAGGCCCAGAGCTGGAGGATGCCTGGGGGTCACCAGCACCTCTGTGGCCGGACCCCAGCAGGAGGATGCCGGGAAGCACAGCAGCACCTCGGTGTCAGTCCTCCAGCTGGAGGACGCTGGGGAGCACGGCAGCACCACTGAGACAGGCCCCCAGCTGGAGAGGGACCAGGAAAGCAGGGCCAACACAATCTGTCCTGCTCCCCAGCCCTGCAGCAACGCCCTAAGATGTCTCCCAATACGTGGCTGGCCTTCCAGTGCAGTGGCCCCTTCAGCAATCATCAGGGCCATAGATACAGTATTAGAAATTATCCTGGAATTTTGTTGCTGCTGTGCAGCATTGGAACTGGAGAGCAACAAAGATTGAAAATAGTGCCATAGCTGGCAGAAGACACCCACGCCCAAAGCACTACCACTCAGTGGCCATGGGGAACAGGGAAGGTTGAGGCTCTGGAGAGGCCCAGGGGCTTGTCCCAGTCAGAGGGGCCAGGAGCAGCATGAGACTCACAGGACTGCAGCATAGAAGTCTGGGCAGCACAGATGTCCCTGGAGCACAGACGTCCCTGGAGCAGAGCAGGTGAAGGGCCAGGCGGGCAACAAAACTGGTGAAGCACCTGGAGGGGAGAAGAGTGGTGACGGGTATGGTGTGGAAGGGTTGGGGAGAGGTGAGCAGGTACAGGATCAGGAGGGGTGTGGGGCTGTGTGGGCAGAGCCTCCAGTGCCCCAGGGCCAGAGGCGGGGAATCCTGGACCTCTCTCACCCATCTTAGGTTCTGCCCCCTTGGTAGGAGAGACCTGCTGCTCACCCTGGGCACACGGATGGTGCAGAGGATGCAGGAGCTCTTGCAAAGGCTTGTCCCCAGGTGGTAAAATGTGCAGATTCCAAGGAGCAGATAGAGAGGCTCTCTAGGTCCCCTTAAGAAAGACTCGGGGACCAGTATATTAGAATCCAAATGGGACTCTCCAAGGTGGGCAGAGGTTATTCACAGAGCAGCCCTACTCGACCACGACCTGCTCAGCTGGAAAATCCGCACATCTTCCTGCTCCTCGAAGCCTAGGCTATGATCAATCTCAGTCCCCCAGCGAGCACACCTGGGTGTCCAGTGTCCCCTGGGCCGAAGCTGCAGCTTGTCATGGAGTACGTGCAGGAGGGATTTTGCAGCTTGGGATTCTTACACAGTGTCAGTCCAGCTGGAATTTCTCCTTTAAAAATCCTCTCCAGATGGCCACCCACCCCTCCTCCTCCCTGGATTCAAACCCCACAGTGTGACCTTAGCCAAATTGGAAACATTTATATCACCCACAGATGCAGGCTTGGGACACCAGTCTCTGCCAATTAAATCACTGGGGACAGGAAGGAAAAGCTACTGGGGCTATCTACCTTAAATTTGTGTTTTTTCATCATTGTTTAGATGGTGTTCAATTCTCTTCTAAAACTAAGGTTTAGCTAAGTCTGGTAAATGCAAGTGAGGTGAGGTATGTGTGTTTGAAAAAAGAAATGTATGAAAGAGGGATATTCTGAAGGGCCCTAAGATAATGTAAAGCAGGATGAGTAAAATGAAATCGCATAAGGAAGAAAGCAAAATAAAGTGTTGAATGTCTGAGAGGGAGATTTTGGTGAGAATCTGTGTGTACTCAGGTGTCTCCCCCTCTTTCAACACATTCATGGGCTTGCTCATCTGACCAGCAAAGCCCCCTCTGATCGATACTTTGTCAGCTGAAGCTGGGGCCAGTACAACCAAACGTGGACAAGCTCCCTTACTGCCATGGATGCTGCCCTAGTAGGCCAGTGATCATGATAAGCTTTTCTTTGTTGTACACCCCGTTTTTTCTGCTTTATCCATACAACGCTCTCTGA